>NC_142883.1:45717307-46024230 GCF_051225735.1 Oryctolagus cuniculus | reverse complement strand
TGATAGCTGCAGGTTCCTTCCCAAGAGAACATGGAAGTGACAGGGATGGGCAACTGGCACTGACATGCTTTATTCCGAAGATTTTAGGGCTGCTGGGAACGAGACAAGAGGGGCAGATGTTCGGCTGGGCGGTTATGAAGCCCAAGTGCCTGGGCCGAGCCCTAGCTAATATCCTGCCCATAACTTCCTGCTCATGTGCACTCCAGGGGGTAGCAGTAATGGTTCAAAGGGTTGGGCCCCTGCCACTCACATGGGACACCTGGATTGGGTTCCAGACTTCTGGCTTTGACCTGGTCCCAGTCCTGGTTGTTGAAGACATTTAAGGGATAAACCAACAGATGGAGATCTCTGTTTTTGTGTCTCTAGCTTTTCAAATAAGTAATATCTGAAAAAAGAACAAAAAACTCTCAAGTCTATAATCAGCATACCACTGAACGGTGACAGATTAAATGTGTTTACATTAAATATTAAAAAGGGGGAGCAGGCAGGCACTTGGCCTAGTGGTTCGGCTGCCCACATCCCTCGCCAGAGTGCCTGAGTCTGAGCCCCAGCTCCACTCCTGACTCCAGCTTCCTGCTAGCACACTCCTTGGGAGGCAGCAGGTGATGGCTCAAGTACTTTGGTCCCTGCCGCTCGTGTGGAAGACCTGGACTGAGTTTCCAACCCCTGACTTCAGCCCAGGTTGTCGTTAGCATTTGGCCTGTGAACTAGCAAAGGTCTGTCTCTCGATTAAATAAAATAAATTTTAAAATGTTTAAAAATGTACAAAAACTATTAAAAGAGGAGGAGACAGAAACAGCCAAAGAACATAAGCAAAGATTCCCTACCTTATTAGTAATTAAAGTCATGTGTACATTAAGATGCCATTTCTGTCCTTTAGGTTGGCGCAGTGAAACAATTTTTGGTAAAGGTTAATGGAATCTCTCAGAAAGTATGGTGAGAACATAAACTGGATCAGTTGTCTTAGAGAACAATTCGATGGTATCTATTATTATTCAAAATGCACAGATTTTTCAACTTTGTGGCTCCAGGCCTAGATATCCTCTGCATCCACATGTCTGAGCACAGGGAGCATGGACCATCGAGGTTTTCATTGCCAGGCTCTCTGAAACGGAAGAGACTGAGGGAGCCTGTCAGAGGTTAGCTTTGTCTCTTTTGCCTTTTCTCTTGTAGGTGAGGCTCAGAGTCACAGACCACACAACTGCACGATTCCTTGGGCAGCCTCTCTTAGAATATCAACCACTCTGGAGCCACGGATATCAGAGGCGGCATCCCTGCTACAATCTCCAAAAGAGGATGTAAGCATAGTCCATGAGTTCTGAGGGTTTAAACACAGAACTTGGGCCAGCACTGTGGCCTAATAGGCTGAGCCTCCACCTGTGGCCCCGGAATCCCATGTGGGCGCTGGTTCGTGTCCCAGCTGCTCCTCTTCCAACGCAGCTCTTTGCTGATGGCCTGGGAAACAGCAGAGGATGGCCCAAGTGCTTGGGCCTCTGTACCCACATGGGAGATGGGGAAAAAGCTCCTGGCTCCTGGCTATGGATCAGCCCAACTCCAACTGTTGCAGCCATCTGGGGAGCGAATCAGCAGATGAAAGACCTTTCTCTCTGTCTATGTCTCTCTCTGTGTGTCTGTAACTCTACCTTTCAAATAAATAAATTAAATCTTTTTAAAAAAATATTTTATTTATTTATTTGAGAGGCAGAGGCAGAGGGCCTGGCGCTGTGGCGCAGTGGGTTAATGCCCTGGAGTTGAAGTGCTAGCATCCCATATGGGCACCAGTTCAAGACCGGGCTGCTCCACTTCTGATACGGCTCTCTGCTGTGGCCTGGGAAAGTAGTGAAAAATGGCCCAAGTCCTTGGGGCCCTGTACCCGCATGGGGCTCCTGGCTCCTGGCTTCAGATCGGCACAGCTCCAGCTGTTGTGGCCAATTGGGGAGTGAACCATTGGATGGAAGACCATTGGATGGCTCCTGGCTTTGGATTGCTGCAGCTCCAGCCATTGCAGCCATCTGGGGAGTGAACCAGAAGATAGAAGACCTCTCTCTCTCTCTCTCTCTCTCTCTCTCTCTGACTCTGCCTCTCTCTGTAACTCTGCCTTTCAAATAAATAAATAAATCTTATAAAAAATATAAACATCCCATTAAGAGGTCCACATACCACATTGAAGTGTCTGGGTTTGATACACAGTTCCAGCTCCTGGCTACAGCATCCTGATAATGCAAAACTTGGGAAGCAGCAGGTAATGGTTCCTGCCACCCACGTGGGAGACCTGGATGGAATTCTCAGCTCCCAGCTTTCGCCTGGACCTTGCAGGTATTTGGAAGGTAAACCAGCAGATGGAAGCTCTCTCTGTGTGTGTCTCTCAAATAAAGAATTTTTTAAAAATAAAAGTATATTGTAATATACTCATTTGCATATAAAATCTACATTGATGGGAAGAAAAATAAAATGTGATGGAGAGCTGAAAAAAAAAAGTATATTGTAGTGCAAAACCAAATTGAAATCCATGCTTTTTCTTAACACATTTTCCACGAACTTTTTGAAGACTAGTCCTCTACACTTGTTCAGTGAATGCCTGTTCACTGGCATTAGTTAGAAAACTTTGAAGCTGAATCTTAAACTCCTCCACCTGGCATACCGCTTGTACAGTTCAGGCGTCAACAGTGTTTGCTGTAATGGTTGGTGCTGCACCCCTTTCTCCCAGGGAGAAGGTGTTTATGGCAGTCCAGAACTGACCTCTCACAGTCATAAAGTCAGACAATGGTTTATGCCCCGCACCTGCTCTGAAGTAGGCGATGGTTCATTGTCCACATCTTTTTCTTTCAACCTTCTGATACCTGGTGACTTGAATATTCCATAATCCTGAGAAGTATAGTAAAGGTATTTTGTTGACTTAAAATTTTTTCAGGTGCTGGCTTTGTGGTATAGTGTGTAGAGCTGCTGCCTATGATGCTGGCATCACATATGGATGCTGGTTTGTGTCCTGGCTGTTCCATTTCTGGTCCAGCTCTGGGAAAGCAGCAGATGATGGACCAAGAGCTTGGACCCCTGCCAACCATCTGAGAAACACAGATAGAGTTCCTGACTCCTAACTTTGGCCTGGCCCAGTCCTGGCCATTGCACCATTTGGAGAGTGAACTAGCAGATGGAAGATCTCTCTCTCTCTCTCTCTGTAACTCTGATTTTCAAATAAATAAATAAATCTTTATAAAACTATTTTTAAGTTATTTTTACTTATTTATTTTTATTTTGTTTTAAAGGCAGAGAGACAAAAAGAGACAGAAGAATAGACAGAGTAAGGTCTTCCAACCACTTCACAACAGCCCACAACAGCCAGGCCTGGCCGAGTTGAAACCAGGAGCCCAGAACTCAGCCCAGGTCTTTCACTTGGGTGGCAGGGACCCAGGTACTTGAGCCATCACCTGCTGCCTCCCAGGGTGCACCTTAGCAGGAAGCTGAATCAACTGGAGGAGCCAGGTCTTGAATGAGGCACTCCCATATGGGATGTGGGCGTTGCCCCATACCAACCCCTGATCTACATAACCAGTTTACAGGTTATAGGCACTCTACGGTGATTTTTTTAAAACACAATAAAATTCCATTTGGGGGCCGGTGCTGTGGCATATTGGGTAAAGCTGCTGCCTGCAACGCCAGCATCCCATATGGGTGCAGGTTTGAGTCCCAGCCACTCCAGTTTCAATCCAGCTCCCTGCTAATGGCCTGGGAAAGAAGCAGAGAATGGCCCAAGTGCTTGGGCCCCTGCACCTATGTAGACTAGGATGAAGCTCCTGGCTCCTGGCTTCAGTCTGGTCCAGCCCTGGCTGTTGTGGCCATTTGGGAAGTGAACCAGAGATGGAAGATCTTTCTGTCTCTTCCTCTCTCTCTGTAACTCTTTCAAATGAATAAATACTTTAAAAAAATACATTTATTTAAAAAAAACCCACCATTTATCAAGGTCGAGTAGGTGTGCCCAACTCTGTGCAGGCTCAGCCCAGTTACAGATCACAGTGAGGATGCCGTCTTAACCCTGCAATACCTCTCCTGAAGAAGCACATGCACTTCTCCTGCCACCTGCATATTAGTTAGTGAAGGCTGATCTCTGAGAGACAGGGGAGGTAGTGGGATTCTGGGAGGTCAAAGGTCAGCTCAGCTGGGTTGGCACTCTGGGACTATCGTTTGTTCCTGGGCAGAAACACGTGACTGCACTCCGAGCCTGCCTTCCCTGGGGCTGTGCAAGGGCAAGGAAAGTGGGGGAGCATTGAAGCTGGAAGCTGACACCTCCAAATGCCACGCTGACCATCTGGGAGCACAAGGTCACCAATGCAACCCAAACCTCAAACTCAGAGGAACTGATCTGCACTGGGTCCCAGTGTCACTCAGTGTCATGAGCTGGTGCTTGTTCTCAGGCCAAAGGTCACCTGAGCTCCCTTCCTCTCCTCTCTCTCATGGCCTGCTGGCTCCTAACACAGTTGCACCACTTTATCAATGTCTGGCAACTCCTTATCTTATGCACACAAATCCAAAAGCTTTTCCTTCTCCATTTGCTTAGAAACCTTCTAAGTTCTTAAGTAAATTGGGGACATTCTTTGTGCTTCTTTAAAAAAAAAAAAAAACTGGGGGGATGGCAATGCTGGTTCCTGTCCCAGCTGCCTGCTAATGGCCTGGGAAAAGCCACAGAAGATGGTCCAAGTGTTTGGGAGACCCTGAGGAAGCTCCTGGCTACTGGCTTCAGCCTGGCCCAGCAATGGCCATTGCAGTCATCTGGAGAGTAAACCAACAGATCAAAGATCTCTCTCTCTCTCTCTCCCAACTTTTTCAAAATGAATAAATCTGTTTTTTAAGAAGTCTTAAATTTTTTAAAATTTTTTTTTCATTTTATTTGAGAGGGAGAGAGGGGAGAAAGAGAGGAAAGGAGGGAGAGGGAGGGAGAGGGAGTAGGGAGAGAGACGGGGGGGCTATTAACACACCCACTTTGCAGATAAGAAAACCAAGGCACAGAGAGGTGAAGTCATGGTAAAGTCCTCAAGTAAGGAGGTAGAACTCCATTGCCTGTGCCATTTACCACCATCCACCATCATTAACTTCAGCAGGCCTGTGAGGTGGGGGGAGGGGTAACATCCAAGTTAATCACTACAATGAGAGCAGAAGAGTGAGATACAAGGAGAGGTGCTGAGGATGAGCCCCACCTGGAGTCCGAACAGCTAAAGAAGCAATACACACATGGAGCTGCAGATAATCAGAGGCAGAGCATTTGACCACAGGCACTGGTTTTTGTCCGAAACACATAGTGCACAACAAGGCGCGGCCCAGCACGCAGGGAGAAGGCTGTCACCACCACGTCTCAGGGCCCAAGACCTCTTGGTTTTGTACCATGCTTGGGTGGGAGTGAGGTCAGACTGGGAAGGTCTGACCAAAAACTGCAGATTCTGGGTTTTCCTTCCAGACCCCCTGCCTTTCGAATGGTTTCCCGAAGACTGTGGTTTGGGAGATGGAGAAAGCCTTCTTGTCAATGTGGGAACCACAATGCACACTAAGGGGCATGTGCAGAACAGGAAGCAATCCCATTTTAGATGACTAAGCATATACTGCTGATGCTGAATCAGGGTTTCAGAGGTTGAAGGTCATTGTTCTAACTCCGGAGAGGTGAGCTCACTCCTGCAGATGACAGACCAGTTAGAAGCAGGCAGACTGAGACATAGTCTCTGTTTTGAAGAGACCGGAAATTTTGTACAGGAACCTGCTGCCAAACCTAAAGATTAGCTATTAAGTGGCCCCTTCACTTTATGAAAATTTATTTTGGCTTTCATCAACTTTGTGATCATGCCAGCATATAATATATTTTCTCCTCCTCCATAAGTAATTGCAACCATGGGATAACATTGGCAAAATAAGTAAATTATTCCTTGCAGCAGGTTTTGTGGGTTAGGCCACAGTTTGCAAAGCCAGCATCCCATATTAGATCTTGGGTTCAAGTCTCAGCTGCTCTGCTTCCAATATAGCTCCCTGCTAATGCGCAGGGGAAACAGCAGAAGAAAGTCCAAGTACTTGGCTGGACTTGTGGGAGACCCAGATGGAGTTCTGTGCTCCTTGGTTTGGCCTGGCCCAGCCTGGGCTGTTGTGGGCATTTGGGGAGTGAACCAGTGGATACTTCCCTGTCAAATATAAATAATAAACAAAAATTTTAAAGAAAAAATTATACATGGATCTCAATTTTTTTTGCACCAATGCAAACTCATCTTTTCAAAAACTTTTGGAAGTACGCTCATAACTGCTGCAGGCCAAGGTACTAAGACAGTAGGGTTAGAAGAGGGAAGGGCTTATTTGTGAGTTCAGATGCATACTGGGAAGGGAAAGAAACAGTATTTTCTCCTCATCTCCAATGCCTATGGAGAGCAGGTAGGTAACAGTAGTAGCAGATACGGACAGCGAATGGCTCTTACTGTGTGCCAGGCTAACCACTCACGCTAACCATTCAGTTCTCACAAATATGGGCAGTAGATCAATTGTCACAAACCCCACTTTGCAGAGCAGGCAAGTGGGGCCCACAGAGTGTGGCAGGGACAGGACACAAGGCCAGCAGCCAGCCCCAGATGCCCGCTCTGCTCACTGCACTTGATACCGACTCCTCCCAAGACAAGTGGACAAAATCACGTCCAGTCTGAAGGTGTTGGCCACACAGCTCTACAGGGCTCTTCATGTGCGTAGCTGATGTTCCTATCTTCAAAAAAAAAACAAAAAACAAAAACAAAAAAAAAAAAACAGCCAGCCAGAAATGTAGATTTTTATGTAAGTCTCCCAATTCTAAACTGACTCAACTTTATTTTAACCCTCTCCTGCCCACAAGGAGCCCATCAGCTGCCTGCCCTTAGCCTGGGGCCTCCTCTCACCTCCCCTGCTTGCTATGGAGCAGCTGCCTCTGCCCGGACAAACCTCTGGGGGATCCTGGGCCTGGCGGCCACAGGAAACTATCTCTGAGGACAGCAGCTCCTCAGGCCATGGATATGAATAATTAATTTGTTTGCTCACTGCCAGCCCACCAAGGTTACCAACACGCTCGATGCTCAGAAAGCAACTCCGCGTCCTTCTGAGACCATGAGAACAGGCAAGGAGGACGCGTGCGTGTTCAGGGACGCCATAGTGAAGTCTGGCACGGTGGCCCAGCCTGCGTGCCCGCTGCCCCCTGCTGCCGCCTTGGTGGGGCTCATCAGAGATGTGCCACGCACGCTGAGGCTGCTGCCGCTGTCAGCGGGAGTGGGCTCCGGATGCCTCCAGATGCTTTAAAACGAAACAAAAAAGGCCTAATTATGCAGCGCAAGCAAAGGCAAGGCAGCCGCATACAAAGCAGGGCTTTCCCCCTCATCGGACCTCAGCCCCAACCAGCCAGCCAGGCCTCACCCCCCACCCCGGATGCAGCCTGGGGAAGCGTCCGTAATTGGATGCTCCAGTGCTCCAGCTCTTGGATTATTCAAACTGCACGATTTCCAGAAGCCTCACGTTTCAATTAAGGGCACGACCAGGCAATAAGATGAACAAAATACCATTTTTTCACCCTCAGCAATACACATGGCCAAACTAGTAATCATGGGGAAAATAGTAAAATTGACCAACACGTACTGAGGGGTTGTGTTGAGCCAAGTGCCAAATAGAGTGCGTTCATATTGATTTATTTAATCTTTTTTTTTTTATTTATTTACTTGACAGGTAGAGTTATAGATAGTGAGAGAGACAGAAAGGTCTTTCTTCTGTTGGTTCACTCCCCAAATGGCCGCCATGGCTGGCGCTGCATTGATCCGAAGCCAGGAGCCAGGCGCTTCTTCCTGGTCTCCCATGCGGGTGCAGGGCCCAAGAACCTGGGCCATCCTCCACTGCCTTCCCGGGCCACAGCAGAGAGCTGGAGTGGAAGAGGAGCAACTGGGACTAGAACCCAGCGCCCATATGGGATGCCGGCGCTACAGGTGGAGGATTAACCAAGTAAGCCACGGCGCCGGCCCCTATTTAATTTTTTTTTTAATAAGGTACCACTGAGGCCTTTTTTTTTTTTTTTAAGATTTTATTTATTTATCCGAAAGGTAGAGTTACAGACAGTGAGAGGGAGAGACAGAGAGAAAGGTCTTCTCTCTGTTGGTTCACTCCCCAGATGGCTGCAACGGCTGGAGCTGCACCAATCCGAAGCCAGGAGCCTCTTCCCAGTCCCATGTGGGCACAGGGTCCCAAGGACTTGGGATATCTTCCACTGCTTTCCCAGGTCACAGGAGAGAGCTGGATTGGAAGAGGAGCAGCAGGGACTAGAACCGCGCCCATATGGGATGCCGGCGCCACAGACAGAGGATTAACCTACCATGTCACAGTGCTGGCTCCGAGGCCTTTTTTTAACCAAAAAAAATTTTAAGATTTATTTACGTGCGGCCAGTGCAGTAGCATAGTAGGCTAAGCCTCTGCCTGTGGTGCCGGCATCCCATAGGGATGCCGGTTCGAGTCCTGACTGTTCCACTTCTGATCCAGCTCTCTGCTATGGCCTGGGAAAGCAGCGGAAGATGAACTAAGGGCTTGGGCCCCTGCACATGTGTGGGAGACCTGGAAGAAGTTCCTGGCTGCTGGCTTTGGATCAGCCCATTTCCAGCCATTGCGTTCATTTGGGGAGTGAACCAGCAGATGGAAGACCTTTTTCCATCTCTCTGTCTCTCCCTCTTTCTGTTTGTAACTCTGCCTCTCAAACAAATAAAATAATTTTTTAAATTAATAAATGACTAGATTAAAGGCAAAATAGATTTTTATGGTTTGTAACTCAAGTATCCTCTTCACTATGTGAGGGACTTATTATGATTTTGCAAGGAGCAATGAACCCTCCTAAACAGCTTGTCATTTTCCTTTGTACAAACATCAACATTTGTGAGCGTCTGATTTCATTTCAGCGCTGGGGTCCTTATTTTCAGTTGCCATGGCTGGTTGTGTAGCAGGATATGCCTCTATGCCAGCCGCCTAGTAAGATCACAGATCTTGGAGTGGGTTTGGTGCAGCAGTTAATCACAGCTGGGACACCTGCATTCCACGCTGAGGGGCCTGAGTTCAGGATTCAGCTCAGGCTTCAACCCAGCTTCCTGCTAAAGGATACCCTGAGAGGCAGCAGGTGATGGGTCAAATATTTGGGTCCCTGTCACTCACTTGGGAGACCCAAATTGAGTTCCTGGCTCCTGGCTTCAGCATGGCCCAGCTCTAGCTGTTCACTTGGGGAGAACCAGCAAATGGAACCTCTCTCTCTCTCTCTCTCTCTCTCTCTCTCTCTCTGTGTGTGTGTGTGTGTGTCTGCCTTTCAAATAAAATTAATAACAAGTGGCCAGCACTGTGGCGTAGTGGGTGGAGCCTCCACCTGTGACACCAGCATCTCATATAGGTGCCAGTTTGTGTTCTGGCTGCTCCTTTTCTGATCCTTGGGTCCCTGCACTTGCATGGGAGACCTAGAGGAAGCTCTTGGCTTCTGGCTTTGGATTGACCCAGCTCCGGCTGTTGCGGCCATTTAGGGAGTGAACCAGAGGATGGAAGACCTCTTTTTTTTTTTTAAGATTTTTTATTTTATTTATTTGACAGGTAGAGTTACAGACAGTGAGAGGGAGAGACAGAGAGAAAGGTCTTCTTTCCGTTGGTTCACCCCCCAAATGGCCGCTACTGCCGGCATGCTGAGCCAATCTGAAGCCAGGAGCCAGGTGCTTCCTCTTGGTCTCCCATGGGGTGCAGGGCCCAAGCATTTGGGCCATCCTCCACTGCACCCCCGGGCCACAGCAGAGAGCTGGACTGGAAGAGGAGCAACCAGGACTAGAACCCGGGGCCCATATGGGATTCCAGCACCACAGGCGGAGGATTAGCCAAGTGAGCCACAACGCCAGCCCTGGAAGGCCTCTTTCTCTGTCTCTTCCTCTGTCTATAAGTCTACCTCTCAAATAAATAAATAAATAAATCTTTAAAAAAATAAATAAATAAAAACAAGGGGCCAGTGCTATGGTGCAGTGGGTTAATGCCCTGGCCTGAAGCGCCCGCATCCCATGTGGGCACCGGTTCGATACCGGACTGCTCCACTTCTGATCCAGCTCTCTGCTGTGGCCTGGGAAAGCAGTAGAAGATGGCCCAAGTCCTTGGATCCCTGAACCTCTGTAAGAAACCTGGAAGAAGCTCCTGGCTCCTGGCTTCGGATTGGCACAGCTCTGGCTGTTGCGGCCAATTGGGGAGTGAACCATCGGATAGAAGACCTCTCTCTCTCTCTCTCTCTTTGCCTCTCCTCACTTTGTGTAACTCTGACTTTTGAATAAATAAGTAAATCTTAAAAATAAAAGAAAAGAAAAGCAGAGTTACAGAGAGAGAGAGGGAGAGACAGAAAGAAAGAGATCTTCCACCTGCTGATTTACTCCCCAAATGGCTGCAATGGCCAGGGCCAGAACAGGCCACAGTTAGGAGCCTGGAACTCCATCCAGGTCTCCCATATGGTGCAGTAGCCCAAGGACTTAGACCATCTTCCTTTGCTTTCCCAGGCACGTTAGCAGGGAGCTGGATCAGAAGGGGAGCAGCCAGGACTTGAATCAGCACCTATATGAGATGCCAGCATTGGAGGTGGCAGCCTAACCTGCTGTGCCACAATGCCAGCCCCAAGTACAGACTTTCTAATGTCGGATCCGAGACTCAAACAGATGTCTCTGGGCAGAGATATTCCACTAAGTTACCGCAGTTCGCTCTTAGAGAAAGAGCACTCCTGTGTGGCCTCGGAGGAAGGAGGACTTTGAAAGCCCTTGTGCAACTTCTTTAGGGCCTGCCGATGTGTATCTGCTTCCTGCTGCTCTTGCTCTGTATCCTCTGTAAAAATAATCTTGGCCATCAGAATAATCCACTATCGAGTCTCTCTCTCTCTCTCTCTCTCTCTCTCTCTCTCTCTTTTGACAGGCAGAGTGGACAGTGAGAGAGAGAGACAGGGAGAAAGGTCTTCCTTTACCGTTGGTTCACCCTCCAATGGCCGCTGTGGCCAGCATGCTGCGGCCAGCCCACCACGCTGATCTGAAGGCAGGAGCCAGGTACTTCTCCTGGTCTCCCATGGGGTGCAGGGCCCAAGCACCTGGGCCATCCTCCACTGCACTCCCTGGTCACAGCAGAGAGCTGGCCTGGAAGAGGGGCAGCCGGGACAGAATCCGGCGCCCCGACAGGGACTAGAACCCGATGTGCCGGTGCCGCAGGCGGAGGATTAGCCTAGTGAGCCGCGGCGCCGGCCCCCACTATCGAGTTTTACAAATCCTTACAGCAATTCACTAAATGAAACAATTCAGCCATTTCTCACACTGCTTCTCACATACTTGAAATTCACCTCTCATAAACACGCAGCAACAGCTATGGTTACCACTTGCCCTTAGTTTGAAGGCAAGGTTTTTGAAGAAAATGCCTGGGTGTCTGAGGCTCAGAAGAGCCACTCTTTTGTCTGAATGTCAGTCAAGGGTCTGCGTCAGTCAGGATAAACCAGGCAAGGCTGCTGTAGCCAACAGCGCCCGAGGATGTCGGTGGTTAAAATGACAACAGTGTTCTTCTCGCTCATGGCACGTGTCCATTTGAGAGTTGACCAGGTGCTCTGCCCTGCACAGCCTCACTCTAGGATCCAGGCTGACAGAGCCGACACCATCTGCAACAGGGTGCATTGAATGCAGTAGCAGAGGCAAGAGACAGCTCAGAAGGATCTCACACCAGCAGTAAATGCTCGGGTCCAGCAGTCACTTCCTTTACATTCATCAGTCAGAACTGGGCAGGTGGTGTCACGCGATGTCAAGGGAATAGAAATGTAAACCAACTTACTTGTTCCCAGAAGACAAAAGGAGACAAAAACATTTAGTTTGCAGCCATACGGACCCGTGTGTGGCGGGAGAACCCTATCCGTCATGGCTGTAGGACTAGATGTTTTCCTCATTACCCATCTCCAGGAAAGGTGACACCGGGAGAAGAGACAAAATGGCAGTGGGTCCCAGCTAGTGGGCAGGTGGACAAGGCAGTGAGCTGGAAGGGCATTGGCTTCATGGAGAAAAACGACCACATCCCTTCTGTATCACTACTACAGAACACGACTTATCAATTGGGCTAAAAAAGGAGGAAGGGGAGGAAAAAACAATGATGATGATTAAGATGAAGACAAAGGAAATGGTGATAAGAGGTGGGAGGAGGAAGGAGAGGAGAGAGGAAAGGTCTTTAAATGCTTAGAGACCCAAGGGTTTGCCAGGGTATTCCAAATCTCACAAAATTCTCACTGGAAAACCTACAATCACTCATATATATATATTTTTTCAATAAACAGAACATGTCAGCACTGTGTAAGGGGCAGAGATACTAGAATGAAAATAATAGGGCTGGTGTCACAGTTCCTTGGGTTAAGCCATGGCTTGCAGCTCTGGCGTCTCACATGAGAGTGTCGGTTTGAGTCCTGGCTGTTCCACTTCCACTCCAGATCCCTACCCATGTGTCTGGGAAAGCAGTGGGTGATGGCTCAAGTCCTTGGACCTCTGCCACCCACATGGGAGACCGAGATCAAGTTCCAGGTTCCTGGCTTCAATCTGACTAGCCCTGGCCATTGCAGTCATTTGGGAAGAACCAACAGATGGAAGATCTCTTTCTGTCTCTCTGTCATTCTGCCTTCCAAATAAAGGGGGAAAAAATCTTAAAAAAAAATCAAAAACAGAATGAAAAGTGATTTCCTTTGAACCCACACCAACATCCAGAGAGGCAAGCAGTGGCCACTTAGACAATTGAATACCTGCTCAGATGTGTGACTGTGCCAAGTTCAGGTTAGGCCGAGGGCTGGCATGGGCTGTTTTTCCAAAGCTGTTCACACTCCTTTCTCTGCTAACATCCTTTACATGGAGGCTGGAGAGCTCAAATCCAGTTCCCCAGCCCTCCTCATGGCTGAAGATGGCCATGTGACCCAGTTTTGGCTAATAGCACAGGAGTCGCTGATAGGGCTTCCAGGGATATTTTCTTTAAAAGGTACCAAGTAGCCAGAGGAATCCTAGGGGCCCTCAGCATGCCACCTCCTCCTGAAACACCAGCAGATATCTGGGGATGTAGCAGGCTGTTGTTTTGTTTTGTTCTGTTTTTCTTTTTCTTTTTAGATTTATTTATTTGAAAGGCAGAGGCCCGCGCACCGCGCTGATCCGAAGGCAGGAGCCAGGTACTTATCCTGGTCTCCCATGGGGTGCAGGGCCCAAGCACTTGGGCCATCCTCCACTGCACTCCCGGGCCACAGCAGAGAGCTGGCCTGGAAGAGGGGCAACCGGGACAGAACCTGGCGCCCCAACTGGGACTAGAACCCGGGGTGCCGGTGCCGCAGGCGGAGGATTAGCCTATTGAGCCGTGGCGCCGGCCCTAAAGTTCTTAATTTGAACACATTTGCAAAGTACCTTCTCTTAAAAATCTATAGTTGAAAGGCAGAGTTTCAGAGACAGAGGGAGAGACAGAGGTCTTCCATCTGTTGGTTCACTCCCTAAATGGCCACAAGGGCTAGGGCTGGTCTAGTCGTTATGGCCATTTGGGGAGTGAACCATCAGATGGAAGATCTCTCTCTCTCTCTCTCTCTCTCTCTCTGTGTGTGTGTAACTCTTTCAAAGAAATAAATAAATCTTTAAAAAAAATTGATAATGTGCTCTTGGGCTCCAAGGCTTTGCTAGGACACCTTTGGGCGTCCTTACTCAGCATGCTGTGGCCATTGTGGCAGGGAATCTCCTGTTATTTGCAGGCAAACGCACTCCTAACTGAGACCCACTTTCTAGGAAGGCAGGGAAGACTTCATAGAAGAGGGGACCTCCTAGCCAAGACCCAAAGATAGACTGGAATTTGAACAACATGGAGACAGACTTCCAGGGAAGTGCAGAGGGATGAGTGTTTGAGGTGTGTTTGGAGACCATCAACAGCTCAGAACTGCTGAAGCACCAGGCATATACATGTGTGGGTGGGGGAGGGTGGACAAGAGGGTAGAACCGACCACACCACGGTTGGCCTGGGATATTTGCATGTAAGGCGCTCAAATTGTATACTGTAGGCAATGGGGAACCACTGAGGAATGCAAGCAAGTGTACGGGCTACAGCAATCAATAGCCTTTATGTAGAACACAACTGGGGGTGCTGGTGCTGTGGCATAGTGGGTGAAGCCGCCGCCTGAGGTGCCGGCATCCTATATGGGCACAGCTGCTCCACTTCTGGTCCAGCTCTCTGCTATGGCCTGGGAAAGCAGTGGAGGATGGCCCAAGTCCTTGGGCCTCTGCACCCGCATGGGAGACTCAGAAGAAGCTCCTGGCTCCTGGCTTCGGATCAGCACAGCTCTGGCCATTGTGGCCAATTGGAGAGTGAACCCTTGGATGGAAGTCCTCTCTCTGTCTTTCCTTCTCTCTCTGTGTAACTCTGACTTTCAAATAAATAAATAAATCTAAAAAAAAAAAAAAAAGAACACGACTGGGGGCTGGAGGGGTGATGAGGGGTGATGACGTCTACATACTCACCAACATCCATGGAGCACCTCTTATGTGAAAGGCACAATGCTTTTCTACAAAGACAAACAAGACACAGGCTGAAACAAGGCCCCTTGTCACCATGCCAACCATGGTACTCACGGAAACTCAAGTATGGGATGTTTTGTTATAGAAATCTGGGGTGGGAAAACTCCCTCCATTCAGACACCAGAGACAACAGAGGATCCAAGCGGTTTATTACCCCAGCGGGCTCAGCTGGAATCACTTCCTGAGAACTGAGCAACAATCCCAAGTTTCTTACAATGTTTATAGGTTCATCAGCATCATACCTTAGCCGTTACAGCACTGGTGGGTTTAAATTGCAGCCTACGTGACGTAAGACCACATTTTCGACGATTGGTGGGCCCGGTATAGTTTGTACAAGAGATATCAGGGGCAGATTCATGAGGATGGATTTATGACTGGAGTTTACAGAAGCAGAACTTAGGCCATCTTCCCTCCCTAGATAAGATCACAGGGGGCAGCTGCTTCACCAGGTAATTGCCAGCAGCAGCTTTTCAAGGTCTGTGTTGGGAGGAGGGGTCTGCTTTTCTTTCTTTGTCTCTGGTTGCAGCCATATTTCCTCTACAGTTTAAACTCCAACCCAGTTCCAGGAAACACAAATGGGGGGATGTGGGAGGATGGGGGGGTGTCTCAGAGGAATTAAGGCCAAACCTGGGGCCTGTGTTGTGGAGCAATAGTTTGAGTCCAGGATGCTCCATTTCTAATTCAGCTCCCTGCTAATGCACCTGAGAAAGCAGCAGAAGATGGCCCAAGTGCTTGGGCCCTTGCCACCCACATGGGAGACCCAGATGGATTTTTGGGCTCCTGGTTTTAGCTTGGCCCAGCCCCAGCTGTTGTAGCCATTTGGGGAGTGAGCCAGTGGATGGAAGATATTTTTCTCTCTCGGCCTCTTCCTATCTCTTCTGCCACTCTGCTTTTCAAATAAATAAATCTTAAAAAACAAAAAAACAATGCCCAGCCTACTCTTTATGCCAGGGGGCCCAGGACAGCGCAGTAAGAAGACAGGGAATGGAGAGGCTGATGGCCCTTTTGTGGAACATCTCACCCTAACAAGCCCTGCTGGTCCCTCAAATCTAGTTTCTAAATCACTGTATGTGGCAAATTAGGAACAGGTTTGGAGCCAGTGTGTGGCAATAGCAGGTTAAGCCAAGGCCTGTGACTCGGCATCCTATATGGGTAGAGATTTGCATCCCATCTGCTTCACCTCCCATCCAGCTCCCTGCTGATGCAACCAGGAAGGAAGCAGAGGATGGCTCAAGTACTTGAGCCCCTGCCACTCACATGGGAGCCCCTCATGGAGCTCCCGGCTTCGGCCTGGCCCAGCCCTGACCTTTGCGGCCATTTGGGGAGTGAATCATCAGATGGGAGACCTTTGTCTTTCCCTCTCTCTCTCTGTAACTCTTTCAAATAAATAAAATAAAATCTTTAAAAAAAAAAAAAAAGGAAAAAAAGGGATTGATTGACACCACTGTGGAGAGGCCTGGGCTCAGAGATCACCCCACCCAGTGCAAACAACCTGGAATCAAAGGACAGCAGCGGCTGCCCGACTTCGTGGATGCACTAAAAGCCACACTGCATGCTTCAGAAGAGGCGAGCTCTATTGACTTAGCTCTCAATAAGGAATTAATTAGCTTTTTAAATTGGAGGAGAAATCCCCCCGCCACTTAGTGCTATGTGGTCTCGGGTTTGTCAGCCCACCAGCCACAGCCTCAGTTTCTCATCTACAAAGCGAGGAGTCTTGCTTTTTGTAGGAGACTGAATTGTAAGTGCGATCGTGTAGGTGAAGCACTCAACACAGGGCCTTGCAGACAGTAGGCGCTAAATGTTCCCCCTTCCTTCCATCCGAGGGGACAGTCACATTCTGTAAAACCAGGATGCAGCAGTAGCAGCTCTATACCCTTGGTCTCGGGCAGACTGCAGCAGGGATCCCGCGGGAAGAGGGGAACGGGAACTGAAGCCGCCGCTCACCGTGCAAAAACTGCAGGTTTGCTCAGCAGCTACACGGTGCGGAAACAACGGGAGATTCACGTGGTGTAAACAGACCTAGACAGACAGAGCCACAGGCGCCGAGGTTTCTGCTGGCGATTCGAGAGTGGTATACAAACAGACTGCAGTGTCCACGTCAGCCAGATCTGCCCCGGCACCTGGACAAGTCCACGCAATCACAACGCAGCCCTGAGGTTCAGAGATGACCAATGCCCCCCCCCCCCTTGCTAGGCGCTGCTTAAAACGAAAACGCACCTTACATAACCAGAATTTTCCAGCACTGCACCAAGGCAGGGGATTTACTCGTTTTCACTGCGCATCTCATTTGTGACTATTCTAAAATCAACCAGGTACTGAGCAAGTGCCTGTCACGTGCCCAGCCCCGTGAAAGAGAAGCATAAGCCGCGATCTCTGCTCTTAAGGAGCCAGTTAAGCTCTTCGTCTGAGAGCCACGCTTCACAGCCAACATATAAGAGGCATCGTGCCTTGCACAGAGCAGTGGCTCTGCTGTTGTTTGTTCACTGGGTCAATGAATTAATAGACGGCACAATAATAAGGCAATTGTGCCATGTGGGGCTCACTCGAGGAACCACAAGATGGCTTGGAGTAGTTGGAAAAGGCTTGTGCCAGAGGCTGCTAGCTGCCTGCTCCCTATCAATTCTTCCATTTTCCCTTGTAACACAGCCTGTATTTTCCTTGGCGTGGCCACACACCCAGATTCAATATTATGCGTCCAGCCTCACTGTGGCTGGAGGTGGTTTATGAGATACCCACAGAAGACAGGCTTCTAGGAAAGTGCCTTTAACTGCGGACACCACTCGCTCTTCTTCCCATTCTTGTAACTCCTGCCTGCAACGTGAGCCCGAGGCTACGTGGGACCAGGAGGCAGCCGGGGCACAGAGGAGCAGGATGATCAGAAAGCCTGAGCTGGGCACACCATGGAGTCCCACACTCACCCTCTACCGCTCACCTCTGGAGTGCTTGCACGTGCAGAAATGCACCTCTTATCTTGGTTAAGCCACTTTTTCAGGGGGTTTTGTCATACGCAGCAAACCAATACCAGGTTCTGTGGAAAAGCCAGGCCTTAAAGGAAAGGTTGGTGTCAGGACTGGGGAAGAGGAGGTGGGAGGGATTCTCGGGCACCAGAGGAGCACAGGACAGGACCCTGGCAGGAAGGCACCTTGGCCGCCAGCATGTCAGGGGAGAGAGGGCTTGGTGGGGGCAGGCCCAGGGACCACAAAGGAGCAACACAGCTGCTCTCCCAGAGGATCCGTGGGGAGAGGAGGGGAGGGTGCTTGGGAACTTCATGACGGGAAGAGAGGCCAACACGAGTGGCGGTCTGCTCCTCCGACTGGGGGTTCCTGGGCCTGGAACAGTAGCAGGCCTCACGCTGTCTGGGACGCGCTCCACACCGTGCACCTGCAGCATTACCTCATTCAGGTGTCACACCAGGTCTGTGAGACAGTCGTGTTTTCCCCCATTCTGCACATCAGGAACCTGAGGCACACAGAGGGGCGCTAAGTCACCCTGCAGAAGCCTCACAGGCTGCAGGCTGAGTGAGACCAAGCCCCTTTGCAGGGAAGGAAAACACTCGCATGAGTATTTCAAAGCCTGGAGAAAGGAGAAAGGCCCTGACTTTACAACATAAAGACCCATAGCCAAATGCAAAGTCTATGGCCTTGGGGATTAACCAGAAGACAACCAAAAGGAGACCATGGGGACAGAGTATTTTTTCAGGCGCCAGTGTTGCAGCGCAACCAGTTAAGCCGCCACCTGCGATAACACCGCATCCCATACTGGAGTGGGGGTTCCAGTCCCAGCTGCTCTGCTTCCCATCCAGCGCCCTGCTAATGAGCCTGGGAAGGCAGCAGAAGGTAGCCAAAGTGCTTGGGCCCCTGTCACCCACGTGGGAGACCCGGACGGAGTTCCTGGCTCCCAGCTTTGGCCTGGCCCAGCCTGTGATGTTGAGGCCATTTGGGGAGTGAACCAGCAGATGGAAGAGCTCCCTCTGTATCACTCTGCCTTTCAAATAAAAAAAAGAAATTAAAAAAAATAGACTTGGTTGCATTTACTACGTGTACAGGAGGGAGGAATTGTTAAACAAACCCACTTGCTACCCTCTGGCAAGCCATAAAGCGGTCACGAGGTGCAGATGGTGGGGGGGTGGTGGGGGAGGGGAAGGAAGGCAAACACTGAAGAGCAAAATCAGCTCCAGTTACAGAGGAACCACAGCAAAGCTCCGGCTCGTATGTCTCAAATCGTTTTTTAATCTCTCTCCACAACAGGGTTTGAGAAATAATTATTCTATCACAATGAAGGTTTAAAATTCAATACTTTGAGTTAAGCTATTCCGTCACATCCACCGGGCACAAGGAATTCTTCCTGGAGCAGCGATCTCATTATCACTGACCGGAAGGTGAAAATAAATCCGCCAGGTTACAAATGACCCAGGTAACATGAGTACGCAGTTGGAAATGCATTTCCCATGAAGATGAAAATAAAATTCTCCTGGCAGCCTGGCACAACCTGACGGTGGGGCCTCCCAAGGAGAGAAACCTGGCATCCTACGTCTGACTCAGGACAGTTCCACAGGCTGGAAGCTCACAGGGTCGGCTTTGCAGACTGACCCGAGTCCACCACATGCTAACACGCATCACCTTGGACAAGTTCCTTTACCCCTCTGAGTCTCAGCACCTGCACCTGCGAGACAGCATGAAGGGCAGGCATTTGGCATAGAGGCTAAGAGGCTGCTGGGGAGGACTGAATCCCATCTTGGAGTGCCTGGTTTGAGTGTTGGCTCTTCTTCTGATTCCAGCTTCCTGCTCATATGTACCCTGGGAGGCAGCACAGGAGGCTCAAGTATCTGTGTCCCTGCCACTCATGTGGGAGACCTGATGAAGTCCCGGGCTCCTGGCCACAGCCTGGGCCAGCTCCAACTATTATAGGGATTTGGGGGAATAAACCAGCAGATGGGATCTCTTCGGATCTCTCTCTTTCTCTCTGTTGATCTACCTTTCAGATAAAAAATAAACAAAACTTTAAAAGTCAAATGTATTAACTCAAAGGAATGACACAAAAGCCAGGAAAAGATGCTGTAAGGTTGCAGGAGACGATCTGCTGCTGCTGTCACTGTGGCTGTGACAGGACTCACATCTTCAGTGTTCTCTGCTCCAAATCTCAGGAAAGAGGTCACACAAAGCAGCCTAGCTTCAGAGACCACAGTGCTAGTCAATGTTTTCAAGCCTTTTGCCCAAACCATAGCAAGAAATACACTCTGCATCAGCACCCAGTGTACACACACACACACACACACACGTAGCTGTGACTGAAGCTTTAACACTGAAGAATACCATTTTGCACTCTGATATTTCCTCTTCTCTCCATCCCACTAAAAAAGGTACCATTCAGCAGATATTTGTGGAACACTGCATATGCATTAGACACTGCTTGTAGGTGTTGAGGCCACGTCGGTGAATGAGACAGACAAAAGTCTCTCATCTCCTGGAGCTTGCATTTTACTGGAAAGAGAGTGAATCATGCTCCGAGATGATAGTGTGTGACATTGTATTCTGCAGTGCACATGGAGAAAAAGAAAGCAGTGCAGGCCGGGGGGGGAGGGGCACAGAAAGCCTCAGAAGGCCTTCCCTGCCAGCTGCGCTGATCTAGGGGGGGCAGTCAGCCTCTGCATGAAGACCCCTGCCCAGAATCACCCCACTCCAGGTCTCCCTGTGTGTACACTGCCTGTCCACTCCCACTCACTTCCTCCCTGAGGAGGACTTGGAGACAGGAGGCAGGGCTCCGATATGCACCTGTGCAGGGGTTCCCTACACAAGCTGGCCCTGCAGAGGGGGCCTGAAGTACAGCTTAGGTACCACTGGCCAGAGCCACGGGTGTCAGCCGTGTGCCCTGGCTATAGTCTTTAGTCCAGAGGAAGGAAAACCGCTGGCACACCCAACCCCTTAGCTCAGGGGCAGTGCTGGCCCACAATCTGCATGAAGGCACCCTATGTGCTCGGGTTCCACTGATGGAGAGGAGGCCATGCACAGAAGTAAAAATTATGCCCTGGGGAAAACACAGAGCACTGGGCACACCTGGCAGGTGACTGATGTGGGCCTCTGGGGAGATGGCATTGCAGCCAGCTCTACCACTTGGGTAGCTTCCACCGAGGGCATCTCGAACTTGGCACGGGAGCAAAGCCTTCAGGCGCCTGCTTTAAGTTAAAGAGGCACATAAAAATGCTACTAGCATGGCAGCAAAGGCACTACCTATGGGAGCGGCAGCCAATCTCTGCTAATGAATAAGTGTAATTGATCAAAACAGATGACTCAGAGGACCTTCCAAATGTGCTACTTTAGCAAAGTGGGCAGTTTTTCATTCAAATGCAAACTCGTCCAGATCAGATCTAATAATGGAAATTTTGGAACAATCCCAGCACCAGTGATCTCTCTCTCTCTCTCTCTCTCTCTCTCTCTTTTGCTCTCGCTCTTGCTCTCCCTCCCTCCCTCCTTCACTGAGCAAGAAGGCATCTGAGGTTCCAGGCTGCAGCTTCACCCAACCAGACACTAACATATGCTGTCCATGTGGCTGAGGGATCTCGGATGGGCCCCAGATGCAGCAAAGGCACAACCCCAGGCCACCCCACAACCCCTGCCTGACCCTGCTCCTCAGCCGCACTTCCACTCCTCACCTTGGGAAGAGCTGCGTGGACTTAGAACACGATCACCCACTGACCTGGGCAAGCTCACTGAGCACTGACTACCTGCAAGGTACCTGGAGACCACCTCCAGGGGATTTAAGGCTGCCTAAGACGGGCCCTGCCCCCAGAAAGGACTTTAGATGTGAAGGCCGAGAGCAGCTGGCAGAGGCGCCGGGCCAGGTCTCAGCTCCCCGACATGCCCGGAGCTTCAGTTTCCTCCTTTATCAGATGGAGGCACCTGGACTAGGCATGATCTCAGGGCACCGGGCCAGCTGAAAACAACAGGATCCCAAGCCTCCCAGGCAGCCAGCTGAGGGGTGCAGCTTTCTAGGAAGGGGAGAGTGGGCAGAAGGGAGATGTGGGGGTGGGGTGAGGACCCTATCCCTTTCTGGAGGGAAAGGCTGTTACATTTAAGCCTCAGCACATGGCACAGGCTGGAGATGACAAGTTCAGAAAATTAAGTGGAGGATTTAGACTTGCACACCAAAGAATGTGGGGGCAGTGTGGGGGCACTGGGGCTTGTGTAGAGAAGGATGCTCTCTGAGCACACCTGCGGAGGGTGGCTTGGAGGGGTGGCACCGTGAGGGACATCGCAATAGAAGCCTGAAGTGAAAGGTTTTCCGCATCTGACCCTGCGGCGGCCACACTCCCAACGTTACCTCCATCAACTCGCCCAAGCCCCAAATCACTCCGCACTTTTTAGAGTGGCTTCAAGGTAAACAGGTGAATCTCAACCCCCTTCCTCCCAGGCGCTAAAGAGCAAACAGGACAACCTAGGTCTACCAAGCGGGGGGTGCTGGAAGGGTCACCAGCCCGGGCAGTGTGCGGGGCAGGGGTCTAGAACCGGACGCGCCTACCTGCAGAGGAGCCGTCCTCGTGGTCCGAGCTGTTGCGACTGCCGTCGCTGCCCCTCTCAGGCGAGCTGTGGCTGGGTGAATCCCGCTCGGGCACCCGCAGGAACCTCTTGCGTCGCCACGGGGGCAGGTGCTCGCGGGCCCCGCGTCTAAGGGGCTCATCCTCGGCTAGAGGTGAGCCCCGGCAGTCCTTGGTCTCCGCCTCCGCCTGCTCCTGGTCGCGGCTTTGGCGCTGCTGCCGCCGGCCCCCGGGGATCAGGTGCATCCAGCGGTGGGGGCTGCACGCCCGTGCCCGCTTCTCGGCCTCCTCGCGGGTACCGAAACGGCAAGGGGCCATGAGCAAGTGGCCGAGGACAAATTTCTCGTTCAAATCTACCATCTCGAAGTCGTGGTCACTGCTGTCTCCCCACTCGTCAGCGCCCGAAGCGTCCGGCTCGCCCTCCTCCGAGCCCCGCCCCGCGCTGCTGCCCGAGGACCGCTGCTCTCCAGGGGCGCCCGCACCCGAGCCATCGTGGCCGGGGGACGCGCTGTCCTCCCGCGGTTGGAACAGCAAGCGAGGCTGCAGCAGCTGCTGGTGGATGGCGGCGGTCAAGCTGCGCACCGCGCCCCCAGCGCCAGCCGCCCCGGGCCAGGCGGGGAGGTCCGGGAACGCGCGTGGGAGCGCCTCGGGCGGCGCCGCCACCTCAGGGTCCGCGCGCGCAGGGCCTTGGGGTCCTCCGCCGCAGCGTGCTGCGCCCTCCTCCTCCTCCTCGCGCGGCTCGGGCTCCAGCTCTGGCGCCTGCCCGGCTGGCTCTGGCTCTGGTTCCTCGGCCGGGGCGCCCCCGCTGCCACCCGCCGCGCGCTCACAGCCGAGGTCCGGCGTCTCCCCGGCCAGGGCGGCCTGCAGGTAGGAGACTTTGAACTTCTCCTCAGCCAACACCTGTTGCAGCCGCTTCAGGTTGAGTTTGCAGCGCTCCAGCTCCCGCTCCATGTCCAGGACCGAGTCCAGCTTCATGACTGGTGCCTCCTCCCCGGGGAACTCGGCCTGCCAGTGGCGCGCGAATTCCTGCGGGTCCCACATGCCTGGCGCCCCGTCGGGCCTCCGGGGCCGGGTCCTGAGCGCCTGCCCTTCGCCTCAGCCGCTGAAGAGAAAACGACAAAAAAAAAATAAAGTTTTTCCCCTTCCGCTCCAGTGCCTTTTTTTTTTTTTTTTCCTCTTCTGCTTCTGGTTTTTGCCTCCCTGACGTCAGCAGCCACCCGCGGCTGAGGCGGACGCCCGGTGGCCCTGCGGCGGCCCCCCGGGCTGGACGCGGAGTCTGCAGGCTGCAAGCCCCGCCGCCGTGCCAGGCGCCCCCTGGGCTGGGGCGTGCGGAGAGCCGCGGCGGGGCCGGCTCTTAGTTTCCCTGCTCCGCGGACTGCGCAGCTCCGGCAGCAGCTCGAGGTCCGGCCCGCAGTTCCCTGCAGCCCAGCGCGGGGCGCGCGGCCGGCAGGAGGCGGGAGCCCCGGCGAGGGAGCGCGCGGGGGCGTCCTGGACCTGAGCCAAGCTCCCGCTACCGGCTCGCCGCAGCCTCGCCTGGCCGGGCCCAGCGCCGCGCCCTGGACCGATGGGGAGAGGCAGGCGAAAGGACAGGTGTGGGACCTGCGGCTTTGCGCGTGGCCTGGGCGGGGACTTCCTGAGCGCCGTGAACTGACAAGTCCACGGCTGCAAAGCACTTTCATCCACAGCTGCGGACAAAATTCGGGTGTTTTGCTTGTGTGGTCCCTTTAAACGTTTGTTCTGCCGCCTGCTCGCTGGAGCTTTTCCGGGAGAGCCACCGGCATAAGCGACCTCCAGGCTAAGGGATCGCCTGTGACTGAACTAAACCCCGGCCCGGGCGGCCTAGACCCAGGAGAGGCCCCGCACACCGCCGCTTCTGCACCCCACTCTGCTCTTCCCAGGGTTCTGGGTGAGCTCCCCCTGCCCGCCGAGAAGCCCTGCGCCTCCCGCGCCTGCTGAGAGAGGGGGCGGGGACCTTATCAGTGATTCGCGGTTCCCTCATTCTCAGGAGGAGGAAATTGATACTCCGACAGGCTGAGAGACTTGGCAGCCGGAAGTCCTTCCTTTGCCAGTGTCCTCTGGGGGCTGGGGCACAACTCGATAACCCCCAGAGCCCCTGGCCCTCAGCGCTCCCCTCAAGCCGCGCATCAGCCATCCGGCCCCCCACTTTTCAATTCCCTTCATGCCAACCTCTAAGGTTGCAAGGAAGATGTTTCTTCACTGGACATGAGACGGCAGGGTGGAGTCCAGACCCCTGGGGTGACTTGGGGGATCCGCAGGAGGTCTCTGCCTGCCTGCCTTCTGCCTTCCCCTTAGGCTTTAGCCTTACCGACTCCCTGAGGTCCCCAGAGACCTGGCACCTGTTCTGCTTCCTTGAATTCTTGCTTCCCCTACAAACACACCGAGCTCCCTGCTGTCTGGGGTCTCAGCCCCAGAAGCGACTTTCAGCTCCTCCCCATCTTGTTTGCATCCTCACTGGGTCTTGTACCTGCCTGTATCACTTTTTCTCTTGTTCCACTTTTTTTGGTTATTACTGATGACTTGTTTCTCCTGCTCTTAAGACTCCCTCAAGGACAGTTACTCTATTCCATTTTTGTATTCCAGCTGCTCCCTGCAGAGTGGGGTATAGACATGAGTGGTTTTTTGAAAGTTTTATTTATTGGAGAAATACATAAGAGTTCCCATCCATTGGTTCACTCTTCCCAAACACTGGCAACCACAGGCTAGGAGCCAAGAACTCCATCCAGTCTCCCACATGGGTGGCAGGGACCCAACTACTAGAGCCATTGTCGCTGCCTCCCACAGCCTGCATTAACAGGTAGCTGGCGTTGAGAGCTGGAAATTGAACCTAGGCTGCTCAGGGTGGGACCTGGCATCTTCACTGCGAGGCCAAGTGCCCACCCTAATGACAACAGTTGAAGGAATTCCTCACATGGGTGAATGAGCAGACGTAAATGAATCCCATTCCTTGGCTTCCCCCATTGTGAATCACTCCGGACTGTGGCACAAGTGCTTTCCATGAGGCTTCTCAGCTCTGGAAGTTTCTTGCCAAAGTCTGTGCTTACTACATGTTACTAACACCCCTTCTTCCTTCTCGTCTGCCTTTTTTTTTTTTTTTCCAATTCCGTGTGCCACTGGCATGAATCATCAGCGCTTGTCTTCATACCAGACTGCTGTGGGGAACGGATCGTTTTTAAAATCCACAACTTCTGCATTCCCTAGTCTGAGTGATTCTCAACCCTCCACCCAGCTCCTCAGCTGGCTTTCCCTCCCACTAGGCTTCATCCGATGCGTCCCCAGAGGCCACCAGAGTCTCATCTGTCCCGATGCCTACAACCAACCAGTGTGGGTTGCTCTGTCCAAGTCCACAGGCACTTTGGCCTCTGTGTGATGGATGACCCCGGGCCACTGCGTATCGATTGCACGATCTTTCAGTATGGGTATTTAAATGCACAAAGAGAAAGAAAATTATATGTTACTATAAACATCAATTTCAGAATGTGTAAGTTCCCTGAGAGGATAGTTTCAACTCTGTCCTTTAATTAAAGCCATAGCACGATTCCCTTCTGGCCAAAAGAAGTTGTTACCAAAACCACTAATTTTTTCCACCAGGACCAATATAGCTGGAAATGCCGGCATACATCTCTGTAAACAGATCCCGAGAGCCGCTTTGTTGTGCCTGGCTGGTGGATAGCTCAGCTTTATTGCTGGGCTCCGGGTTATTGTGGGGGCAGGGGTGGGGTGGCTGACATTTATTGAGTCCACAATTCTGGTTTCCATGTCTCTGATCTCACCTAACTCCCCACACCAGCCTTGTAAAGAAGGTATTATTGTCATCACTTCAGAGAAGCAGGAAGTCAGAGAAGTCAGAGGTCTCATAGCCAGGCTGCTGGATTCTGAAACCCGGCAGCCTCGCAAGGACATGGCCCAAGTGCATCTGTCAATGCAATTCACTCAATCAATACATATTTCTTGAGTATCTACTAGGTTCCAGGGCCTGGCAAATTAACTTTTTTTTTTTTTTTTTTTTTTTGACAGGCAGAGTTAGAGAGAGAGAGAGAGAGAGAGGCAGAGAGAAAGGTCCTCCTTCCATTGGTTCACTCCCCTAATGGCCGCCACGGCTGGCACTGCACCGATCCAAAGCCAGGAGCCAGGTGCTTCCTCCTAGTCTCCCATGTGGGTACAGGGACCCAAGCACTTGGGCCATCCTCCACTGCCCTCCCAGGCCACTGCAGAGAGCTGGATTGGAAGAGGAGCAACCGGGATTAGTACCCGGTGCCCCAACCAGGACTAGAACCCGGGGTGCTGGTGCCGCAGGTGGAGGATTAGCCAAGTAAGCCACGGCGCCAGCCAGCAAATTAACTTTAAACTTGTATCTTGGCATAGCAGCCTCTTTACAATGGGTCCTCTGGCTCCAGCCCACTTTTCAACCCCAGCTCCTGAATTCCTTCTGTTTACTGCCACCATTCAGTTCTCCTTGTCTGACGCCCTTTGTGTCCCACCCAGCTCCCTTGGCCTCTCTTGAATTTCTGCTGAGCTGCAGCGGACAGTTCCCGACTGCTGGGATCTCCCCTTAAGCACCTACCCCCACTACTGTCTATTCTACTTGATGGCTTTTTTCAAAGTCACAGATCTCAAGAGCAGCCCAGATGGAAGAAGCTTCCACAGAGGACGGCAGCACCCCCAGGGACATGCTTTCACCATGAAAACACGGCTTGGTTGATCAGTACCCCCAGCTCCTTTCTTTGGAGGGACTTTTGGGGGCCCACATTCAACGGCTGATCTCCAGCAAGAGTGAGCCCCAGTTGCCCTCAGTGGTAAGTGGGAACCAATCAAGAACAAGCTCTTCAGGGGAGGATGGTTGTCCTGGCAGTTACGGCCAGGTATTAGAAGTCTGGGTCCCACATAGGAGTGCCTGAATCTGATCCCCGTTCAGCTCCTGAATCAGCTTCCTGCTAAAACAGACCCTGGGAGGCAGCAGTGACGGCTTTTGTAGTTGGATGTCTGCCAGCCACGTGGGAGGCTTGGATTGTGTTCCTGGCTCTCATCCTCAGCCCAGCCCAGTCTCAGGCATTAAAGGCATTGTGGAGTGAACTGGTAGATGGAGGTGCTCTTCCTCTCTCTCTCTCTCTTTCTCATAAGCTTTTATCAAAGATTTATTTTATTTATTTGAAAGACAGAATTACAGCGAAAGGTATAGAGAGAGAGAGAGAGGTCTTCAATCCGCACTGGCTCACTCCCCCAAATGGCTACAATGGCGGGAACTGAGCAAATCCAAAGCCAGGAGCCTCCTCTGGATCTTCCATCTTCCAAGGACTTGGGCCATCTTCCTCTGCTTTCCCAGCCACATCAGCAGGAAGCTGGATCAGAAGTGGAGCAGCTGAGACTCAAACCAGCACCCATATGGGATGCAGGGACTGCAGGCAGTGGCCTCACCCAAAACATCACAGCACTGTGCCCCCTTCACCTCATCTTAAAGCAGAGCCATCCTCATCCAGCAGGTGGCGTGGGAAGACACCTTTGAAGTTATGCTGCCAAGAGTCCTACCTTTGAAATAAGGCCTTTGGATTAACAAGCAGCCTCGATGGAAATACAGAATGTGGTACCGGTCAGGCACACGTCAGTGTGAATTGCCTCCTTCCCCACTTTCTTCCTGGTTTACTGAGTTTGGTATGAAAAGGTTAGGAGATCAGAAGGGGCAAGAAAATGAAACAGTGTAGCCAGTACCTGGGAGGAGCTGGGCTGGGGTGAGGCCTGCCCTGGGTGCTGAAGGTGTGCACAGAGGAAAAAAAGTCCCGCCCTCTGAACTCTCTGGAGCACACTTGGCCTTACTGCAAACTCGAATGACCTGGGAGAACAATTCCACCTATTCAAGCTTGGGCTTCCCCCAACATGAGTGCACCCAGAACCTCAGAAATTAGGGCCCTACTTCAGTATTTTATTATTTCTTGTTTTATTGAGGTGTCATGCCATAAAATTCATTTGGTTTAAGGGTAGATAGATTCTGATCACTGCCAAAGTCATGTGATCCGAGCTGGCACCATGGCACAAGGGGTTAAAGCCCTGGCCTGCAGCACCAGCATCCATATGGGCACCAGTTTGAGTCCCGGCTGCTCCACTTCCAATCCAGCTCTCTGCTGTGGCCTGGGAAGATGGCCCAAGTGCTTGGGCCCCTGCACCCGTGTGGGAGACCGGAGGAAGCTCCTGGATCTTGGCTTTAGATTGTCCCAGCTCAGGCTGTTGTGGCCATTTGGGGAGTGAACCAGTGGATGGAAGATACCCTGCCCCCTCTCTCTGTAACTCTTTCAAATAAATAAATCTTTTTTTTAAACTCATGTGATCTCTACAACCACCAAGATGTAGAATGTTTTTATCCCAGCAAGAAGTTCCTGCTGCCCCTCCGTAGCCAGTCTGTTACCCTGACTCCCAGCCCCGGCTGGGGATCATTTTCTAAAACTTCGTCACTATATTTGTGTCTTTTCTATAGGTTTATATGAATGTGTGTAATGTTTAGTGTGTGGCAGTATGTTGAAACTAAGCATAGTGTTTTTGAGTCTCTTCTAAGTTATTAAGTATGTTTATATCTGCTTCCTTCCTTTCTCCAGGGTTAGGAATAGGCATTTGCTTTAAAGATTTATGCATTTATTTATTTGAGAGGTAGAGTTACAGAGAGAGGGAGAGATAGAAAGAAAGGTTTCCATCTGCTAGTTCATTCCCCAAATGGTCCCAACTACTGGAGCTAGGTTGATTCAAAGCCAGGAGCCAGGAGCTTCTGGGTCTTCCATGCAGGTGCAGGGCCCAAGGACTTGGGCCATCCTCTACGGCCTTCCCAGGCTGTAGCAGAGAGCTGGATTAGAAGAGGAGCAGCCGGGACTAGAACTGGCACCCATGTGGGATGTCAGCGCTGCAAGTGGAAGCTTAGCACACTACGGCACAGCACCCACCCTAGGTATAGACATTTTCATGTACTTTATTGTGTTCAACTCCCATTAAAATTCTATGACAGAATATCCTTGTCATCATTTTGCAGATAAATTGTGCTTTCATGAGATTAAGAATCTTAAAGCTTGCATAATACTTTCCTTTTTTAAAAAAATATTTTATTTATTTATTTGTTTGAGAGGTAGAGCTACAGACAGTGAGAGGGAGAGAGATAGAGAAAGGTCTTTCATTTGCTGGTTCACTCTCCAAATGGCTGCAAAAGCCAGAGCTGGGCCAATCCAAAGCCAAGAGCCAGGAACTTCTTTGGGGTCTCCCACGTGGGTACAGGGGCACAGGGACTTGGGTCATCTTCTACTGCTTTCCCAGGCCATAAGAGAGAGCTGTATTGGAAAAGGAGCAGCCAGGACTAGAACTGGCACCCATATGGGATGCTGGTGCCACAGGTGGAGGATTAACCTATGTGCCACAGTGCTGGCTCCTCCTTTTAAATAAAAAAAAAAATTTATTTTGGGAGCCAGCTTCATGATGTAGTAGGTTAAGCCTCTGCCTGGAGTGCTGGTATTCTACATGGGCACCAGTTCGAGATCCAGCTGCTCTAGTTCCAATCCCGCTCCCTGCTAATGGCTGGGAAAACAGCGGAGATGGCTCAAGTGCTTGGGTCCCTGCACCAATGTGGGAGACCATGAAGAAGCTTGGGCCTCCTGGCTTCAGTCTGGCCCAGCCCTGGGCATTGAGGCCATCTGAGGAGCGAATCAGCAGATGGAAGATCTCTCTCTCTCTCTCTCTGAACTGCCTTTTTTTTTTTTTTTTTTTGGACAGGCAGAGTGGACAGAGAGAGAGAGAGAGAGAGAGAGAGAGGTCTTCCTTTTGCCGTTGGTTCACCTTCCCATGGCCGCCATGGCCGGCGCGCTGCGGCCGTCGCACCGCGTTGATCCAAAGCCAGGAGCCAGGTGCTTCTCCTGGTCTCCCATGCGGGTGCAGGGCCCAAGGACTTGGGCCATCCTCCATTGCACTCCCTGGCCACAGCAGAGAGCTGGCCTGGAAGAGGGGCAACCGGGACAGAATCTGGTGTCTGGTGCCCCAACCGGGACTAGAACCCGGTGTGCCGGCGCCGGGATTAGCCTAGTGAGCCGCAGTGCTGGCCCTGAACTGCCTTTCAAATAAATTAAAAATAAATCTTTAAAAAAATTATTTGGACAGGCAAAGAGATACAAAGATCTTCCATCCACTGGTTCACTCCTCAAATACCGAAGCTGGGAGCTGAGAACTCAGTCCAGGTCTCCCATGCAGGCAAGAGACCCAACTCCATGAGTCGTCACCCACTGCCTCCCAGCAGGCAGTGGAATCAGGAGGGGAGCCAAGACTCAAGCCAGGAGCCCCCAGGTGAGACATGGGGGTCTGAAGCAGCATCTTAGTTACTGAACCAAATGCCTGCTCCAATTCTTTCCCTTTTATTGCTGAGGAGTGTTGCATCATTTGTGGACCTCTGTTTATCTTATTTTCCAGTTGATGGATACTCAAGTTCTCTTTGTGTGGATGAATGTGTTCCATTCATCTCAAATAAAAAAGCATAGGAGCGGAATTGTTAGGTCATAAGGCAGTGGTATATTTAGTTTTTTAGGATACCACCATACAAGGTTTTCTAGAGTGGCTGTACATTTTCCATTCTTGCCAACAATGTATGAGAGTCTCATTACTCACTTAGTATTGCAACACTTACTATTGTCATTTCTTCATTTTAGACATTTTAGTGGGTGTGTAACAAAATTTTTTTTAAAGACTTATGTAGGCTGGCGCCACGGCTCACTAGGCTAATCCTCCGCCTTGCAGCGCTGGCACACAGGGTTCTAGTCCCAATCGGGGCACCAGATTCTGTCCCGGTTGCCCCTCTTCCAGGCCAGCTCTCTGCTGTGGCCAGGGAGTGCAGTGGAGGATGGCCCAAGTGCTTGGGCCCTGCACCCCATGGGAGACCAGGATAAGTACCTGGCTCCTGCTTTCGGATCAGCACGGTGCGCCGGCTGCAGCGGCCATTGGAGGGTGAACCAACGGCAAAGGAAGACCTTTCTCTCTGTCTCTCTCTCTGACTGTCCACTCTGCCTGTCAAAAAAAAAAAAAAAAAAAAGAGAGAGAGAGAGAGAGACTTATGTAATTACTTTAAAGGCAGAGTTACAGAGAGGAGGGAGAAACAGTGAGAGAGAGAGCTTCCATCCACTGGTTCACTCCTCAAATGGTCACAACAGCCATGCTGGCCAGGCCAAACCCAGGAGCCAGAAGTTTCATCCAGGTCTCCCATGTGGGTAGCAGGGGCCCAAACACTTGGACCATCTTCTGTATTTCCCTGGTCATTAGCAGGGAGCTAGATTGGAAGTGGAGCAGCCAGGACAGAAACTTGTGCCCACATGGGATGCCAATACTGCAGGTGGTGGCTTAACCTGCTGTGCCACAATGCTGCCCCCTTATTGTTATTTCAGTTTGCATTTCCCTGATTATTAATGATGTAGAACATCTTTTCATTTACTTCTTGGCTATTGGGTATCATCTTCTGGGAAGTGTCTAAGTCTTGTCCATTTTTAATTGGATGTTTGTCTTTTTTCAAAAAAAAAAAAAAAGATTTATATATTTGAAAGCCAGAGTTATGGAGAGGCAGAGAGAGAGAGAGAGAGAGGTCAGTCTTCCATCCGCTGGTTCACTACTCAGACGGCCACAACAGCTGGAGAGCTGCACCAATCCGAAGCCGGGAGCCAGGAGTTTCTTCCAGGTCTCCCACACAGATGCAGGGGCCCAAGGATTTGGGCCATCTTTTACTGTTTTCCCAGGCCATGGTAGAGAATTGGATTGGAAGTGGAGCCGCCAGGCAAGCGCCGCAACTCACTAGGCTAATCCACCTGCAGCGCTGGTGCTCTGGGTTCTAATCCCGGTCAGGGCGCCGGATTCTGTCCCGGTTGCCCCTCTTCCAGTCCAGCTCTCTGCTGTGGCCTGGAAGTGCAGTGGAGGATGGCCCAAGTGCTTGGGCCCTGCACCCCATGGGAGACCAGAATAAGTACCTGGCTCCTGCCATCGGATCAGCGCAGTGCGCTGGCCATGGCCATTTGGGAAGTGAACCAACAGAAGAAAGACCTCTCTCTCTCTCTCTCTCTAACTCTGCTTGTAAAAAAAAAAAAAAAAAAAAAAAAGGAAATGGAGCTGCAGCCAGGACTTGAACTGGAGCCCATATGGGATGCCAGCACTACAGGTGGCAGCTTTACCTGCTATACCACAATGCCAGCCCCTGCTCCACTTCTGATCCCCCCTGCTAATATCCTGGGAAAGCAGTGGAGGATGGCCCAAGTCCTTGGGCTCCTGGCTTTGAATCAGCCCAGCTCCTGCCATTGTGGCCATTTGGGGAGTGAACCAGCAGACAGAAGACCTTTTCTCTCTGTCTCTCCCTTTGTCTGTAACTCTACCTTTCAAATAAATAAATGAAATCTTAAAAAGAGATATTTGCCTAACACAATGTCACAAAGATTTCCTCCTCCCATGTTTTCTTCTAGAAGTTTAACAGTTTCAGGCCTCACGTCTGGGTCTGTGGTTCACTTTTAGTTAATTGGGGGGTGTGGTGTGGAGTAAGGATAGAGGTTTTTGGTTTGTTTTCCATGTGGATATCTAGTTTTAGCTGCACATTTAGTAAACATACCATCTTCTCCCCTCCAAATTACTTTGGCAGCTTTGTCAAAAGTCAACCAAGCACTGGAGTGTGGATCTATTTCTGGACCTGGCTCTGTCCCACTGATGTCTGTCCTCATGGCAACACCACGCTGTCCTGGTGACTAAGGCCATGGGAAGCTATGAATCAGGTAGTGGAAGCTCTCCATTTGTCTTACTCCTTAAAAATGGTTTTGGCTGGGGCCACTGTGGTGGTGCAGCAGGTTAAGCTGCCACTTTTCGACACTGGCATCCCACGTGGGAGTGCAGTTCAAGTCCCTGTTCCCATCCAGCTCCCTGTTACTGTGCCTGGAAAAGCAATGTAGGATGGCCCAAATAATCAGGGCCTGGAAGACCAAGATGGAGGCTTTGGCCTGACCCAGCCCTATCTGTTGTAGCCATTTGGGGAGTGAACCAGCAGATGGAAGATCGATCTCTCTCTCTCTGTCACTCTGCTTTTCAAATACGTAAGTCATTATTTTAAACACTGTGTGGCTGCTTCTAACTCCTCCTTTCAAGACCCTTCGGAGGCCAAGGTGCAAACGGTGTGCCCACAGCTCTGCCCGGGAGGCTGCAAGTCTGGGGTTCCCCTTCAGCTAGAGAATCCTCAAGAACCACTTGCAGACCTCAGAAAAGCACTCTTCTTACAATTACAGTTACTACAAAGGATACAAACGAGCATCTGGGTGAAGAGGTCCTAGGACAAGGTCCCCAGGGGTCCGAGCACAGCAGCTTTGTCCCTGTGGACTTGGGCTTCCCTGCTCCCCTGGCACGGGGATGTGTTCACCACCTGGAGGTCCTCGGAGCCCCTACCTGTAGGGACATCCATGTGGGTCTCATGATGCAGGTGGCTGATCAGATCATGGCATTAGTCACTGGACTTGATCTCCAGCTCCCCTTCCTTCTCTGCAGGTAATGTAGAGGGAACAGGGATGGGGCTCTGAAAATTCTGAACCTTTAAGCTCTTGCTGGGTGTTTCTGGCCACCAGCCCCCTTCCCCTGAGATATCTTATTAACCTACAATAAATAGTAAATTCCAAGGGGTTCAAGAACTAAAAACAGAGACCAAATATTTATTTTTTTATTATATAGGCTTGGATCTTCCTCTTTTTTAAAGGATTTATTTATTTGAAAGTCAGAGCTACAGAGAGAGGTAGAGACAGAGAGAGAGAGAAAGAGAGAGAGAGAGGTCTTCCATCTGCTGGTACACTCCCCTAATGGCTGCACTGGCCGGAGCTGAACCAATCTGAAGCCAGGAGCCTCTTCTGGGTCTCTTATGTGGGTGCAGGGCAAGCACTTGGGCCATCCTCTGCTGCTTTCCCAGGCACATTAGCAGGGAGCTGGATCGGAAGTGGAGCAACTGAGAATCAAATCGGTGCCCATATGGGATGCTGGCACTGCAGGCCAGGGCTTTAACTCACTGCACCATAGTGTCGGCCCCCCTTGTTCTTTCTAACAGCTTCATGGCATCCAGTGTACCATGATTTATGTTTTTAAAAAGATTTATTTATTTCTTATTTGAAAGGTGGTGTGACAGGGAAAGGGATGAAGTGGGGAGAGATCTTCCATTTGCTCTTTCACTCTCCAGATGGCCTCCATAGCCGGGCTAGGCCAAGCTGAAGCCAGGAGCCAGGAGCTCTATTTGGGTCTTCCACGTAGGTAGCAGTAGCTAAAGCACTTGGGCCATCTTCTGATGCATTCCCAAGGTGTGTGTTAGCAGGAAGATGGGTTGGAAATAGAGCCAGAACTTGAAACAGGTGCTCTGATACAGGATGGGGTGTGTGTGTATGCGTGTATGTGTCCCAAGCAGCAGCTTAACCACTGTGCCAAACACTTGCCCCCATACAGCAAATTTTAAAACATAACAAGCCCAGGATGACAACTCCTAAATTAACAGTAATTCTTTAATGTTATCAAGTTTTAGTCTTCACATCTAATTGTCTCACAATCTAATCAGCAGCTTGATTGAATCAGGATTTTAAAAGATCAATAGGTCATAGTCTAATAAAAGTTCTTCTTCTTCTTCTTTTTTAAAAAAAAAAAACCTTATTTATCTGAAAGGCAGAGTTACAGAGAGGCAGAGAGAGGTCTTCTGTCTACTGGTTCACTCCCCAGATGGCCTCAACGGCTGGAGCTGGGCTGATCTGAAGCCAGGAACCAGGTGCTTCCTCGGGTCTTCCACACGGGTGCAGAGGCCCAAGCACTTGGGCCATCTTCCACTGCTTTCCAGGGCCATAGCTGAGAGTTAGACTGGAAGTGGAGTAGCTGGGACTTGAACTGGCACCCATATGGAATGGCAGCACAGCAGATGGTGGCTTTACCCGCTATGCCACAGTGCTGTCCCCTAAAATCCCTTTTTAAATTAATCATCAGGCCAGCGTACAGCAAAGCAAGTAAAGCCTCCTCCTGCAGTGCCAGCATTCCATATGGGCACTGGTTCAAGTCCCAGCTGCTCCACTTCTGATCTAGCTCCCTGCTAGTGTGCCTAGGAAAGCAGCAGAAGATAGTCCAGGTCCTTTGGTCCCTGCACCCACATAGGAGATCCAGAAGAAGCTCCTGGCTTCGGATCAGCTCAGCTCTGGCCGTTGCAGCCATCTGGGGAGTGAACCAGCAGATGGCAGTCAGTCTCTCTCTCTCTCTCTCTCTCTCTCTCTCTCTCTCTCCCCTGCTCTGCAACTCTGCCTTTGTAATAAATAAATCTTTTTTAAAAAATAAATTAGTTCTCCTTCCATTCTCTCTCTCTCTCCCTCCTCTCCTCCTGCCCCTTGTAATTTGTTTACTGAAGAAATAAGACTGCTTTCTAGGCTGTCCCACAGTCAGAATTCCGCTGACTGCAAACCCATGCTATCACCTGTTGTGTTCTCCGCACATTGTTGGTTGGATCTACAGTCTTGACCAGTTTACCTTGGGAAGAGGTGAGACACTTAATGGGTGAAATTGTGTTCTATTTCTGTGATGTTGGCAGCCACCAGTGACCCTCGCAAAACAGTGCAACTCCACCATTCATTCCGTCCTCATTTAACAGCTGGTAAAGGTCCATGAAGAGAAAGCTCACCTTCTCATCTATCCAGTTACCCAGAGGCATGGTCCATATGGGAAACACAAGACTATTTGTACTCTCAACTTTTCAAAATAATGAGCTGGGGGCAGGCATATGGCTAGCGGTTCCGACCCAGCTTGGGATACAGGCATCCCGTGTTGGACTACCTGAATCTGAGTGCTGACTCCACTCCCCAATCCAGCTGCCTGCTCTCGCACACCCTGGGAGGTGGCAGGTGATGGCCTAAGTCCTTGGTTTCCTCCACTCATGAGGAACACCGATTGAGTACTGGGCTCCTGGTTTCAGCCTGATCGAGCCTTGTCTGTTGCAAGTACTTGGGGAGTGAACCAGCAGTCAGAAGACCGTATCTCTGCCTTGATCTCTTTCTAAATAAATACGTAAATAAACAAGCAGATTCCTTAGAGTCCTTGAAAGGTAACCACTGAGGTTTTCTTTTACTTTGAACTGTTTTCAGTACAATGATAAGTTTGGGGATGTAAATCTATAAATGCCTTTTGTTTCATTGTGGTTTTATCTTTACTGATGTTCAAGTTGTCCCATCTTGGGCCAGTGAGAGGCTCTTTAGTTGGTTTTTGGTTTTCCAGGTTTTTTTTTTTTGACAGGCAGAGTGGACAGTGAGAGAGAGAGACAGAGAGAAAGGTCTTCCTTTGCTGTTGGTTCACCCTCCAATGGCCGCGCTGATCCGAAGACAGGAGCCAGGTGTTTTTCCTGGTCTCCCCTGGGGTGCAGGGCCCAAGCACCTGGGCCATCCTCCACTGCACTCCCTGGCCACAGCAGAGGGCTGGCCTGGAAGAGGGGCAACCAGGACAGAATCTGGCGCCCTGACTGGGACTAGAACCCGGTGTGCCGGCGCCACTAGGCGGAGGATTAGCCTAGTGAGCCGCGGCGCCGGCCGGTTTTCCAGGTTTTTTACATCAATCTAGTGACCCCTGAGAGCTTTGCTGCTTGCTTTCTGGTTTGACAAGGTTTGACAAGGTGTTCTGGGCTTATCTTACATTCTTTCTGTACCAGAAAGAATAGCAGCTGTTTCTCCAGGAAGCCTGATCCCTCTCAATGGGAAACGGCATTCTAGACCTCATTCAGGGTCTTAGAGGCAATTATTTCTACTGTGTTGGTCATGGGTCTATGCATTATTCTTTTCAGTGGACACAGTTAGGAAATGTGTGTGTGTGTGTGTGTGTGTGTGTCTGTGTTTGTACACACTAAACCATGAGTTTATAAAGAATTCTCTAATATGCAGGGCAACATAATATACATATATTAAATATTTATTTATTTGAAAGGCAAAGTCAGAGAAAGAGAGATCTTCCACCTACTGGTTCATTCTCCAAATATCTGCAATGGCTGGGCTGGGCCAGGCCAAAGCCAGGGGCCAGGAGCTCCACTAGGGCCCACGTACTTGCTCCAATTTTGGTGCTTTTCCAGGTCTCGGACAGCTGCTCTGATATGGGATGCCAGCATTACAGCAGGCGGCTTAACCTGCCGCACCACCATGCCGGCCCCAATATTTTTTGTTTGAAAAGCAGAGAGAAGGGGCTGGCGCTGTGGCATAGCGGGTAAAGCTGCCAACTGCAGTGCAGGCATCCTATATGGGCACCGGTTCAAGTCCCAGCTGCTCCACTTCCAATCCAGCTCTCTGCTATAGCCTGGGAAAGCAGTAGAAGTTGGCCTAAATCCTTGGGCTCCTGCACCCGCGTGGGAGACCTGGAAGAAGTTCCTGGCTCCTAGTTTCAATCAGTGCAGCTCCAGCCGTTGTGAAGAACTGGGTAGTGAACCAGTGGATGGAAGACCTCTCTCTTTCTCTCTTTCTCTCTCTGCCTCTCCTTCTCTCTGTGTGTAACTCTGACTTCTAAATAAAATAATCAAGTCTTAAAAAAAAAAAAAAGAAAGAAAAGGATATGGAGATGGAGATGCTGCAGGGGCCAGTGTTGTGGCACAATGGGTTAAGCTGCTGTTTGTGACATCTCAGGGCAGGTTTGAGTCCCAGCTGCTCCACTTCGGTCCAGCTTCCTGCTAATGCACCCAGAAGGCAGCAGATGATGGCCCAAGTACTTGAATTTCTGCCATGCCAAATGGGTGACCTTAATGGAGTTCCTGACTCCTGGCTTCAGCCTGCTGAGCCTGGGTTGTTCTGGGTATTTGGAGAATGAACCAGTGGTTGAAAGATACCTCTCTCGCTCTCTCTCTTCCCTTCCTTCCTCCCTGTTACTCTGCCTTTCAAATAAATAAATAGAGAGACAGACAGAGACAGAGACAACAGCAGGGATTGGACCAGCCTGAAGTCAGGAAGCCAGAACTCAGTGCAGGTCTCCTACATGGATGTCAGGAAGCCACACTCATGAACCATCACCTGCTGGGTGCATGTTAACAGGAAGCTGCAGCAGAGGTAGAGGAGCCAGGACCAGAATGCAGACATCCTAAGTGGTGTCTTAAACACCAGCCCAGAACAACATAATTTTCACTTAATCTCATTTGTCCCTCCTCCTTTATCCTGCTAAAAAAAAAAATTAAAAAACAAAAACAAAAAGCCCCTGTTCTCCACAGCACACAGCCTGGTGGGATTTGTCGTTAATTTGCATGTCATCCAGGGATGGTGTTAAAACTCTCTGTGTTGCTCTAAATTTAGTACATGCACTGCCAAAGTGAGAACACGCTCGATAACCTTTACCAATCAGAGAGGCAGACGTTCTTAGCTCATCAAAAGCTACCCAACACTTAGTAAATGGGCACGACCCCATCGCCCACGGCCATGCTAATCGTCTCCGTGGCTCAGTGTGTAAGCTGCTGACAGGAGCTCTCCTGGCAGCTTTATTCTGTATTTCTTTGTTAATTAATGAGGCTGGTGGTATCTCTTTGCACAGTGGGCAAGTCCCTGATTTAAACCTTTTCCCCCAAACTGGGTGTGGTCTCCAGAACACTATTTCCCAAACTTCAGTCATCCACATCGTATGCTTTTTTCCAATCCACAAATCCCTGCTGCTATTACTGCATTTACTGACCATGTTTTTTCTGTACAGAGCGTCCTCCTAAGCAGTCCTGTGCAAACATAATAGACTTGAGGTCTACTTAAATGCTTCTTTGGTTACTACATTAACATCAAAATGTTACTCTTTTTTTAAACATTAGTGTATTTGTTTGAAAGGCAGAGTTACAGAGGGAGAAGGATAGATACAAGAGGAGAGAGAGAAAGATACAGAGGACAGAGAGAGACAGAGAGAGAGAGAGAGATCTTTATCAGCTGTTTCACTCCCCAGATGGCCACACCAGCCAGGGTTGGGCCAGACTGAAGCCAGGAGCTTCTTCTAGGTCTCCCATGTGGGTGCAGAAGTCCAAGCACTTGGGCCATCTTCCACTGCTTTCCCAGGTACCTCAGCAGGGAGCTGGATTAGAAGTAGAGCAGCCGGGACTCAAATGGGTACCCACATGGGCAGTGCTGTCAGTAGCTTAACCTGCTGCATCACAATACTGGCCCCCAATATTTTACTCTTAAAATTAAAAAGTGTTGGGTTGGCATGTGGTGTAGAGGGTAAAGTCACCACCTGCAACACTGGCATCCCATATGCCAAGAGAGTCCCAGCTGCTCCACTTCTGACCCAGCTCCCTGCTAATGTGCCTGGGAAACCAGCGGAAGATGACCCAAGTCCCTGGGCCCTTGCACCCACATAGGAGACATGGAAGAAACTCCAGGCTCCTGGCTTTGGTCTGGACCAGCCCCAGCCACTGAGGCCATTTGGGGAGTAAACCAGTAGATGGAAGCACTCTTTCTATATATAACTCTGCCTTTCAAATAAATAAATCTTTTTAAAAAATTAAAAGTGAATGCACCCCAAGTCATCCTACCCTCTTGTGGAATTCTACAGCTGAAACCCAGCGAGAGTGGTCAGTCACTGCTCTGGGCTGGTGTCTCACAGGAAAGGCTATGTTCCGATGAAAGCCAAAGTGAGTCCACACCCTCACTTGGGCAGGGGGCAGCTGTCCCACTGGACGTGGAAGAGAGGACCCGGGACTTGCCGTGCTACTGTGAACCTGCCAAGCATCGTGGGGAAACCATACCACCTCTCTAGCCCTCGACTTCCTCTTCCGTACAATGGGGAAGTTGGGGCCCGTGACTTGTAACCTCTTCCAGGTCTGAAAGCAAGGTTTACAGTGCCTTCCATCTTCATGCACTGAGAGCTCCCAGTTTAGAAGTGAGAACACTGGGGCTGCGTTGTGCAGTGAGTTAAGCCACTGCCTGTAATGCTGGCACCCCATATTGGAGTGCTAGTTCAAGTCCTGGTTGCCAACTCAGCTCCCTGCTAACATGCCTGGGAAAGCAGTGGAAGATGGCCAAAGTACTAGGGATCCTGCCACCCACTTGGGAGATCAAGAGGGAGTCCAGACTCCTGGCTGCAGCCTGACCCAGCCCTGGTCCTTGTGGCCATTTGGGGAGCAAACTAGTAGATGGAAACCTTTCTCTTTTTGTCTTTGTCTCTCACCCCCGCACCCCCCCCCGTGTGTGTGTGTGTGTGTGTGTGAGAGAGAGAGAGAGAGAGAGAGAGAGAGACTCTACCTATAAACTAAATACATGGAGGCCAGCGCTGTGGCACAGTGGGATAAAGCCCTGGCCTGAAGCACCAGCATCCCATATGGGCACTGGTTTCAGTCCTGGCGGCTCCACTTCCAATCCAGCTCTCTGCTATGGCCTGGGAAAGCAGTGGAAGATGGCCCAAGTCCTTGGGCCCCTGCACCTGAATGGGAGACCTGGAAGAAACTGCTGGCTCTTGGCTCCTGACTTTGGATCTGCTCAGCTCACCAACAGATAGAAGACCTCTCTCCCTCTCTCTGTCTCTCTGTCTCTGTCTCTGTCTCTGTGTGTGTGTGTGTGTGTGTGTGTGTGTGTGTCTACCTCTCTCTGTAACTCTTTCAAATAAATAAAAATAAATCTTAAAAAAACCTAAATACACGAATCTTAAAAATAAGAAAAAAAGAAGTGAGAACACCCCTCCCACGTAGCTACCCATTTTCCCTTATCTGGGACGCATGGCAGGCCTGGTGGCAGGGGCTCCAGGACACAGCAGCAACCCCGGCTCTGGCATCAATGACACAGAACACACAGCTGCCTAGCACAGCAAGCAGCACAGGGCAGCTGAGGAGTTAAAGCAGCCCTGCCCAGTTCTGGCGGAGGAAGGCCAGGCCAGGGCTAGCTGCGTGTTTGTCACTAGAAGCTGGGACCTGCCACCAGTTAGGCCTGGACAGCCTGGGGCAGGGGCAGAGCCCAGCAGGAAAGCACATTCTCAAGGCCAAAAGAGACCATTCCCACAACCCCAGAAGCCCTGATCTCCAAACACCCAACCTCCCTCCAGAAACCAGGTCCAGATCAGTGAAGATTGAGATGTATGTGTGGGGTGTGTGCGTGTGTGTGTGTGTGTGTAAATGTATATATGTTAGTATATATGTATACTGTGGATGTGTGTATTTATTTATGTGGGTTTCTATGTGTGTGTTTGTGAAATGTTCAGAGAAGCAGGAAAACACAGTGGTTATAAACCAGAGAGCCTGGGATGGAACCATCTTTGTTGACACTAACTATGTGGCCCTGGACCAGCCACTTCAACTTGGGCCTCAGTTTCCTTGTCTGTAAAATGGGGATAACAATATTCCCAACTTCTTACAATGACGGTGATAAGGATTAAAAGGGTTAACATTTGAAAAACAGAGTGGCCATAAACATCAGTTTCTGTGTCTGGATCTTTCTGGAAGCTAGATCTGGATCAGTGAGGACCAGGGCCTGTGCGTGTTATCATGGGCTGGAACACCTAGGAAAGCCTGGAGGCTGCCGTGGGTCAGAGTGATGCCCTCAGAGAAAGGCACAGATCGCGCTGGCACGGGGCCAGGTTGCCTGCACAGGGGTTAGGTTCAGTTCCAAATGGTCAGGGCTGGGACCCCTCCTCCCACAGCACCCTAAGATCAAGCAATGCTGCTGCCCCTGGCATTGAAAATCTCTTCCAGATGCCATTCCTGGTGAAGATCCAGCTGCCCCTATTGTACCATGTACTTAGAAGTTGTTTGTTTATTGTCATTTTATGTAAAAGGCAGAGAGTACAAGAGTGCATCCATCTGCTGGTTTACTCCCCAGATACCTGCAGCAGCCAGGGCTGGGCCAGGCCGACGCCAGGAGCCTGGAATTCAACCCAGGTTTCCCACACGGGGGCTGGGGGGAGGGGGAGCATCACCTGCTGCCTCACAGGGTGCACATTAGCAAGAAGCTGGAAGTGAGAGCAGAGGTGAGACCCGAACCCAGGTCTGATAGGGGATGTGTGCATCCCCAGGGATATCTTAACAGAGAGAGAGAGAGAGAGAGAGAGAGAGCGCCTTCCTTCGTTCCTTTCCTCCAGTGTTGGAGAAGGTTTGGATCTGGACAACCCTCAGCTGTTTCTCTGGGGTAGTTTACTGCCATGGGCACCCCCTCGGAGCGTCCACCACCCCAGAAGGAAGGCACACATGTCCTGCAGTCTCTCGAAAGCCTCAGGAGACATCAGGAAGTTGCTTTGGGAGGGGGCAATGGGCGTGGCTGTTAGAATGCTGCTTAGAGCACCCACACCCCACCTTGGGGTGCCACGGTTCTAATCTCAGCTACTCTGCTTTAGATCAGCTTCCTGCTAATGTGCTCCTGGGGATGCAACAGGTGCTGTCTCAAGTATCTGTGCCCCTGAAAGCCACGTGGGAGACACGGTTGTGGTGCTGGGCTCCTGGCTTTGGCCTGGCTCAGCCCTGGGTGTTGCAGACATTTGGGGAGTCAAACAGCAGATGGAAGATCTCTCTGTTAGTCTGTCTGCCTCTCTCTTTGCCTTTTTTTTTTAAGGTTTATTTTATTTATTTGAAGGGCGGGGTGGGGGAGAGAGAGAAATCTTCCATCTGCTGGTTCACACTGCTGGCCAGCGCTGGGCCAGGCTTAAGCCAGGAGCATGCATTCCATATCTGGTACCTAGGTTCAAGTCCTGGTTCTGGTCCTGATTCCAGCTTCCTGCTAAAGCAGATCCTGGGAGGTAACAGGTGATGACCCAAGTGGTTGGGTCCCTGCTACTCATGTGGGAGACTCAGGTTGAGTTTCTGGCTCCTGATTTCAGCCTGGCTTTGGACAGTAAACTAGCAAGTGGGAGCTTCCTTGCTCTCTCTCTCTCTGCTTCTCCAAGTCTCTCTCTCTCTCTCTCTCTCTCTCTCTATATATATATATATATATATAGCCACCCACCTGCTGCCCAGGGTGAGTAAAAACAGGCCAGGACACCAGCAGGCAGAGCTCAGCGACATCTGGCCACAGTTGCCAGTGCCCCAGGTCAGGGGCAATCAGCAAACTACTGAGCTCCCAGGCTTTCTCAGGGGCACATTAGTGTCGCCACAGGCACCTGCACTGAGCGCCAAACACAAACACAAAAGCCCAACGTCACCCTGAGATGTTAAGAGGCACGGCTCTCATTACAGTTTACCTATGAGCAGGTGGACACTGCAGGCCCATCTGTTCCTACAGGGGTGGGGCTGGTGGGGTGCCAGCTGGCCTTTGAAGTCTGTGGGGCCCTGTGTAAGCCTGGAGGTAGACACAAACACACAGACCCAACTGTGGATCCTTTGTGGAAACAAAGGAGAGGGATTAACCCCTGTGGCCCCAGGCAGGCCTCACCTTCCCGTTTCACCCTTTCACTTGAATTTACGTCTGGAAGGCACTGTGGCTGTCTGATGTTTCATCATTCATATTTTAACTTTCTTGCAAATTTTCCTTGCAGTCAAGGTTCTTAACATCCAGTTAATCTTAGAGGAATGTTGCTCTGGGTTAGTTTGGTTGGTTTAAAGCCAAAATTAGGTGATTCTATTTCCAGAGTAAGTACTCAGAAGAGAGGTGGGTGTTGTGGTGGGGTAAGTAGCTGGTTGGGCTGCCTGCTTCCCAAAGCAGAGTGCCTGGTTTGAGCGCCAGTCCTCTGATCCACTCCCTGCTAACGCACTCTGGAAGTAGCCGGATGGTGACTCTTGAGTTCCTCCCACCCACGTGGGAGACCTGGATTGAGTTCCTGGCTCCTGGCTTCAGCCTGGCCCGGCCCAGCCCAGCTGTTAACAGCCATTTAGGGAGAACTAGTGGATGGATGACCTGTCACTCCACCTTTCAAATAATAAATAAATATTATGTATTATTTGAAATAAATATTATGTATTATTTGAAATAAATATTTACTTATTTGAAATAGTTATTTATTTGAAATAGTTATTATTTATTTATTTGAAATAAATGTTTATTTATTTATTTGAAAGGCAGAGTTAGAAGCAGAAGCAGAGACAGAGAGAGGTCTTCCCTCTTCTGGTTCACTCCCCAACTGGCCTCAAAGGCCACAGCTGGGCTGATCTGAAGCCAGAAGCCAGCAGCTTCTTCTGGGTCGCCCACACGAGTTCAGAGGCCCCAGCATTTGGGCCATCTTCTACTGCTTTCCTAGGTCATAGCAGAGAACTGGATTGGAAGTAGAGCAGCCGGGACTCAAACTAGTGCCCATATGGGAGGCCAGCACTGCAGGAGGCAGCTTTACCCACTATGCCACAGCACTGGCCTCAATAATAAATATTTTTTAGATGTACCCATAAAGCCTGAAAGCAGGGACTCAGATACTTGTGCACCAAAATTCACACCAAGACCATTCACAACAGGCAAAAGTAGACAACTCAAATGTCTGCCCAGGGACGTATGAGTGAATAAACAAAATATGGTATATTCATACATATTCATTCAATGGAAGATTATTCAGACCTAAGAAGGAATGATGTTCTGATATGCACTACACCATGGATGAATTTTCAAAATGCTGTGTTAAAATGAAATAAGGGACCGGCGCTATGGTGTAACAGGCAAAGCTGCCAGCTGCAGTGCCAGCATCCCATATGGGTGCCAGTTCTAGTTCTGGCTGCTCCACTTCTGATCCAGCTCTCTGCTAGGGCCTGGGAAAGCAATGGAAGATGGCCCAAGTCCTTGGGCCCCTGCACCTGCATGGGAGACCTGGAAGAATTTCCTGGCTCCTGGCTTCAGATCAGCGCAGCTCCAGCCATTGCAGCCAATGGAGAGTGAATTAGTGGATGGAAGACCTCTCTCTCTCTCTCTCTCTCTCTCTCTCTCTGCCTCTCCTTCTCTCTCTGTGTAACTCTGACTTTTAAATAAATAAATCTTTTAAAAAATGAAATAAGTCAGGCACAAGGGATGAATACTGAATGATTGTACTCGTGTGAGATACTAGAATAGTCAAATTCAGACAGAAAGTAGAGTGGTAGTTAGTAGGGACTGGATGGGGCAGGGCGAGGCATGGGGGCAAGAGTGATGGCGAGTTACTGATCAAAGAGTTTCAGCATTGAATGATGAGAAAGTTCTAGGACAGGCATTTGGGTTGCCAGTTAAGACATGGCTTGGAATGCCTGCATCCCATATCAGAATGCCAGGGTGTGTGTCTCGACTCCACTTCCAAATCCAGCTTCCTGCTAATGCACACCCTGGGAAGCAGCAGGTGATGGCTCATGTATTTGGGTCCTTGCCACTCACATTTGAGACCCAGACTGAGTTCCTGGCTCATCCCCAACTGCTGTAAGTATTTGGTGGAATAAATCAGCAGATAGGCGATCTCTCTGTTTCTCTCTCCATCTCTGCCTTTCAAGAAAAGTAAACACACATACATAAATAAATAAATAAAAATGGTAAATTTTAGGATATAAGGTTGTGGCACTATGGGTTGAACCTCAGTTCATGATGCTGGCATCTCATGTCTCAGTGCCAATTCCAGACCCAGTTGCTCTGCTTTCAACCGAGCTTCCTGCTAACACACTTGGAAAGGCAGCAGCAGATGGCCCAAGTACTTGGGTCCCTGCCATCCAGTGTGGGAGACAAGGAGGGAGTGCCTGGCTCCCGTCTTCAGTCTGTCTCAGAACTGGCTGTGCAGTCACTTGGGAGTGAAGCAGCAGATGGAAGATCTCTGTCACTTTGCTTTTCAAATAAATGAATAAATCTTTTCTAAAATGCCAAAAATTTTATTATACATATTTTACTGCAATTAACACACTTTTTAAAAAGTGCAAGTTCAGGGAAATATTTAAGCAGAGGACACTTAGGTTCATTCCATCTCATAAATCATCCCGGCCCTCTCTGAAGCCCAGCTGGTGATTAGAAAATCAATGCCAGGCCAGCGCCGCCACGGCTCACTAGGCTAATCCTCCGCCTGCGGCACCGGCACACCGGGTTCTAGTCCCAGTCAGGGCGCCGGATTCTGTCCCGGTTGCCCCTCTTCCAGGCCAGCTCTCTGCTATGGCCCGGGAGTGCAGTGGAGGATGGCTCAAGTGCTTGGGCCCTGCACCCCATGGGAGACCAGGAGAAGCACCTGGCTCCTGCCTTCAGATCAGCACGGTGCACGGCCGCAGCGCGCTGGCCGCAGCGGCCATTGGAGGATGAACCAATGGCAAAAGGAAGACCTTTCTCTCTGTCTCTCTCTCACTGTTCACTCTGCCTGTCAAAAATAAATAAATAAATAAATAAATAAATAAATAAATAAATAAATAAAATCAATGCCCTGGGGCCAGTGCTGTAGCATAGCAGGTACAGTGCCAGCATTCTATATGGGCACCGGTTGGTGTCCCGGCTGCTCCACTTCTGATCCAGCTCTCTGCCATAGCCTGGGAGAGCAGTGGAAGATGGCCCAAGTCCTTGGGCCCCTGCACCCGCATGAGAGACCAGAAGAAGCACTTGGCTCCTGGCTTCGGATTGGCGCAGCTCCAGCCATTGTGGCCAAGTTGGGAGTGAACCAGTGGATGGAAGACCTCTCTCTCTCTATCTCTACCTCTCCCTGTAACTCTGTCTTTCAAACAAATAAAATAAATCTTTAAAAAAATAAAGAAAATGCTTTTCCAGGTTTATTGTGTGTCTTTTCCTTTGCTGGCGATCTTCGTCTGGTCTGCGCTGCTGTGACAGAATGTCTGAGCATGGATAACTTATGATGAACAGAGATCTGTTGGTTCACAGCCCTGGAGTCTGCAAGGATCCAGTCACTCTGGTGAGGGCCTGGCCTCAGGCGCCTGGACGCCACAGTCCCTACCGGGGAAGAACACTGTTCCTTTTGTGGCAGAAGAGGAAGAGGCACAGGGGCCCGGACTAGTCCTCTCTTTTAAGATTTATTCATTTATTTGAAAGACAGAGTTACAGAGACGCAGAGAGAGAGAGGTTTTCCGTCCGCAGGTCCACTCCCCAAATTCTCGATGGCCAGAGCTGTGCCAATCCAAAGCCAGGAGCCAGGAGCTTCCTCTAAGTCTCCCACATGGGTGCAGGGGCCCAAGGACTTGGGCCATCTTCTACTGCCTTCCCAGGCCACAGCAGAGAGCTGCATCGGAAGTGGAGCAGGTGGGACTTGAACTGGCACCCATATGGGATGCTGGCACCGAAGGTGGCAACTTTACCCACTAGCCACAGTGCTGGCCCCTACTAATCCTTTCTAGAACAGCATTAATCCTCCCCATGAGGGTAGATGACTAACCTCTTTTTTTTTTTAGATTTTTTTCTTTATTTATTTGAGAGGTAGTTACTAACAGTGAGAGGGAGAGACAGAAAGGTTTTCCATCCATTGGTTCACTCCCCAGTGGCCGCAACGGCTGAAGTTACACCAATCCGAAGCCAAGAGCCAGGTGCTTCTTCCCGGTCTCCCATGCAGGTGCAGGGGCTCAAGAACTTGGGCCATCTTCTGCTTTCCCAGGCCATAGCAGAGAGCTGGATTGGAAGTGGAGCAGCTGGGACTAGAACTGGCGCCCATATGGGATGCTGGCCCTGCAGGTGGAGGACTAACCTACTGCGTCACAGTGCTGGCCCCAGGGTGACTAACCTCTTTATATTGTTAAATGGAAATTAAATTTCACTATGAGTAAAACTACTACTCAAACAGCACTCTATACTTTGTGTATCTGTATGGGTACAGTCTGTTGAAATCTTTACTTAGTATATACTAAGTTGATCTTCTGTATATAAAGATAATTGAAAATGAATCTTGGCCGGCGCTGCGGCTCAATAGGCTAATCCTTTGCCTGCGGCGCCAGCACACCGGGTTCTAGTCCCAGTTGGGGCTCTGGATTCTGTCCCGGTTGCTCCTCTTCCAGTCCAACTCTCTGCTGTGGCCTGGGAGTACAGTGGAAGATGGCCTAAGTGCTTGGGCCCTGCACCCACATAGGAGACCAGGGGAAGCACCTGGCTCCTGGCTTTGGATCAGCGTGGTACGCTGGCTGCAGCGTGCCGACCGCGGCGGCCATTGGAGGGTGAACCAATGGCAAAGGAAGACCTTTCTCTCTGTCTCTCTCTCTCTCACTGTCCACTCTACCTGTCAAAAATAAAATAAAAAAAAGAAAAGAAAAGAAAATGAATCTTGATGAAGAATGGGATGGGAGAGGGAGTGGGAAATGAGATGGTTGCAGGTGGGAAGGAGGTTATGGGGGGGAAAGCTGCTATAAGCAAAAAGTTGTTCTTTGGAAATTTATATTTATTAAATAAAAATTGGAAAAAAATTTCACTATGAGTTTTGGAGATGACAAACATTCGAATCATAATGCGTATGTTATGATTTTCCTTGCAAATTTAAAGTAATTGTTTGTTTGAAAGGCAGAGAGCCAGGGAGACACACTTGTAGCAGCTGGGGCTAGATCAGGCCAAAGCTGAAAGCCTGGAGCCCAATCCAGGTCAACCACATGGCTGGCAGGGGCCCACGTATCGAGTCATCACCTGTTGCCTCCCAGGGTGTGCATTAGCAGGAGACTGGAATTGGAAGAAGAGCCAGGACTCGAACCCAGGCACTCGGCTGTGGAATGCTGTAACTAAATGCCTCCCAGACTTCTCCATGTAGCCAAATTTATCCATTTCTTTTCAGTGACATTTAGCTTTTATGATATACTGAGAAAGGTTTTACTCTGAGGTTATAAAAGAATACATCCATATTTTCTTCCTTCCTTCCTTTTTAACTTATTTAAGAGGCAAAGAGAGACAGAGAGAGCACCCAAAGGCTGGTTCAGTACCAAATGCCTTCAATGGCTGAGGCTGGGCCAGGCTTAAGCCAGGAGTTGGGAATTAACCTGGGTCTCCCACATGGGTAGCAGGAGCTCTTGCACTTGAGCCATCACCTGCTGCCTCCCAGGGTTTGCATTAACAGGCACTGCAGTCAAGAGTGGGTGTGGAACCCATGCACTCTGCTACGGGATGTGGGTTTGTTAATATTCGGCCAAATGCTCCATATTTTCTTCTGTTAATTTTGTGGTGTTTTTAAAAATTTTATTGTAAACTGTGATGCAATTGGCATTTGTCCTGACATGCAGTGGGAAGTACGGCTCTTTGTTTTTCCAGTGGCCACACAGCTGTTTCAACACCACGCTTTGGGAAATCAATCTATCCCACCCCTCCCCGTACTGGTTTTAGGTTCTATCTGTATTAAATACTAATGAGCTAGATAAACTTTCTATTTTTCCATCAGTCTATGTGTTCAATTCAATTATTCAACAAGTAATACTGACTGCCTTTCTGTATTAAATGGCATTCGAGGCACTGGGGATTTAGTGGTGAACAAAAGAGGGGAAAATCTCTACCCTGGTGGAGATTAGATTTTAGCACAGAGACAGAGAGAAAAACAAGGTAAATCAATAAAATGTATGAGATGGGATAAGTGTTAAGGAGAACAAAAACACAGGGAGGAAAGGAGGGAGGGGCAGGGGAGGGAAGGAGAGGAGGGAGGAGCAAGGGAGGGGGGAAGAAGGGAGGGGCAGGGGAGGGGGAGAGAAAGGGGAAGGGAGAAGGGAGGGATGGGGAAGGAGGAGAGATGGGGGTGGGGCGGGGGGGAGGAGAGAAGGGAGGGGTGGGGGGGAGAAGGGAGGGGCAAGGGGAAGGGGAGGGGGGAGAGGACAGAGGGGCAGGGGAGGCCTCTCTGGGAAGGTGCTGTTTGATTATGAGCCAAAGGCCCAGCCACAAGGGCTCCCAGGAGAGATCCCTGCAGGCAGACGGAATGGAAATGCAGACGCCTGGAAGTCCAAGTGCAGCAGGCAGATTTGGGGAAGAGCAAGGGGGCCTGTTTGGCAGGAATGCAGAGGAAGGATCATAGGAGCTCGGGTCTAGCAGGTGAGGGCAGCAGACCTGTCCTACACTGTACCACTGTCATAGTGTTTTAGGTAACAAGGCTCAATTTTTATTTATTTTTGGAATTAATTTGAAAGGCAGATCGACAGAGACAGGGATAGACAGAGTAAGAGAGATCTTCCATGTGCTGGTTCACTCCCCGAAGTGTCCCCAGTAGCCAGAGCTGGGCCAGGCCAAAACCAGGAGCCAGGAACTCCATTCAAGTCTCCCACATGCGTGGCAGGAGCCCAAGCACTTGATCCCTCATCTCCTGCCTCCAAGAGCACATTGGCAGGAAGTCAGATAGGAAGCAGAGCAGCTGGGCCTTGAACTCCAAAATGGGATGCAGATATCAGAAGACAGACTTAGCCTCAGTGCCCCAACAACACCCCCCAGCCCACTCCCAGCTCAGGCTGATTCTTGTCTTAGTTCGGGTTTCTCTGAAAGCATTCTGAGACAAAGACTGTCATCCAGGAGACTTGTTGAGTATTTGTACCCAGGTAAGGGACAGGTGGAGGGGAGGTGGAGAATCTGGCCATGACTGCAAGCCGCTGACGCTTGCACCTGTGGGACGTTTTGTGGCTCCTTATAAAAATGGGTCTCAGACTGCCTTGGGGACAAAACAGGGAAGGCTGTCTCCATGGAAGGGGGCCCTTCCCTCTTCCATCAAGGCGGCAGCAGAGACCCTCACCCTGCCAGCTCTCCTTGCCACTCTTCTTTCAGGTTTCCTGGATAATTTTATTTGTATAAATATATTTTTAATCATATGAACTTTGGGTAGCCTCACTCTACAAAAAAAAACATTATAAGTGCTACCTAGCTGGGGCCAGTGTTGTGGTGTAGCAGGTAAAAGCATCCCATATCGGCACTGGTTCAAGTCTCAGCTGCTCCACTTCCAATCCAGATCCCTGCTAATATACCTGGGAAAGCAGTAGAAGATGGCCCAAGTGCTTGGGCCCTGTACCCATGTGGGAGACCAGGAAGAAGCTCGTGGCTTCGGACCAGCCTAGCTTTGGTGCTGTAGCTTGGAGTTCACTAGGGAGTGAACCAGCAGATGAAAGATCTGTCTTTCCCTCTCTTTCTCTGTAACTCTGCCTTTCAAATAAAATAAACAAATCTTAAAACAAAAAAAAGTGCTACTTTTTGCCCATATGGGATGCTAGAGTTGCAAGCAGTGGCTTTACCTGCTACACCACAGTTCCGGCCCCCAATTTCTGGTTTTTACACTTCTAGCTTCTTTTTGCCCACTGCATTAACTGCTGCCTTTGATATATAATAGTGGTTGTCTTGTTCCTGATTCTTGTGGGAACGTTTCTTGTGTTTTCCCGTTAAGCATGATGTTGGTTTTTGGGGGTCAAGTATTTGGCACAAAGGTCAAAATGCAACTCAGGCCACTCACAACCTAGGGTCTAGTCCCTGCTCTGCTTCCAATCCAGCTTCTTGCTTATGTGCAGCCTGGGAGGCAGCAGGTGATGAATCAAGTACTTGAGTCCCTGCCACCCACGTGGGAGACTCTGATTAGTCTTGGTCTTCTGGCTTCAGCCTGGTCCAGCCCCAGCTCTGTGGGTGTTTGGGGAGTGAACCAGAAGACAGAAGATCTCTGTGTGGCTGTCTCTGTCCCTCTGCTTTTTTAGTAAAATAAAAATAATAAAGTTAATGCTTAAAAAAAAGTTTCATAAATTCTACCTCTTTGCTCCTTTATCAAGAGTAGATGCTGATTTTGTTAAATGCTTTCTCAGTATAAATGGAAATAACTATATTTCTTTGAAGATCTATTTAATAAGAGAGTCTCTCTGTAGATTTGTCTGATTCTCTATTTTTGATTGGCTACATCTATTTTTGATTTGCCTCTTTTGAGATGATGTTGGGTGCACACACTTTATAACCATATCTAGTAAATTGAATTTGTATCATTATCGACTCACTCCCCTTTTCTCCTTAACTTGTTTTGTTTTAAGTTATATTGGTCTGATAAGTTGTCCATGCCCACTAATGTTTTGTAAATGTATCTTTCTCCATTGTTTTAATCTTTGGTGTTTCTGAGTCCTTAGGTATTGTTAGGTAGGAAGCCAGAAATGACCACCGCGGCTCACTAAGCTACTCCTCCACCTGTGGCGCCAGCACTCCAGGTTCTAGTCCCGGTTGCCCCTCTTCCAGTCCAGCTCTGTGCTGTGGCCAGGGAGTGCAGTGGAGGATGGCCCAAGTGCTTGGGCCCTGCACCCGCATGGGAGACCAGGAAGAAGCACCTGACTCCTGGCTTTGGATCAGTGCAGCGCACTGGCTGTAGCAGCCATTTGGGGGTGAACCAACGGAAGGAAGACCTTTCTCCTTGTCTCTCTCACTGTCTAACTCTGCCTGTCAAATAAAAACAATTTAAAAAAAAAAAGAAAGAAATGAGCTTTAGTGTGAGTGATAAAGGCCTAAGGAATTGACATCTACAGCAGTCCAGCATCCGCATCTCAAAGTCACCCCAATAACCTTCCAGGTGCAGCCCAGTATCTGCATTTCAAACGTCCTGCCCCGATCCTGATGACCTTTCAGGGGGTCCTGCCCCTTCTACCTGATAACCGTCCTTCCTCTAAGGCTGGGTGAGGCCAGCCAGGCTTCCCCTGTTGGATAATTTCAATGGGAAAAACTCAGAAAGGAATTTTTTGGTATTTACATCCAACAAGTCCTTTGTTCCGGGAGGAGAAGAAGGCGAAGGGGAGGGAAGGCAAGACCCCACCCCTTAAAAGCCCCAGCCTAAATGTGAACTATGCACTCTCTCTCAGGTCCTGTCTGGAGAGGTGCCCATCCGTTCTTACGGATGTCCCTACCCTAATAAACCTTGCTATGTTGCTTTCCCCTGCTCTCTGTCTCACACCTGAATTCTTTCTTGCACGAAGACAAGGACCCTTTGCTTCTCCGGTAACAGGTATAGGTCTATCTTTGGTAAATAGCATATAATTGAGATTTTTATTTTGCTCCAGTTTGTCCAGTTTGACAATATTTGTCTTTTAATTGGCCCACTCATTTTCACTCACTTTTTAAAAGATTTATTTATTTATTTATTTGAAAGAATTGCACAGAGAGAAAGAGAGGCAGAGAGAGGTCTTCCATCCACTAGTTCACTCCCCAACTGGCCACAATGGCCAGAGCTGTGCTGATCCAAAGCCAGGAGCCAGGAGCCAGGAGCTTCTTTCCGGTCTCCTAAGCAGGTGCAGGGGCCCAAGGGCGTGAGTCATCTTCCACTGCTTTCCCAGGCCATAGCAGAGAATGGGATTAGAAGTAGAGCAGCCCGGACTCGAACCAGCACCCATATGGGATGCCAGCACTGCAAGCAGTGGCCTTACCGGCTACGCCACAGTGCACTGGCTCAGGTCCACTCATTTAATGTAATTGCTGATAAACTTTTAGATTTAAATCCATCTTACTATATATTTCCTACTTATTCCATTTATTTTATTTTTTTCTTCTTCTTTGGATTTATTATTCCATTTTCCTGACCTATTAGCTTATAAACTATGTAATCTTTTAATATTATTGTATTCATTACCATAAAATGATACCATGCATATGTATTTCAGACAGTGAGAAACAGAGACAGAGAAACAGCTCCCTCTGCTGGTTCGCTTCCCAAATGCCTGGAATGGTCAGATCAAAACTGGGAGCCAGGAGCTCAATCCAGATCTCCTACACGGGTGGCAGGGACTCAACTCAACCCATCGCTGTTGCCTTCCAGGGTGCCCATTAGCAGGTAGCAAGGATAGGGAGCAGAGCAAGCACTCAAGCCCAAGCATTCTGATATGGGGTGTAGACGTCTTAACTGCTAGGCCAAACCCCTATCCCCACAATGCAGCTTTAACATACCAAAGGCTAATAGTAATCAGTACTCTTCGATATTAAATCAATACTTGTTATCATCTATATTAATTCCATCTTTATCTACATTTGAAACCCTTCAAGAAATCATTGTTATTGTTTTCCATAGTCAATGTTCAGTTAGATTTATCCTGTTTACCATTTTCATTGTTCTAGATTGATTCTTGCATCTCTGGTAGGAAATCCTCTCATTTTGTTGTCTGAAAATGTCTACTTTCATCTTTGCAGGATATTTTACTGGCTGAGGACTCTAACTTGACAGTAATTTTCTCCCAGCACGTTAGAGATAGCATCTCCCCAACATCTGACTTCTCTATCACTGTTGAGAAGTCCGTTGTCAGGATGGGCCTTTGCCACGTGGCTAAGACACTGCGTGGGCTGCCCGAATCCCATGTCATGAGCCTAGGTTTGAATCTTAACTCCAGTTTCTTTTCCAGCTTCCTGCTAACACACACCCTGGGAAGCAGGAGGTGATGACCCAAGCGCTAGGGCCCCTGTCACTCATATAGGAGATCCTGATTGAGTTCCAGGCTCCCAGCTTCAACCTAGCCCAGGCCTGGCTGTTGCGTGCCTGTTGGGAGTGAACCAGCTTTCTTCTAGCTCTCTCGGTCTGTCTGCCTTTCAAAAAATAAAATTGACAATTCAATGTTGAAAAAAATCCCATTTGGACCAGCGGGTTAACGCCTCAGCCTACAGCACCAGCATCCCATATGGGCGCTGGTTCACAGCTGCTCCACTTCTGATCCAGCTCCCTGCCAATGCACCTGGGAAAAAGCAGCAGGGGATGACCCAAGTGCTTGGACCTCTGCACCCATGTGGGAGACCCAGAAGAAGCTCCTGGCTCCTGGCTTTGGATTGGCTCAGCTCTGGCCATTGCAGCCATCTGGGGAGTGAACCAATAGATGGAACACCTCTCTCTCTCTCCCTCTCCCTCTCCCTCTCCCTCTCCCTCTCTCTCTCTGTAACTCTTTCAAATAAGATAAATTTTTTTTTTATTTAGTTGACAGGTAGAGTTATAGACAGTGAGAGACATAAAAGTCTTCCTTCTGTTGGTTCACTCCCCAAATGGCTGCTACGGCTAGTGCTGCGCCGATCCGAAGCCAGGAGCCAGGTGCTTCCTTCTGGTCTCCCATGCGGGTGCAGGGCCCAAGTTCTTGGGCCATCCTCCACTGCACTCCTGGGCCACAGCAGAGAGCTGGACTGGAAGAGGAGCAACCGGGACTAGAACCCGGGGTGCCAGTGCCGCAGGCGAAGGATTAGCCTGGTGAGCTGCAGCGCTGGCCCAGATATCCTCTTTTTTGGAATCCTACTTGGGGTTGTTTGGGCTTCTTGATTCTGTAGAGTGATGTCTTTTGATGGTTCTAGAGACCCCTCAGTCATTGAGCCTTTCAATTGTTTTTTTCCCTGTCTCTTTCCTCTTCCGAGATTCTATTTCATTCCAGGGAAACCTATGTGAACCTTTCTCACGACATAGCTGCTCCTCACCTTACAATGGGGCTACACCCCAATAAGCCGTTATAAACTGAAAATACTGTGCATTTACTACACCTGACACAGAATACTGCAGAGTGCTGCTTGCTTCCTCCCGTGACTGGGTGCAAGACGGAGAGCTGTGGCTCTCTACGCCTGCCTGCCATCAGAGCACAGGGCTCCAGCTGGGAAAATGTTCTGAATGTGTATGGCTTTCATGTCATCCTAAAGTCAAAGAACTGTAAGCTAGGATCTGCCTGTGTATCTCATGTTACCTCCCCTCTCTCCCATATTTTCCACCCTTTTGTCTCTCTGCTTCACTCTGAACATTTCTGACTTATCTTCTAGTTCACTTATGTTTTATTCTGTTGTGTCTGTTATCAAATCTTTCTGCTGAGTTTCAGATTTTAATGGATTTTCCAGTTCTTGGATTTCTCTTTGGTTACTTTTGCATCTGCCAAGCTATGTGTATGGTTTCCAGGTCCACGGTGATATTTTAAAACTTGACTTCTACTGCTCTGAACACAGTAAGCCAAGTTGTTTTAGAGCCATTGTCCAGCCATCCTGTCACCTGGACCTATGTGGTCCTGTTAACTGTGGTTTCATTGTTTCTAATATTGTCTTATTCTTCTTATGCCTAATTAGCTTTGATTTCATGTCAGATTTTTTAAAATAATTATTTATTTATTTGAAAGGCAGAGTTACAGAGAGGCAGAGGCTGAGGCAGAGAGAAGTCTTCCATTCGCTGGTTTACTCCCCAAAGGGCCACAAGGGCTAGAGCTGTGACGATCTGAAGCCAGGATTCAGGAGATTCTTCTGGTTCTCCCACACAGGTACAGGGGCCCAAGGACTTGTACCATCTTCCACTGCTTTCCCAGGCCATAGCAGGGATCTGGATCAGAAATGGAGCAGCCAGGACTCAAACTAGCACCCATACGGGATGCCAGCACTACAGGCAGCGGCTTTACCCACTATGCCACAGCATCGGCCCCAATCAGTTATTATTTTTTAAAAATTTATTTGTCAAACCATGTTGAGGCCCAGGATGTTAACTTCCTTCAGAGAGGATCTTCCTCTGCCTCGGCCAGGTGTCTTGCACCTTCTGACACCAAGTTCAAGGTCTGAGACCTCCTGGGTTAGCCATATGACTGGGAGCAGCTGCAGTCTGAGGGAAAGCTGGTTTGTTTTAGGATCATCTGTACTCTTCCTCACTCGCTGCCCGGGGTGGGAACGGGTGGTGTCTCAGGGTCCTCACCACTCCAGCTTTGTCCCCATCCCTGTGGGACTGCCAAGCTCACATCTCAGATTCTTACTAAGTCTTTCTGGGAAAAGTGACCCCAAATGCTTGCTTGCCAGCCTGAATTCCCAGTCTCTCCCAGATCTCATCTGGTAATTGATCACTTTTTTTTCTTAATTATTTATTTGAAAGGCAGGGAGAAGGAGAAGAGGGAGACAGAGCTCCCATTCACTGGTTCACTCGCCCACATGCCTGTAGTGGCTGGGAGGCTGAAGCCAGGGGCTGGCAGTTAGTCCAGGTCTCCCATATGAACGGCAGGAATCCAAGTACTTGAGCCACCACTGCTGCCTCCAAGGGTTCTCATTAGTAGGAAGCTGGAGTCAGGAGCCGTTGTGAGAATGAAACCCAGGTTCTCTGACATGAGATGCAGGCATCCTAAGTGGCAACTTAATTACTGGGCCGAATTCTCACCCCTGTTAACTCTTTGATGCTTTAAAAATCCTGTTTGTTGTATTTTGTCCAGCTTTACGTTTTCTTTTCACAGAAAGCCTGTCTGTAAACTGCCTTGGCCAACAGTGCTACGAGAGGGAGTCCTGGGACACGGCAGTGAGCCCCACACAATGAGCCAGCTTTCAATTCTCCGTCAGCAGTGGTGGTTCAGGTATGCTATATTCTGTTCATTAAACTTGCATTTGTCCTTTTTTGCATTTCTATTAATGAGGTAGATCTATGTTTATATTTTAATGACTTTTTATTGGGTTTATTATAGTTTTGTGCTCGTGTTTTTTTTGAAAGATTTTGGGGAGCCCGTGCTGTGGCAAAGTAGGTAATGCCGCAGCCTGCAGTGCCAGTATCCCATAAAGGCTGCTCCACTTCTGGTCCAGCTCTCTGCTGATGGCCTGGGAAAGCAGTAGAGGATGGCCCAACTCCTTGGGTCCCTGCACCTGTGTGGGAGACCCAGAATAAGCTCCTGGCTCCTGACTTTGGATCCACCTGGGAGTGAACCAGTGGATGGAAGACCTCTCTGAGTTACAAAGAAGCAGAGGCAGAGAGACAGGGGTCTTCTACCTGCTGGTTTACTCCCCAATTGGCTGCAATGGGCGGAGCTGTGCCTATCTGAACCCAGGAGCCAGGAGCCTCTTTGGGGTCTCCCACGTGAGTACAGGGTCCCAAGGACTTGGGCCATCTTCTTCTGCTTTCCCACACCATAGCAGAGAGCTGGACCGGAAGTGGAGCAGCCAAGACTCAAACTAGTGCCCATATGGGATGCCAGCACAGCAGGCAGTGGCCTTACCCACCATGCCACAGCACCGGCCCCAATACATCTTTCACACAAAAAAATTTTGGAAGTCTTCCTTCTTTTCCTACAGTTTGTAACAACTTAAACAGCCCTGGCATTGTCTTGTCTTGAAAGGTTTGGTAGAACCGCCCGCCTCCCACCCCCACATCGTGAAACCATTCAGCCCTGTGGCTTTAATCATGCTCTAGGGGACCCTTGCTGGGGGCTGTGGAGGAAGAAGCACACTCTAAATGACACACAGTATTTGATCCACACGAGTGCACACAGCTGTAGCTGGAGCAACTGTGTGATTAGAAAACACCAGGACAGCAACAAAATATCGAGGGCATTTTTAACACAAGAAATTATAAAGGTTAGACTTCCGTTTTTGATTGATGCCACAGTAAAACAGCCTTACCGCCCCTTACTCATTGCATGGCCTAGCCTTTTTGAGACCAAAGTCTGTGCACTGAACCGCGGCGAGAACATTTGTGCTGCCATCCAAGCTCTGGAAATGCATCTCCATCGCTCCGGGCCATCCCTCCCCTCCCCAAAGCTCATCCATAAAATTGGCATTTGCTCATCAGAAAAACAATTCCTGTTTCCCGGCTTCTTATCTCTGCTGCTGTCCCCCGTGGGGAGATTGCAGTCAATGTGATCCGTGAAGCTCCTGGGTGATGAACGCAAGGGGAGGCAGAGCATCAATTCCAAACCCACACCTTGCAAAACAAACACACGCAAACCAACCCCGCTGACGCTGAAGCCCCGGACGCCTTTAGAACGCACTGCTTCTGGTTAGTGGCCGTTTTCTCAGCCGTCACTCAGTGTTCCTGACGCAAGCCGCAAGCCGGGCTGGTTTCACAAGGGCTGGCGGACAGGGAGTGTGTGATCTGGGAAACAGCACGGCACCGGCACTGAGGCACTCCTCGCCTCCCCGCCCCCACTGCTAAAATCAGCCCAGCAGGGACACCATCCTAGCAGCTCACTGCAACCGTTGTGGCTACGTGGAGTCATCAGTCGGCCGCTAACTTGGGGAAGCTGGGAATCCTGATCGCCTGATTCCCATCTCTTACTGCACTGACTCCACGGTTGCCGGCACCGCGCACGCTCAGCTCAGGAGAGCATGCGCTCGCCCAGACGGTGGTTTGCATAGCTGTAGCAATCCGGTCAGGCGTGGAGCCGCAAGCGCTACTGCGCTACTGGGTGCCCACCACCCGCGTCCCTACGGTCCCCAGCACAGGTGTGGCAGCCCTAGGGGCCGGAGGCACGAACCCATCCCACCTGCGAAGGGAAGGACCACAGCAGGTCTGGGGGTCCTGGAGGATTGCCCCGGATCCTGGGGCCTCTAAATTGCACCCCACATACACTCCCCGCCACTGCGAGCAGCTCTGCTTGGGTATATAAAGATGGATGGGTCACGTGACAGCCTGACAGCCCCAGGCCCAAGGCACGGAGGCTGGGATGGGCCGGCCGGGTTCTGTGGAGGACACAAGAGCCCAAAGGAGGCAGGGACGCCCCTGCTGCTGGATCCAGCGCCACCGCTTGGGCAGGTGTCACAGAGGTGCTCAGACCCAGGATTCCGGAAGGACCCTTCCACCGGCAGAAACCAAAGCCCCAAAGGCACAAAATCTGCCAAGGTTGATTCTAGGACCTTGTTCCCATCTTCCTCATATTCCAATGGGAACCAGGAAAACATCGGGAGTGGGTGAGCGATTTAAACTCTACCAGCAGTCACATCTAGGGCACCCGCTGTGCTGGTCCAATATCCAGCGCCCCCTATCCCCACCCAGTTCCAGTACTGGACCCACCCTGGGAAAAAAAGTCTATGGACTAGGGCAAGACAGCCCTCGCCCGCTCTTCCCAGGAGGACTAGGTCGGGGAGGGGTGTTTGTGCATCCCTCAGCTCACCCCTCCCCTGGTAGCAGCTAACTGGATGCTTTTCCTAAAAGAAAGGCTTTCACACCCTCAACTGATCTGCTCCAAACCGATAATTATAAATTCCAAACAAAAACTCAGAGGCCTGCACAGCTCTCCGGCTTTTCATTTCCATAGATCCACTAATTAAAAGCTCTAATTTAACAAATAATGACCTAAGCATCTCACTTTGAAATCAAACAGAAACCTACCACGGAAACGCTGGGCCAGATAAGGATAATGGATCCAGGCACAGTCGGGCTCCTGCTGGGTCGGGGCTGGCGGCCTTCCAGCCGAGGGCCTGCTGCCTTTGATTAGCAGCAGTGGTTTTCCAAGCCATTTGGAGCAAGCCCGCCACAGGGAGGGTAAGTGAGCAATTTATGCGGGGCTAAGTGTGTTTTTGGCCCCACTCCCACTGCTGATGGAGCTGGATGGAGTACTGTCCCTCCTGTGCCTCCTTCGTTGTCACTTGGTCAATTTCATTTTCTCCCCACCCCTCTTTGGCCCCTGGAAGAGGATGCTGTTGCTGAAGGAAGGAGCAGGAAGGAATGAGAAACAGGAAACCAGGTAATGCTCGCTCACTGCATCCACACCCCACGTGGTAAATAAGATACTACAGGAGGGGACCGGCGCTGTGGCTTAGAAGGCTCTGCCTGCAGCGCCGGCATCCCATATGGGTGCTGGTTCGTGTCCCGGCTGCTCTTCTTCTCATCCAGCTCTCTGCTGTGGTCTGGGAAAGCAAAATGGCCCAAATGCTTGGGCTCCTGCACCTAGGTGGGAGACCAGGAAGAAGCTCCTGGCTTCAGATCGGCCCAGCTCTGGCCAATAGGGCCATTTGGGGAGTGAACCAGTGGATGGAAGACTGACCTCTCTGGCTCTCCCTCTCTCTGTCTGTAACTCTACCTCTCAAATAAATAAAAATCTTTTTCAAAAAAAGATACTAAAGGGGGCCGGCACTGTGGTGAAGTGGGTAAAGCCACCTCCTGCAGTGCTGGCATCTCACGTGGGCACCGGTTTGAGTCCCAGCTGCTCCACTTCTGATCCTGTTTTCTGCTATGGCCTGGGAAAGCAGTGGAAGATGTTCCAAGTCCTTGTGCCCCTGTGGAGACCCAGATGAAGCTCCTGGCTCCTGTCTTAGGATTGGCGCAGCTCCAGCTGTTGTGGCCATTTGAGGAGTGAACCAGCGGATGGAACACCTCTCTCTCTCTCTCTCTCTCTGCCTCTCCTTCTCTCTCTCTGTAACTCTGACTTTCAAATAAATAAATAAATCTTTATTTAAAGAAAAAAGATACTAAAGGAGGAAAACAAAATCACTTTCCACCCTCCTGGCCCCCTCCCTCAGCTAGGAATTGGGCATCTGTGCCAGGCTAAAAATAGCCTTGGGTTCTGGAGCCTCCCCCACAGCCCAGCTCCCATTAGGCCCCTATGAGTCCACCAGCTGCTCTGTGGGCACATGTATTCTGTGGATACAGGAGGACCTCAAATGCCTGCCTCTTGCCAGAGTCCTGGAATCCCGGGAAGAGACAGGGTGCTCTCTGAGGGACACCAGGGAGTGGTGCAGGGCTCCCTGTGGGCCCGAGGCAGGAGGGGCCGACACCAGAGGGAGACCCCAGGGCTGGGACACTGCACCTGTCTGTGGCCTCACAGGAAGGAGCTTCAGATGTGTGGAGCTCATGTTTCCACCCGGAGACCTCAGCTGGGGCATTTACATCCCCGGGAGCTGCCCCTGCCTGGAAACCTTAAGCCCCAATTTCCCCCTTTCTGAAGCACAGTTCCGTCTTTTGATCTCCCTGTCATCCCACCTGTAGCACTCTTGGCCTCAAACAGCCCTGCAGACTAGTACCAGCTATCATCATCGTGGTCGGGGTCCTCAGTGCTATCACACGTCAAGGGCTTCCTGCATGCCCACCACGCTGCCGAGGGCCACACGTGGACTGGTTCGGTGGATCCTCCTAGAATATGTAAGCAACGATAACAGATTTTTTTAGCCTTTTCCCTCATTTTCTCCCAGGCTTCCTGGGTTCCTTTTCTAATCACTTGTGCTGCACAAGATGAAGAGTTTGAGTGCCTGCTACATGCTGGTTCCTCCTCTGAGGAAGGTGGTGACAGGCATCCCCTGTGCGCATGGGGACTGCTTCCAGGAACCTTTGGGGACACCAAACCCTAGGATGCTCAAGTCTCATACAGATGGTGTAGTACTCACATGTAACCTACACGTCGCCTCCATACACTTGAAATTAGCTCTAGATGGCTTAGAACATCTAACACAGGTAAAAACTGTAAATCACCATTACACTGCATTGTTTAGGGAATCAGGGAGAAAAGTCTGTACATGGTTGGAACTTTTTAAAAAAATATTTTCTGTCTGCCGCTGTTCCAATCTGTGAATGCTTTTCTGGGAGTCGGGATTTCTCACATCACTTTGTGTCACATGACTGGTGTGCCATGTATCGGTCTGGGATGGGGGCCCAAGCCCAAACTGGCTACAGAAAGTGGCTACAGATGGACTGGACATTACAGTGACTGACACCAGGATGGAGCTGTGTGAGTCTGTGCAGTAGGCACGACCCACGCCGGATGGTGCTGGCATCAGCCAATCGGAAGCTCTCTGCAGGTGTGGCTGGAACACACAGCCAGGACAACGGAAGGCGATTTCCACAGAGACGGCAGCAGGATGTCGGACAACCGCAGGGCTGTTCCTCCCCAGCCCACCCCACCGCCCTGCTGATGGGTGTTTGCCCCGTGCCAGGTGCTGTGCTGAACGCTGCCCATGTCTTCTCTTGCTGACTTGTTCTGCAGTCACAACTCAGGTATTCCAAGCACCCCCATTTTAGAGATGAGAAAAGAGACTGAGGCAAGGGAATCAACCTGCCATAGGTCACACAGCCACGAGAAGAGGAAGATTCAAGCCAGGCACTGAGATGCAAGAAACTTTTCTTTCGAAAAAAAAAAATGTAAATGTTTATGTTTGGAAAGAAAGAGTCACATGGCCCAAATAGTTGTTTTTTTTTTTTTTTTGAAGATTTATTTATTTATTTGAAAGAGCGACACACAGAGAAGAGAGGCAGAGAGAGATAAAAAGAGATCTTTCATCCGCTGGTTCACTCCCCAGTTGACTGCAACAGCTGTGCCAATCCTAAGCCAGGAACCAGGAGCCAGGAGCTTCTTCCTGCTCCCCCATGCGGGTGCAGGGGCCCAAGGACTTGGGCCATCCTCCACTGCTTCCCCAGGTCACAGCAGAGAGCTGGATCGGAAGTGGAGTAGCCGGGACTCGAACTGGCACCAATATGGGTTGCCGGCATTGTAGGCAGGGGCCTCACCTGCTATGCCACAGCGCTGGCCACAGCCAAATAGTCCTTTTTAAAGTATAATAGGGGGAGCCGGAGTTGTGGCATAGTGGTCAAAGTTGCCACCTGCGATGCCAGCATCCTATATGGATGCCGGTTCATGTGTCAGTTGCTCTACTTCCGATCCAGCTCCCTACTAATGCACCTGGGAAAACGGCCAGAGGATGGCCCAAGTACTTGGGCCCCTGCACCTGCATTGGGGACTAGGAAGAAGCTCTGGTTCCTGGCTTCAGTCCAGCCCAGCCCCAATTGTTGCAGCCATTTGGGGAATGAACTAGTAGATGAAAGATCTATCTGTAACTCACTCCCTCTCTGTAACTCTGTCCTTTATATAAATAAATAAATATTTTAAATTAAAAAAAAAAAGCATAACAGGTATTCCCACCTATTTTCGCTCTTCTTCTGGTCCCCACCCCAATCTCTGAAACAACTCTTAGTAGTTTCTCGCATTTGCTACAGGAAACTTGCACATGCAATGTAAGTACCTGGGAGCAGACACAGCCCTGCACCACACAATGAAGTTCTGGTCAATGACAGACTGCATATGTGACGCTGGGCCCCGAAGATTCCATCACCTGGTCACACTGTAGCCACCACAGTGCGTCAGTTCACTCCATGATACTCGCACAACCACGGAATCAGAGTCCTGTCCGGGGATCAGTGACACAGGGCTGTATTTTCTTCTGATTTTCCACCCTTTTATACAGAAGGTCGCACTAGGCATGCTCTATTCTCTGCAAGTGCGCTGGAGAGCCCTCCATGGGAGGTTGCCCACTCTTTTAGAGCTGCTCAGTCTCCTGTTGCATGGGTAGACCAATGTTCATTGAAACGGTCTTTTTTGATGGCTGGTTGGTGGGCTCCAGTCTTTTGCATCCTTTCCCATGTGGAGGTTGATCTGCTGAATCAATGCCTGGGTCTCAGGGAATACATATGTTACATATGTCTTACTTTTGTAGTTGTTGCCAAATTACCTTTTTTTTAAAAAAAAAAAAAAAGATTTTATTTATTTATTAGAGAGAGAGAGAAGGTCTTCCATCTGCTGATTCACTCCCCAGATGGCAGGAGCTGAGTCAATCTAAAGTCAGGAGCCAGGGGTTTCTTCTGGGTCTCCCACACAGGTGCAGGGGCCCAAGCATTTGGGCCATCTGCTGCTGCTTTCCCAGGCCACAAGCAGAGAGCTGGATCAGAAGAGGAGCAGCTGGGACACAAACTGGTGCCCGTTTAGGATGCTGGTGCCACAGGCAGAAGCTTAGCCCACTATGCCACAGCACCAGCCCCTGCCAAATTACCCTTTCCAAAGGGGTAGCTTCCCGTCCTGGTGGCCAGGCCTGGCCCCTGCAGAGGGGGCCTGTCTTCTTTACCCTCTCCTTGGCTGCTGCTCTGAGCCAGCCCCTCCACTGAGGCTGCCAACAAGGCATTGCTCTAGTTCTCCCTCGTTCCCAGCACCTTGTGGCTGCCAACGGTGCTGGTTCTCACACATGGTGTAGCACCACCTGGGAGCCTGCTGGTAATGTGAATTCTCAGGCCCCCCAACCCTGGACCCACCACATCACACTCTGGGGCTGGCCCCGGACCCATGTTTTACACAAACCCTGGCTGGTGCTGATGCACACTCAAGTTGGAGAGCCACTGTCCTCAAGTACACTGGGTCCTTCCCTCAGTCCCGGTCCAGCCGGTGGTCTTGCTCGGTGGCCCTGGGCATGTGGCACCCAACCGTGGCCTCTGCCACCATCTTTACTGGTTTCCCTGAGGCTCCTCCTGTGCGTCCCTCCTTCAGCTTCCTCTCGGGGCTCCTCGTCGACTCTCACTCCAGCGCTCTTAGTGACTCCTGGGACATCCCTGTTCTCACCCGCGGGCTTGCCCTGGGCAGTTCCACCCACCCAGCGGGTCTATGGGCTGCCAGCGCCTGCCGGCCACGCCCCACTCCTGCCCTGGAACTTCCTGCCTGCTGTGAATGTCTGCACACCGCACATTTGCCTTGTCCTTTTCTTCTCCAGGCTCACTGCTCTTCCAGGGCTGCCACTGCTATCCCTTCACCCCCTACTCAAACATAAGGATGTGGAAACAGACACAGTCCTACACCACGTAACGACTCTGAAGCCTTGGAGTCGCTCTAGACTCTTCCCTTGTCCCAGCTCTTCCATCCCATCTGGCGCCAAGACCTTTGTCTACAGGGAAATCAGTTCCTCTTCTCCATCCGTGCTCCCTCCCCAGGGTTCCACTGCAGATTCAGCCTGCCTGGTCTTGTGCTTGAACTATGAGCCCTTTGTCTCCAGCTTTCTCCACTCACAGACAACACGGTTTCCAGAGTACGGTTCATATGAACATGAGTCAGACCACCCTGCCCCCTCAACAGTTCCCACCACTGTCCTCTGGGATGAAGGCTGACCTCCCTGGCCTGGGCTCTGGGATGTGCGGCCTCATGTCTCCCTGCACGCAGTCTTGAGCTTCCCACGGCAGGGCTCTGCACACCGCATGCCTACACACCTGCACGCCTTTGTGCTGATCACTCTGCCCAGAATGTCCTCCTCACCCTTCCCACCTGGCTCACCCCACTCATCTCTTTTTTTAAGATTTATTTACTTATTTGGAAGTCAGAGTTACAGAGAGGCAGAGGCAGCAAGAGACAGAGATAAGTCTTCCATCTGCTGGGTTACTCCCCAAATGGCCACAATGGCTGGAGCTGGAACCATCCAAAGCCAGAAACCAGGAGCTTCTTCTAGCCTCCCACATGGGTGCAGGGGCCCAAGGACTTGGGTCATCCTCCACTGCTCACCCAGGCCACAGCAGAGAGCTGGATTGGAAGTAGAGCAGCCGGGACTCAAACTGGCACCCATATGGGATGCCAGCACTGCAGGCAGTGGCTTTACCCACCACACCACAGCGCCCTCCCCCCATCACTAAAAACTCATCTTTTGGGGCTGGCACTGTGGTGTGGTGGGTAAAGCTGCTGCCTGCAATGCCAGCATCCCATATGGGCACTGGTTTGAGTCCCGGCTGCTCTACTTCCAATCCAGCTCTCTGCTATGGCCTGGGAAAGCAGTAGAAGATGGCTCAAGTCCTTGGGCCCCTGCACCCATGTGGGAGACCCGGAAGAAGCTCCTGACTCCTGGCTTTGGATCAGTGCGGCTCCAGCCATCATGGTCATCTGGGGAGTGAACCAGTACATGGAAGGCCTCTCTCTTTCTGCCTATCTACAACTCTTTCAAATAAATAAAAATCTAAAAAATAGACTCACCTTTCTGGTCACCCCTTTAGCAAGGTTCCCCAGGCTCCCATTCTCTGCGCCCTGGAGCACTTGGTGCAACCTCCCTAACAACACTTTGCGTGGGCCCTTCCCGCTGTCAGTGCTCCTCCCTCCTTGCCACCCTTCAGCTCGCTGCTCAGAAGTCCTTGATCCTCCAGGCTGAAAACCACCACAGCGCCTGTGCTTCTTTGCACCACCCATCCTGTGTTTATACAGATTTTTCCTCAGGAAAATATTCAGTCCTTGGAGGCAGGAGCTGTCTTGCTCACCACCAGAAACCCAGCGCTTGGTGCACAGAATCACTAAATACTTATCAATGCTGAATGATGAGCAGGTGAGTGTGGGTTAGGTTTCTAGGGTTGCTTAAAAAACGTATTGTTCCACAGTTATGGGTGCAGCAAATCCAAAATCAAGGTGTTGGCAAGACCACATTTGTGCCGATCCTTGAGACCCCTTGTAGCCTGCAGATGCTCCCCACCAGGCACAGGCCCCTCCCTGTGGGTCTTCACCTCCTCCTCCCCCGTGCAGGTCTGTCCTGGGGTCGCAGGCTCCCTTTTATAAGGACACAGCTCACTGTAATAGCCTCAGTTTAACCTGACAACCTCCAGGCCCTACTTCCAAATAAGCTTACATCCTGAGGCTCTCAGATTAGGGCTGCCACACACCTTTTAGGGGGCAGGAGTTTGCTGTGTGGGATAGCTGCATCCCCTGTATCAGAGTGCATGGATTTGAAATCTGGTCCCAAGCCTGATTGCAGCTTCCTGCTAATGCACACCCTGGGAGGTGATGGCTCAAGCAGTCTCGTCCCTGGATTGGGTTCCTGGTTCCTGGCCGTGACCTGGCCTGGCCCAGTGCCAGCTACTGAGGGCATCTGGGGAGTGAACCAGCAGATGGACGATCTCTGTGTCTTCTTCTGTGTCCCTCTGCTTTTCAAATAAAATAAATTTCTAAAAGTTTTTTAAAAATCTTGTTGGGGGAACACAAATCAAAAGGATTGGTCTTTTTTTTTTTTAACATTTTATTTACGTATTTGAGAGACAGAGTTACAGACAGTGTGAAGGAAAACAGAGAGAGAGGGGTCTTCCATCTGCTGGTTCACTCCCCAAATGGCCACAATGGCTGGAGCTGAGCCAATCTGAAGCCAGAAGCCAGGGGCTTCTTCCAAGTGTCCCATGCGGGTGCAGGGGCCCAAGGACTTGGGCCATCTTCTACTGCTTTCCCAGGCCACAGCAGAGAGCTGGATCAGAAGAGGAGCAGCCAGGACTATAACTGGTGCCCATATGGGATGCCACATCACAGGCAGCAGCCTAACTTGCTTCACCAAAATGCCAGATGTCAGCCCCTGCATGTAGCCTTTTCTTTCCTTTCCTTTCCTTTCCTTTCCTTTCCTTTCCTTTTCTTTCTTTTTTTTTTTTTTTTTAAACAGGCAGAGTTAGACAGTGAGAGGGAGAGAGACAGAGAGAAAGGTCTTCATTCCGTTGGTTCACTCCCCAAATAGCCGCTACGGCCAGCACACTGCGCGGATCCAAAGCCAGGAGCCAGGTACTTCTCCTGGTCTCCCATGGGGTGCAAGGCCCAAGGACCTTGGCCATCCTCCACTGCACTCCCGGGCCACAGCAGAGAGCTGGACTGGAAGAGGAGCAACCGGGACAGAATCCGGCGCCCTGACCAGGACTAGAACCGGGGGGTGCTGGCGCTGCAGGCAGAGGATTAGCCTATTGAGCCGCGGCGCTGGCCTCCATGTGGCTTTTTCAACCGTATTTGTCTTTCTTGTTATTAAGACCCAGGGCCCCGTAAGTAACAGTAGTTTTCTAAGTTGCTCAGATGTTTTCCAACACAAAGGGCTTGGGAACCACCAGGCGGCTGAATATATTACCAGCTTCCCTCGGGTCACATATTCCAGGCGCACGGCAGGATGGACAGAACGCAGGCGGAACAGAACGTGACTGAGGGCTGGGACCAGGCATCAGCTTTGACCTCTTCAAGCAAATTCTGTGCCTCAAGTTCATCGTCCTTTCCCACCCTCCACAAACTCTGCCTGCACCAGGCACCTCTCTGGGTCTGGCCCATTTTCCTAATCAGGATCCTATTTGATGCTAGTTAACTGGCTGTCTGAAAGGGAGAGCAGGAGGGGGTAGGGAGGGATGGGGAGAGGCACAAAGAAAGGGGAGGGAGGGAGGGAAGCAGACCACCAATCTGTTGTTGACTGTTTTGAGCTCATGATGCAAGAACATGAGCAAAACTGTAGTGCTCAGGGATTCTAGCAACTATGTTACATTATTCTGTACACTCCAGTGAGGGGGAACATATCCCCACAGCCCTTATTTGATGTCCCCTCTTTTCATACAGTGTTTCTAGGATAGAGAAACATCTGATCCTGCGGAGTTGGAATTGTTTTTTGAGACTGATTTTTTAAAAGATCAAGTCAGGTCAATCTACAATGACAGCTTGTCTTATGTCCTAACTGCCTCTATTTCATCACACCAGGTGTCGGTTGTGGGTCGATGCATTTGATCGTGCTGTTTAGCAAGGTCAAATGTTGCAGCTTTTAGGTGCAAAATTGGAAGCTCCTTTAAAATAAAAAATAAAGCTTTGCTGACCACATTCAGTGATGTGGGATTTGAGTTTTCAAAGGGTGCTATATTGCTGACAGACACATTGATTTCCTGATCTCAAATCCTTAAAGCAAAATGATCAAATATTAATTCTTGGTAGCCCCTCCAGCAGTGACTGACCTGAGACAAGGCTACCAAGGGTGAGTCAACTAATTATAGGATCTGCAGGGTCCCTTCTTAGGAATATTTGCATTTCAAAACAGGCAGAGTTCAAGTTCAAGCCATCCCTGTGTTATTTCTTTCTCCTCTCCTGCAAAGGGGCTCTTTAAATACAGAATTTCATTATCTTTGTTTCTGCACCTCCCCAGCACCTCCTGCAAAGCCTGATGATCAAGAACTGGGCTGGATGGGAGGGGGGGAGGGGGGAGGCAGGAGACGGGGACACCGGTGCACTGGGCTAGGCCACAGCCTGTATCCTATATGAGCACTGGTTCAAGTGCTGGCTGCTCCACATCTGATCAGCTCCCTGTAATGTGCCTGGAAAGGCATCAGATGATGGTTCAAGTGCTTGGGCCCCAGCCATCCATGTGGCAGGATGGAGTTTCAGGCTCCTGGCTTTGGCCTGGCCCAGCCCTGGCCGTTGCGGCCATTTGGGGAGTGAACCAGCAGATGGAAGATCTCTCTACTTTCTCTCCCTCTCTGTAACTCTATCAAAAGAAACAAGAAAGAGAGAGAGAGAGGGTGAGAGAGACCTATTAGGGCAGGCATTTGGCAGGCACTGAGGCTACTTAGGAGCTGCATCCCACAATGGAGTGCCTGGTCTGCGTCCTGGCTTGCTCTGCTTCCAGTTCTAGCTTCCTGCTAATGCAACTGGGGAGGTGGCAGGCGATGGCTCAAGTACCTGGGTTCCCATCACCCACTGGGGAGACCTGGATTGAGTTCCTAGCTTCTGGTTTCAGCCTGTGGCAGCTGAGGCAGCTGTGGCCATCTGAGGAGTGAACCAGTGGGTGGAAGACATCTGTCTGTCACCTGCGTGCTGTCTGTAAGGCCACCACAAAACACACCAAACACCGGAGTTAGAGGAAAGGTTTACTGTTGGGTCGGGGAAACCCGACGAGCCAGGGGAGAGGGCGAGAGAGAGATTAGGAGAGAAGGCCCGGGTGCAGGGAGCAGGTCCTATGATACCTTTGCAGGGGGCAGGGAAATAGGATCTGAAGCCAGGAGCCAGGTGCTTCCTCCTGGTCTCCCATGCAGGTGCAGGGCCCAAGGACCTGGGCCATCCTCCACTGCCTTCCCAGGCCACAGCAGAGAGCTGGACTGGAAGAGGAGCAACCGGGACAGAATCCTGTGCCCCAACAGGGACTAGAACCCGGGGTGCCGGCGCCGCAGGCAGAGGATTAGCCTAGTGAGCCGCAGCGCCAGCCCCATTCTGCCTTTCAAATACAATTAAAACAAAGGTTCTTTTTTTCTTAAAATACCCATTAAATGGAAGCTGTATTCATAAGACTTCACACATCACAACAATGAATACAACACCTAAATACACTGCTAAAATAATAAAGAGAATACAAGGGGACTTCAAAAAGCCCATAGAAAATAGAATTGAAAGATAATTGTATTTGGGTGCAAAAATTTTGAAATCCACATGTACAAGAGGTCTTTGAAAACCTCAGGATAATGTGTATTAGGAAAAAAAACTTACATTCTCAGGCCTGCCCTCCCCATCACGGCTACCAGATGAAAATGGCCAGTTCCCAGAGCTTGAGCCTCGCTCCTGGAGGTCCAGCAGGTGAGAGTCTATTTGGGCTGTTTCCACCCAGAGGGAGGCCAGGGATGCTGGCTGAAGCTCCCGGGACACAAGGAGAAAGCCCCCGGCCACGGCTGTGGCTGCTGTGCCGTGCAGCTGCAAGTTGGGAGCAGCGTTTCCTTCCGGGCTCCAGGTGGCACAGTCGGGGCTCACCCGGCCCTGGGCCCCCCTCCCACTGCTGTCTCTCTCTCCCCTGTCCCAGAGGCAGCTTTGGTGTCTTGGAGAATATCCACCTGCCACAATCCAAGCACATGGGGAAAGTTAACTGATTCCTTGCAGGCCTGGGGCTCATTTGCCTGCTTTGGAAATTTCTGTAGCACTTCCTGAATAAACAGCCGAGGCTTCATTCCTGCTCGGTGAGGCTCCACCACCGAGACACAGGGGCTCGTGGCAAAGGCACAGGCACAGGCACAGGAAGGCCAGTACAAATGGCATCCAAACAAGGGAGATGAAGTGGAGGTGGCAACCCAGGGCAGTGCCGGTCTGACACCGGATCAGGTGGAGGAAAAGTGTGGCTGTGGGGGTGGCGTTAAGCCTGGTGGATAAGGCAGTCATTAGGATACCACATCCCACACCAAGTATCAAACTCTCATTCCCAGCTCTGGCTGCTGATACCAGCTTCCTGCTAATGTGGCCCGTGGGGAAGCAACAGTGATGGCTCATTGCCATCCATGTGGGATTTATGGTGCCTGACTTCCACCTGGCCCATTCCTGGCTGTTTCTGGCAAATGTGGAGGTTATCAGTTGATGGGAGCACTCTGTCTCTTGCCCTCCCAATTTTTAAAATTCACTTTATTTATTTGAAAGGCAGAGATACACATAGGGAGAGAAAGAGATTGTCAGTCCTCTGGTTCACTCCCCAAATGGCTGCAATGGCTGGGGCTGGGCCAGGCCAAAGCCAGGAGCCTCTATCTGGGTGTCCCATATGGGTGCAGGGGCCCAAATACTTGGGCTGTCCTCTGCTGCTTTCCCAGGCCTTTAGCAGGGAACTGGATCAGAAGTGGAGCAGCTGGTATTCGAACCAGCGCCCATATGGCATGCCAACGTTGCAGGTGGTGGCTTTACCCCACTACACGACAACACTGGCCCTGGTATAGTGATTCTGGCAACTTGTACTGAGATTACATAAGAGAATGTCTTTATTCTTGGAAATACACACTGAACTTTTCAGGAGGAAAGGAGTGTGATATCTACAACTTTAGAATTGCTCAGAAAAGTGTCCACTTACCCAAAGAGCAAATAATGAAAATGCAAATAGGACAAAGTGTTCTTCACTGGTGGATCTGGGTAAAGATTACAGCAGGCCTAACTGCCCGGGTTTGAATCCTGCCTCCTCTGATTGCTAGCTAGCTCTAAACGTAGCCTCTCAAGGCCTCACTTTTCCTGTCTGTAAAATGGAGTGACGGTAGCACCTACCCCATAGGTTTTGAGGGAGGAATCAATGTAATAATCGATGGAAACAGCTTAGCACAGGATCTGGCTCAAGGTAAAAGCCTAATAAATATTAGGTATTTGGAGGGCTGGTATTGTGGTACAGTGGGCTAAGCTTCTGCCTGCTATACCAGCATCCCATTTGGGCACCAGTTCAATTCCCGGCTGCTTCACTTCCAGCCCAGCTCCCTGCTAATGCACTTAGGAAGGCAATGGAAGATGATCCAAGTATTTGGGCCCCTGCCACCCACATGGGAGGCCTGGAAGAAGCTCCTGGCTCCCAGCTTCAGTCCAGCCCAGGCCACTGTGGCTATTTGGGGAGTAAACCAGAGGATGGAAGATCTCGATCTCTGTCTCTCCTCTCTGACTTTCAAACGAATCAACCTTTTAAAAGTTACCTATTTTTTTTTTTTTTTTTGACAGGCAGAGTGGACAGTGAGAGAGAGACAGAGAGAAAGGTCTTCCTTTACTGTTGGTTCACCCTCCAATGGCCGCCACGGCCGGCGCGCTGCGGCCAGCGCACCGCGCTGATCTGATGGCAGGAGCCAGGAGCCAGGTGCTTTTCCTGGTCTCCCATGGGGTGCAGGGCCCAAGCACCTGGGCCATCCTCCACTGCACTCCCTGGCCACAGCAGAGAGCTGGCCTGGAAGAGGGGCAACCGGGACAGAATCCGGCGCCCCGACTGGGACTAGAACCCGGTGTGCCGGCGCCGCTAGGCGGAGGATTAGCCTAGTGAGCCGCGGCGCCGGCCTAAAAGTTACCTATTTTTTTATTATTATTATTGCTATCCCACACTTCTCACAGGGCCTGGGACAAAGAGGTATAAATAGAAGTTATTCCTTCTAGGATCACAGCTGGGGCTACTTATAGAAAAGCCTGGATTGGGGCCGATGTTGTGGCATACCAGGTAAAGTCAGGGCCTGCCCCACACCCATATTGTGCCAGTTCGTGTCCCACCTGCTCCCCTTCCAATCCAGCTCCCTGCTAATGGCCTGGGAAGGCAGAAGATGGCCCAAGTGTTTGGGTCCCTGCTACCCATGTGTGAGACCTGGATGAAGCTCCTGGCTTCAGCTTGGCTCAGCCCTGGCTGTTGTGACCATCTGGGGAGTGAATTAGCACATGGAAGATCTCTCCCCCCTCTCTGTGACCCTTTCAAATAAATAAATCTTTTTTTTTATTTGACAGAGTTAGACAATGAGAAAGAGAGATAGAGAGAAAGGTCTTCCCTCCGTTGGTTCACCCCCAAATTGGCCACTACAGCCAGAGCTACGCCAATCCGAAGCCAGGAGCCAGGAGCTTCTTCCTGGTCTCCCATGCGGGTGCAGGGGCCCAAGCACTTGGGCCATCTTCCACTGCTCTCTGGGGCCACAGCAGAGAGCTGGACTGGAAGAGGAGCAACCAGGACTAGAACCTGGCACCCATATGGGATGCTGGTGCCACAGGCGGAGGATTAACCAAGTGAGCCACGGCACTGACCCCTCAAATAAATAAATAAATCTTTAATTAAAAAAAAAAAAAAAAAAAACAGAAGAAAAGCCTGGAGCAAACCTCACACTTTGTCTGCAGGTGGTAATATGCTTGCTGTGTTTTTCTGCAACTTGCCTTTTTCATTCAGCACACACTCTTGGAGATCTTTCTATAATAACGCCAATAATCATTAACATTCATTATTATTGAATAATAGTCACAATAGCAAAGGCCCTGAAGCTCTGCACAGTTCTGAGTACTTTGCGCGTATTATTTAATCCTCACAACAATCTGGCGAGATCGGTTCTCTTGCAGACACCTTGTTATGGACAAGGAAACGGAGCCCCAGAGCCCTTGAGAATCGTAGCCAAGGTCACAGCACCAGCCCTTGAACTCAGCCGGTCTCCAGAACCCATGGTCTTTATCTAGTATCTTCCCATGCCAGAATGCAAACGCTGCCCTCCCCGACACATAGCTGGCAGGGGGCAGAGGGGAGGCACCCAGTATCCCACACAGTGGCTACACCAAAGCCCATTTAGCTGCCGCACATCCAGGTTACCCTATCTAAAACAATGCTGCAACAGGCATCCCCGAGCGGGCCTTGCTCATGGTGTGACGGCTATGAAACCAAAGAGGTGGTTAAAATTATTGGAGAACAATTTGAGCAACCAAATCAATATAGTTTTGGATTCTAACTGAAAATTATATTAAACTTACATGAAATAAGCACCCATGAGTCCATAGCGGTATCTACACGATGCAGCTAGGTGACTGACTAAGTCAATAAAGGTGGAGACGAGGCAAATCGCCAATGCGGAAATGCAGGCCATTGCTATGGCTCCCTGCCGCCAGAGGGGGGCAGTGTCAGCGAGGGCTCTGCCAGGCGCAGGAGAAGGAGCGAGCCTGCCGCAGGGAACGGGGCAGACAGCATGCACTCTGTGAACGCCACTGTGAAAACAGCGCCTCGTCCCCGTGGTCTCTTCCCCCAATACCAGGAAAATCAAGAAAAAGAAAAAAAGTTCCAAGGGTGGAGCCAACACTTTTCCATGGTGACAAGATCATGAAAAACAAGGAAATTCTGAGAAATCGTCACGGCCAGGAGTCCCAGGGGACAAGACGGCTACATGCAGTGTGACGTCTTGGATGGAAGCTTGGCCACCCGGATAAGGAGATCTGAATAAGCGAATGATGATGATGTGTCCATATGGTAGCAACTGTGCTGAAGCCGCCGGCTGTGTTAATAAGGGAAACTGGGTTCTGGGTATGAGGGAGCTCTGTACTGGCCTCTCAATTCTCTTCCCTGTTAAGCCACCAGCTGTGAGGCAGGCGTCCTGTAAGGGCTCTAGCTGCTCCACTTCCGACCCAGCCCCCTGCTAATGCACCTGGGAAAGCAGCAGCAGGTGACCCAAGTGCTTAGGCCCCTGCCACCCACGTAGGAGACCTGGAAGAAGCTCTTGGCTTCAGCCTGGGCCAGCCCCAGCTGTTGCAGCCACTGGGGGAGTGAACCAGTGATGGAAGATATCTCTCTCTCTCTCCTCTATCACTCTGCCTTTCAAATAAATAATTCAAAAATTATTTGAGAGCAAGAGTGAATGAAAGTGAGAGACACAGCAAGACAAAGCTCCCCGCCCCTCCACCCAAATGCTTGCAACGACCCACAGTCCGGATCTTCCATATGGGCGGCAGGAGCCCACCCACTTGGGCCATCACCTGCTGCCTCCCAGGGTCTGCGTTAGTAGCCAGCTGGGGTCAGGAGCTGAACTGGGAAATGAGCCGTGTTCTGTAACTGGGACCCTTACCCACCACACCGCACGCCACCCCGGCCTCACAGCTCTTCTGCATTTCTAAAACCATTCCAATACATAAAGCCTATTTTAAGAAGCAAAAATTAAAAAGAAAAAAACCACGGGAGGCGGGGAACAGAGGCCAGCTCCAGAAGGGGAGGCAGCGGCGCAGTGGGCGCAGGCAGGGAGCTGGGGGTCTGCGGCCGGCCACGCAGTGTTTCCACCACGACTGCGAGGCGCCTACGGGCCAAGGTGGGAGGCCTCTGACCAGAGCCAACAGCTAGCACTTTCCTCTGAGACCACCGCTCAGCGGCCCTGCAGCCACGGCCCAGCCCCGGGGACCGGCGCCTCGGAGTTCCGCCGCCCGGCCAGCAGAGGGCGCCAGGACACCACGCCTCTCCGCCGCGTCTCCACACCCCAAGCGTTCTTTTCTGAGGTAGCCTTGTTTGGGGGACGAGAAAGCCTTTGAAAACAGTCCAAAGCAACAGGGTGGGAGCGAGCTAGTTTCCAACTTTCCCCTTCGTGAGCCGGCCCTGGAGAGAAGGCGGCCGCCATGACAGCACCTCCGGGTGTGCGGTGCGTTGGTTCCTGGGCTGTCTCGGGTGGCCTCCACGACCACCTCTGGGGTAGTCGTTAGCATCACCTCCATCTTACAGACCGGTAGTCAGAGCCTCACCGAGAGAAAAGGAGTTACCCAGACAGCGCCTGGCGGAGAAGCGTCTGGGCTGTTTGGTCCTGGCCATTAACTACAAATACCCAGCAGGTGCGGTGGGCCACACCTGTTCCCGGAGGTGCCCGCCAATCTGCACAGCACTGCAGGCCACCGCCGTTCCTGAGAGAAGGCAAGGAGTCAGGGAGCAAACTCGTTGTTTCCCAAATCTCCCATAGAGCCCAACAGGGGCACGCCATGAGAGGGAGAGGAGGAGACTGGAGAGGGACCCGGATGTATAGGCGGCAGCCGTGGGGTCCTGGGGTTGGGGATCCGAGGGAGGTGGCAGCAGTATGGATGACTGGGGGGGTCAAAGAGCAGGGGTTGGAGGAGGCAGGAGGGGGTTCCTCGGGTGAAGCGGGATCAAAGGGATTCAGGACTGGACACTTGAGCCAAAGGTCACCCCTGCAGTGCCACCACGCAAGACCTGGAGTCCGTTTGCTTCCCCTTCCATCTGCACGGGCCTTGCTGCTTGCTTTGCCTACACAGTTGGCAGAGTGATGCATTAGTCAGCTTCTCATCTTGTAGCAGAATGCCTGGGAGGGGCTGCTCGGGAAGGAAGGAGGTTGATGTTGGCTCATGGATTTGGAGGCTCGGAGAGCAAGATCGGGCAGGCCCATGGTTTCAGGTGTCTGGTGAGGCTGGAGGAAGGTGCTGGCACGGAACATGTGCAGAGGGAGGACCGCTTAGTGAGCCACAAAAGAAGCAGTAGCCGCTGGGGAGAGCTCTTACAACCCAGCCTCTCGGGGAACCACCTCTGGGGCACACCCCCAATGACCTAAGGACCTCCCCAGGCCCATCTCCTAGAAACCATGTTTGCATTAAATTTCCGCCATCTTGGGGGTCAGCACTGTGGCACAGTAGGTTAATCCTCCGCCCGTGTGCCAGCATCCCCTGTGGGTGCTTGGGAGACCCGGAAGAAGCTCCTGGCTTGACCAGTGCAGCGCTTTGGAATTCCAACAGCCATTTGGGGAGTGAACCAGCAGACAGAAGACCTTTTTTCTCTCCCTCTCACTGCAACTCTACCTAAGTAAATAAAATCTTTAAAAAAAAAAAAAACAAATTCAAACCCTGGCAGAGGTTGCAACTTGCGCTTCCTCCCGTTGGAAGCCCAGGCTGTCCCGCTGGAGGGAGCCCCCCAGGGTAGGAGGGCGGCAAGACAAGATGGGCTTCCTGGGCTGTCCGGCTTCAGCACATGGGCAGAGAGGAGAGAGCCAGGCTCGGGCAGAGGGGACATCACTGATGGGAGGGTGGTTTCCAGGAGGCTGCAGGGATGGCCTGGTGGTGGGGAGGCAGCCTCTGCCTCCGACTCCAAAACAAAGGAGACCAGGAGTCTGGATGGTTGGCGCTGTGATGGGGACAAAACAGGAGCACACAGGACACAGGGCGCCTGCTGGACTCAGCAGCCCTCGGTCAGTGGTGGGGTGGACAGGGTGACGACGGGCAGTGGGAGATTCTGGTCCCTCGGTCAGTGGTGCGGTGGACAGGGTGACGACGGGCAGTGGGAGATTCTGGTTCAGGTCCTCACTGATCCCCCTTTTAGGGGGATTGGACTAGATTAATGACCCTTAACCTGGAATTCCTTCCTCCCCTGATATAAGCCCACGATGTACATGTCAGACACAAGACGCTTTGTCTCTCTGCACTCACCTGAGGGTGAGCATCACTGTGGCAGGGGTTTGTGTGTATCTTAAAATTTGGTTTTAAGGATTTACTTATTTATTTGATGGGGCAGCGGGGGGGGGGGGACAGATCTTCCATCCACTGGTTCTCTCCCCAAATGGCAGCAATGGCCAGGGCTGCTCCAGGGGGAATCACGGGTTGAAGAGGCCCCAGTACTCAGGTCGTCCTCTGCTGCCTTCCCAGGTGCACTAGCAGGGAGCAGGCAGGATTCAGCCAGCCCTCTGCTATGGGATGCCGCCGTTGTGAGTGCTGGCTTAACCTGCTGCCCCACAGCGCTGGCCCCGTTTTGTCTGTTTTGTTCACTGTCATCAACTAATACAGTGCCAGGGCCACAGCAGCTGCTCCACACCCCATAATACAAGTGAATGGATGGGGGAGGGTTCAGAGCCAAACACTAAGCCCAAGTTCAGAGTCCTGGACTAACACACCGTCTTCCAACCCAAGTCCTAACATAGGCCGTAAAGTTCACTCTCACAAAAGCACAACCGGAAGATGTTTGTTCAGCAGCTCCTGGGCGCAAGGTGGCCGCAGTTGTCTAAACGCAGTCCCTACTTGACCTTTTTTCTCCGCCACACCACCCTAAGAGGAAGATTTTGCTACCCCCTTTTTTTTTCTTCAAACGGAGAAGCCAAGGTTCGCAGAGGTTGGGTAACTTGCCTGAAGTTTATCAGCTGCTCAGAGGTGGAACCAGGATTCCAGCCCGAGTCTGGCTGGCACAAAACCCACCGAGAGAGAAGGCTTCTTTCCGCACCCCGATGACCCCGAGGGGAGGGTCGCACTCATTCCTCCTGGTGCGAGGAGAGCCGGCCCCGCTGGGTGGCCAGAGCCCCCAGGCATCTCCGCAGGTAGGCTCAGCTCTGCTCCGGGCAGGCCTTCCCCTACCCGCACACACCAGGCCACCTACAACCGCGTCGCCCCTGGGCGGCGCTGTCTTCACGCCTGTGAAATGGGCCGAGCAATGCTCTGGGGGAAGAGTTCGTCCCCACTGGAGCCAAGTGAGGCTTCTGCGGGGCCCGGGGCAGCTCCAGGAGCTGGGGGGTCCGTGAGGCCAACTTGTAGCAGCGTCTACGCGTCGCCGCGCTGCCGGTCTTAGCTCGTAAATCTCCTTCACACAGAAGGCCATAAATCAGGGGGCCGGCGCAGGGACCCCCCAGCTCCCGGGCCCTCCCTTCCCTTCTGAGAGGGTGGGAGCGCAGGAAGCCCCTGGGACCCGCCCCCCCGCGGCTGCTTAATTACAGGTCCCGGGCTGATTTACTGCGGCTTGGCCCAGCGGCTGCGGGCGAAGTGGGGGCTGGGCATGTCTCGGCGGGAACCTAGAGTGGGGGGTCGGTGCGAATCCAGAGGACCCCAAACGCTTGGGCCCCGATGAAATGACAATCTCAACAGCAACAAGCTGTAGTGTGTTAACACACATGGGAAACATAAACCTAACGACGTCAACGGCTAACGTTGGTTCCGACTGTGCCCAGCTGGGCTAACCCTTCATTAACTTGTTATCAAACAATTACTGAATTTGGGGCCAGCCACCTTGCATCCGTGGTCCCCTGCACTTTCCTCGGACAGCTCTGGAGCTTGGCAGTTAGGGTTCCCACCTCGCCGATGGAGAGGGGCATTGAATGAAGTGGCCTGTGCAGGAAGTGGCTCCTGCTCTGCCTGGCCTCCAGGCTTCCACGTGTTGCCTCCGTCACCCTGCCTCTTCGCTGTCCCTGGCTGCCCCATCTTCCTGCTCCACTCAAGAGCTGTGCCACCTCCCCACGCTCCTCTGCCTGAGCCTCAGCTCTCCCCTCTGGCTAAGAAGCACAGGGCCCTGCCTTCCTCACGAGTGTGAGGAGGAATCAGGCGAACAGGAAGTTCATCAAAGTGCTTTTAAAACTGAGCTGTAGGGGCCAGTGCTGCCCTGGGGCCGGTAAAGCCCTCCACTTCTCATGTGCAAAACGGGGACATGTCACTGCTGCTCTGGAGACCCACCAGAGACAGCAAACAAAAAGGCATTTAGAGGGCCGGCGCTGTGGCGTATTGGGTAAAAGCTGCTGCCTGCAGCGCCGGCATCCCATATGGGTGCTGGTTCTAGTCCCTGCTGCTCCTCTTCCGATCCAGCTCTCTGCTGTGGCCTGGGAAAGCAGTGGAAGATGGCCCCTGTACCCATGCGGGAGACCCAGAAGAAACTCCTGGCTCCTGGCTTCGGATCGGCCCAGCTCCGGCTGTTGCGGCCATTTGGGGAATGAACCAGCAGATGGAAGACCTTTCTCTCTGTCTCGCCCTCTCACTGTCTGTAACTCTACCTCTCCAATAAATAAAATCTTAAAAAGAAAAAACCCTGGGGGGTTGAGCAAGTTTTCCAGAAAGACACTGACAACAGTGGAGTGTGAAACACCTACTATGTGCCAAGTACCGTGCCCAGGGCCCCCTGTTCTGGTGTCAGAAGCTCTCCCACCTCCCTGAGGCACAGCTCCCACTCCACCTGGCAGACAGCAAAGCAAGGGCCAGGCAGGTGCTCTCGGAGCCGGTAAGCAGCAGGTGCAGGAGACTGGCCTGGGAAGAGGAAGGTCGCAGACTCTGTGTTGTCAGGATTCCCGTTTGTAAACAAGACCCAACCTTGATCACTTAAGGGGAAGAGGGAGTTAGAGGGCAGATGAGGTCACCCACAAATCAATGGAAAGAAAGGCTGGGGAATTAGGCCGGGGAAACTCACAGGAATTACAGGAAACTGAGTGGCTGCAAGACAGCCTGGCCTGCAGCCACCTCTGTGTGTGCCCTGGGTACACTGATGGCCACTGGTACTGGCAGAGCCGCTTCCCCACTGCTGCCTGTTTCTTTGGAACACCTGTTCCACATTCAAGTCAAGGAGTCAAGTGCCTGGACTCTATTATCTGTCCCACCTGGTAGGAGCCTGTGCCACTCAGAGCCCCACCCCAGAGGCACCCCCCCACCCAGGCAGAAAGACTGAGCCAATGCACCTAGCAGGGACCCACAGTGGCACAGGGGTTAAGCTTCCGCCTGTGATGCCAGCATCCCCTATGAGCGTCAGTTTGACTCCTGGCTGCTCAGCCTCCAATCCAGCTCCCTGCAAATGCTCCTGGCCAAGTAGCAGAAGATGGTCCAAGTGCTTGGGCCCTTGATACTCACATGGGGCACCCAGACGGAGTTCCAGGATCCTGGATTCAGCCTGGCCCATTCTCTGGCTGTCGCAACCATTTGGGGAGTGAACCAATGGATGGAAGACCTTTCTGTCTCTCCTTCTCTCTGTAACTCTGCCTTTGAAATAAATAAATCTTTAAAAATGCCATGTAGCAAACAACAGTAACGAAGCCTCCTTTCCCTCCTGGACCCTCGCCTCATAGCAGGATTCGGTCCCAGACCCGTTCTTCATACTGCTTGGGGGAGCTCTCCCTGCAATTCAGAGAGGAGCCTGTCACTGCTCAGCTTAATGGCCTTTTGCGCTACTCAGCTACCCAATGGATAAAACAACCTCACAAGCTTTGGGGGCTGATGCCTAGTGAGCCCTGGCCTCTTCCCTCCTCACTCCCTGCTCTCACATTCCAAGGTCTGGCAAAGCCAATGTTCTGTATACTTTTTGCATCATTCTACAGTGGTTACAGGTTCCAGCCTTGACACACGCTATTCCCTGTCTTCAATGCCCTTCCACTCTGTGACTGGCAAACTTCTATGCAAACTTTTGAGCCTGGTTAAGCTATAGTCTCCCCTGTAAGATGTACTCTGCCCCTCTAGACAAATTCCTACTCCCTTCTGTGTCCCTTCCAAACCTCAAACATACTTTTTACTTTAATTGACACGATGGTCTTACCAAGCAGATGTGAAGTTCCATGGGGCAGGAGCCACATCAGTTCTGTTCATCATTATCTAACCCAAAAACTGGCAAACACGAGGTGCTCGATAAAGATGTAACTTAATTGACTAGACAAAGCTTGCTGAGGTCACAGGGGATGAATAATGGGGAGAGACTTTCTCTCTGTCTCTCCCTCCCTCTGTCATTCTGCCTCTTAAATAAGTTAATCTTTTTCTAAAATGAGCCTGGTGGTGTGGCATAGCCGGGTAAGTCACCGCATGTGATGCCGTCAGCCTATATGAGCACAGGTTCAAGTCCTGGCTGCTCCACTTCTGATCCAGCTCTCTGCTAATGCACCTGGGAAAGCAGTGGAAGGTGGCCCATGTACTTGGGTCTCTGCCACCCACTTGGGAGACCCAGATGGAGTTTCTGGCTCCTGGTCTCAGCCTGGCTCAGCCCCGGCCATTGTGGCAATTGGGGAGTAAACAAGAAGATGGAATATCTGTCTCTCACTCTGCCTTTCAAATAAACAAACAAATAAAAAAAATAGAGCTTCAGGGGCTGGCGTTATGGTGTAGTGGGTAAAGCCGCCACCTACAGTGCTGGTATCCCATATGGGCGCTGGTTCGAGTCCCAGCTGCTCCACTTCCGATCCAGCTCTCTGCTATGGCCTGAGAAGGCAGCAGAAGATGGTTCAAGTCCTCACCTGCGTGGGAGACCTGGAAGAGGCTCCTGGCTTCGGACTGGCACTGCTCCAGCCATTGCAGCCAACTGGGGAGTGAACCACCGGATGGAAGATCAGTCTCTCTGTCTCTCCTTCTCTCTGTGTAACTCTGATTTTCAAATAAATAAATAAACCTTTTTTAAAAAAATAGAGCTCCAGTAGCCAGGGCAGGGAGGGGTAGGGTGGAGGTGGGGGTAGTCAGAGCCAGGCTTGAGGGGTGAGACCTGGGGTGGGAGAGCAAAGAGAGGAGGAGGCACAGTGCTGGGGCGCTGGGAAGGACTGACAGCGGGTGACTGGCACAGCACGTGTATCCCCAACGAAGGAGGCAGTGGGAGGGAAAGCTGTCAGACCTGGGAGAGAGGCAGTGCAGGCAGACCCGAGAGAGAGTGGGGGATCAGGAGAGGAGGCAGGACACTGAGACAGAGAGGGGGTGCTGCCTGCGGGAGTTGTGGGGAGAGAGCTCCTCATGCAGCAGTCGGAGGAAGCAGCCGCAGCAGGGATTTAAGATCCATGAAGCGAGGCAGGAAAGATGCCAAGGGCTCCCCTCTCTTGCCAGATAGAGCTGGAGATGCTGCAGGGGCCCACAGGAGCACAGAGCGTGAAGTCACCAATCCGACCAGACCCCCTACTCAGTCCCAGCCACGCGGGGCATCTTGCTGTCCCTGCAACTTGTAGAAGGGACTTCCAACAATCTGTGGAAAAATGAAATCAAAAGATACGCTTATTTCGGCGCAAGAGACTTAGAAATCCGTGCACAGTTTTTGTCATGCAGCTTCCATGAACTTTCTGAAGACTGCCACAGGCCCTTGGCCCATGCTGCCCCCTCTGCCTAGGAGGTCTCCCCCAAGTTAGCTGCATGCCTTGGTCTCCTTGCCAGCCCTGCTCAGGGTCAGCTGCTTGGGTGGGCTTCCCCCAACCCCACCTCCCCTTATCCCATGCAGGCATACCCAGACATTCCAGCTTTATGGTGTCTGATTTTCCTGTAGTTTTATTATTGTCTAATATACTTTTTTTTTTTAAATACACCTTTTTAAAAATAGAAGACAGTGGGTTTTTTTGTTAGTTTGTTTTCAGTTTTATTTATTTGAAAGGCAGGGAGAAAGAATCTTCCTTCACTCTCTGGTTCACTCCCCAAATGCCAGCGAAGCCAGAGTTAGATCCTACAGAAGCCAGCAGCTCCATGTGGGTCTCCCAAGTACCATCACCTGTGCCTTAGCAGGAAGCTGGATCTGAACGGGGAGCGGGGAGCCCAAGCAGCCCCTAGATGGCTGGGCAGTTAGTGCAGAGCCTGAAACCGAGCCCACGGCCGCCGGTTCCAAGTCCCGGGCTTGCTCTCCAAGGTGGGACGTGTTCGCTTCCTCGGGGCGGCGACACCGGAACTCGCCGAGGGAGAGCAGGAATTTCTGAAATCCAGGCCCGGGCTCGGTAATAGGTACCTTCGCGGCCGCCGGCGGAACCGCCCGGCCCTAAATCACGGCCGCCGCCCCTGCGCGCCCAGCGCGGCTCGCGGGCGAGGGCGGACCCCGCCGCCGCAGGTGCCGCGGAAATGCCTGCGCGCTCGCCTTTGAAGTGGGGCGGCGCCCCCCCCCCCAGCCGGCGGGCACGCGCGGGGCCCGGCTATTCGTCCCGGAGTTTTGAATCTGGGGTCGTGGCCGATTCCTGTCCTGCGCAGGGCAGGGCGCGGGAGCCCGGGAGGAAGAGCCCGCCGCGGACTGAGTGGGAGGCTGGGCCGGGGCCAGCACCGGACACCTCCTCGTGAGGTTGATTTGAGGGCTCCTGTGAGGGGCTCGGCGCAAAAAAAACGTGCGGCTCAATTTCACTTTGTTCCCACGGATTTTCTATTCCTGTCGTTCCTTCTGAGCCCCACAGCTGTCCACTTCCCTTCTGCCCGAGGCATGGCTGGGGATGGAAAGCTAGTTGGCAGCAAGGAAACCGTACCCCAGAATTACCCTGAAATGACAGTAGGTGGGGCCTCAGGTATTTAACCCGCAACGGTGTTTTGCATGCAGGCTAAAATGTCGTCGTCACTGAGCTAGGCTGCAGATGAACAAAACCAAACCAGCAGGGGCTGCAAAATGTTCCTGCACAAACAGAATTCAAAAACAACTTGCATTTGGGGGCAGGGTTTAGCCTCATGGTTGAGACACTAGGGTTCGGAGTGTCTGGGCTGGACGCCTGGCTCCAGCTCCTGACTCCAAGTGCCTGCTAATGCAGACCTGGGAGGCAGAGGTGATGGATGATTCGAGTAACTGGGTTCCTGCCACCCACTTGGGAGACCCAGATGGAGTTCCAGAGGGAGACCTGGATTGAGTTCCTGGCTCCCACTTCTGCCCAGCCCAGTCTGGGCCTTTATGGGCCTTTGGGGAGTGAACCAGCACATGGGAGCTCTCAGTTCCTACGTCTCTCTTAAAAGAAAGATAATATGATTTCCTAGGAATGCTCTGCAGACCACGCCCCCACCGTGTGTGGGTGAGTGCATGTGCGCCGTCTGTCTTTGTGGGCATTCAAACCATTAAGACAGGCTTGGATCAGCAGAGCCGGTGTGAGCTCAAGAAGTTCTTGCCTGATGCTGCTGCCCCTAAGACCACAGCTTTGAGACAGTGACCGGGTTTCCCCCAGCTGACGGCGCGCCTGGGGAATGCTGAAGCATTTCTAGTGTGGCTGCAGGCTTTACCTCCTTCTGTTTGAATGCCGGCTTCATCCATGCGTCTGCAGTCCCGCACCAGGCACTGTGCTAGGTCCAGAGGTGACGCAGGGCTCTGGCAGGGACATGCAAGTGCCACATGCCCCAAGCTGAAGCAGAGACGTGGAGGAGCCGAGTCGTGGTGCAGCCAGTTAAGGTGCCGCTTGTGACCCTGGCATCCCATATCCGGGTGCGGGGTTGAGTCCTGGCTGCTCGGCTTCAGAGCCAGCGTTCCTGCTGAGTGCCTGGGAAGGCAGCCGACGTTGGCCCAAGCGCTTAGGCCCTTTCCACTCATGTGGGAGACCGGGATGGAGTTCTTGGCTCCTGGCTTCGGTCTGGCACAGAGATGGCTGTTGTGGCCACTTAGGGGCGTGAACCAGCAAATGTTCCTCCCCTACCCTCCTGTTCTGTGTTTTAAATCAGTAAATAATCTTGCCTCAGGGCAGGCTTCACAGAGGAGAGGTGACAAGCAGCTGAGGCTGGGGCCCACCTGAACTCAATCCCGACTCCGGCGGAGATGGGCCTGGCACCTGCTCAGCAGTTGCAGCTGATCCCGAATCCCCTAAGAGCCTTCTGGCCTCGGGTGGCCTTGCTCACCTGCTAAGAGGCCAGAGGCTGGGCACTGCCCGTCACTTCTGCTCTCCAGTGCTTTCCTAGGGGCCCAGAGGTCATCACTTCCAGCCAGGGTCAGACTTGGAGCCCCTAGTGGTGAGTCTCAGTCCCAGGAGGCTGGCACGTGGCTGCTCGGGCCCCCTCCTCCATCTCCACCCACCCCTGCCTCCCAGATTTGCCACCAATCAGCCCTCTGTATTTCTCACGCCTGGCTGAAACTACCTAACCGTCTTGATGCGTTTGTCTTCCAGGGCAGATGCCAGGCCTCTAGTAGCTGCAGGTGCGCTCAGCAGGGGCTTTGGGCACTGAAAATGCAGGCTCAGGCCAGAGGGGCTCCCCAGGGGATTTAGAATCCTGGCCCAGCCACAGCTCACCCCTCTGCCTTGGGGCAAGTCATTCAGCTCTGAGTCTCAGTTTCCGGCCTGTAAAATGGGTATTACAGCAATGGGCCTTGCAGCTTGGGCTGGTGTGAGGCTAAGCTAAGGCATGCTTACAGCACTCAGGAGGAGCCAGCACCCTACTATTAAGGTTGCTATTGCTAAGTGGCATCGTGCCGGCGCTGGACCCCGGAGTGCTGGGTCCCTGGAAGCAGCCTGCCCATCCCCCACAGGCACCTCCCCACACCCTCAGTGAGGCTGCCCCGGAGGTCACCGCGCAAGGAAGGCTTCCTTGGACAGTCACCTCCACCCTCCTGTGGAGGTGGGGGGTGGTGGTGGTCTGGGCTTGCCCATCTACTGCCTCCTGCTCCTGGGCCAGGGGCTCCCTGGAAACCCCCCCCCACCTGTGAGGGTGCTCCCCTGGGTGGAGAGGGGCAGCATTTTGTGAGGTCTCCAGCCACTGGGGCCATCTGGGGAGTGAACCAGAGGATGGAAGACCGACCTCTCTCTCTGCTTCTCTCTCTCTGTAACTCTGCCTTTCAAATAAGTAAATAAATATTTTTTTTTAAAAAAATGACAATAACACAGTAAATACACTGATTCTGTTCCCTAGTGCCCTGTTCTTTTCCTCTACAGAGAAATCCACAGGATGAAACAAAGGGGTTACGGTCGTGCTGTTTTGGGAGAGGGATGTGAACTGCGTACCCATGCCGGCTGCTGTCACAATGGGCGGTGGCGTTTGGAGGTATCTGGATGGTGGCCGAGACAGCTGGACCCAGGGTGCTCCAAATAATGCACCCCTGGGTTCCTGACGTTCCACTGGGGTCTGTCTCTCCCAGTCAGCCCTGTTCTCCCCGAGACTCAAATTCAACTCCCAGGCAGGGCCACGGGGAAGTTGTTTGCTGAGTTCCAAGCGCTATGTGGGGAGATAGGGCTGCCCCAGAGTCCCTGACACCAACCCCCCACCCCCCACCCCCGCCCCAGCCCTGCTCTGCTTGCAAAAGGAGAGCCAAAGGGAAGGAGTGGGAGTCAGGGCCAGTGGAGACCGAGACCCAAACCCAAACCCAAACCCAAACCCAAACCCAAACCCAAACTCAAACCCAAACCCAAACCCAGCCAGCCTCCCTCTGGTAGCCAAAAAGGCCCCAAGCTCCGGGTTGGCCTTCCCTGGCAGCCCAGCTGAGCCCCATCTGCCCCCCCAATCCTGCCCCGACGCTCACCCCCATCCCCGGGGGGCACCTCAGGGGCCGCCCCAGGACTGGGCAAGAACTTTCTCGGGTCTTCACAGGCACGCAGCCCACCACCGCGTCCCTTGAGAGCCCCCCCCCCCCCCTTCAGCGGCCCAGGAGTGAGGCAGCACCGGTTCCCCATGGCGTGGCGGCTGGAGCACTGCCCCAGGCGTGGCTGGGCTGCCCCGTTGGTCCCCATGCAAGAATCTGCACGCTTTCTTCCTCGCTTCCTTCCTCCCGTTCCTCCCTCGCCAGCCTACCTGGGGGCAGGTAATAAAGCAGGCGCAGGGAGACGGATGGGGAGGGCGGGGAACCACGTGGGGCCATAAAGCCCAGCGGCAGAGGGCCGGTCCCGGGAGTGTCCAGCCTGCAGGAGCCGCGGCGCGCAGAGGCTGGCCCGTGGGCCTGGCGAGCCAGAGCTGGAGCCGGAGCCAGGGGCAGCCGGGCCCCGGAGAAGGCCATGCTCCGAGGTGCGCCAGGACTAGGCCTCAGGGGCCTGAAGGGAGCTGAGGGCTCTGTGGAGGCCCCAGGGGGCTCTTACCCAGAGACTGGCAGGAATTTTGGGGTGCTGAGGGAGAACGGCGCCCCACGCAGCCTGGGTGACGCAGAGGAGGCGACGGGCCGAAAGCGCGCACGACCGGCGCGGTCCAAGGCGCGGCGCATGGCGGCCAACGTGCGAGAGCGCAAGCGCATCCTGGACTACAACGAGGCCTTCAACGCTCTGCGCCGCGCGCTGCGACACGACCTGGGCGGCAAGAGGCTCTCCAAGATCGCCACGCTGCGCAGGGCCATCCACCGCATCGCCGCGCTCTCGCTAGTGCTGCGCGCCAGCTCCGCACCCCGCTGGCCCTGCGGCCACCGGGAGTGCCACGGCCAGGCCGCTCGCGCCGCCGGGAGCGCAGGGGACGCGGGAGCAAGCCCTCCGCGGCCCGTGTCGCCGCCCGCAGGGCTCGGCCTGACTCGCTGGGACGCCGTCGGCACCTTCGTGCCGCCCGCACCGCGCTGCGCCTCGTGCATCCCGCACGCGCAGCTGGGACGGCCCCGCACCGTGGTCCAGGCGCCCGGCCTGGCCCAGGCTTCCGGGGGAGGCTGGCGCCGGTGCCCGGGGGCTCCCTCTACCGGGTCGCTTCCCTGGCCGCGGGACCACCTGCCAGCGGGCCCAGGGCTGGGCTACCAGCCCTCTTGACCCTGGCGGAGCGCGCCCGCGGGCCTGCAGGGAGGCCAGGCGGCCCCATGCCAGCGACAGAGGAGGCGAGCACACTGCCCTGGACAGAGCCCATCAGAATGGGCTGGGACCCGAGAGGGAAGGACTCTGGGATCCGGGGCCGCTCGGGGGGAAGGCAGCAGGACCTTGCTCAGCTCTTCTGCCTGGACTTGCTGGACTCCTCCTGCGCGGAGGCCTTTGCGATCCTGGGCGGGCATCCCTGTTTTCTCTGGCGGCTGTTAGGAGAGCCAGGGCTGTTGGACTGAGGACTGGTGGGTGGGAGTGTGGGTGGGCGCCCGGCGCGGTTTGATGGCAGCCTGTGGGGTCCTCGCGCCCCCTGCCTGTGCCGCTCCCCCGGGCTGATCCGGGAGAGGCTGCTGGGAGCAGCCAAATAAAAGGGAAAACTCTATTTGTCTGCTACCAGGCTCTGCGGGACCCTGAGGCCCAGCGAGGCAGGACAGGCCGCTGGCCGTTGCTCAGCTTGGAATGCTGGGCCCAGCCTGCACCCTGCAGGAGGCAGCTGGGGCGCTGGTTCAGGCCGCAGAGGGGAATGGTGCCACCTCCCTGCAGAGCTGCTGTGTGTGGGAGCCCCAGTGAGGGCTGCCGGGAGGGGAGTCTGGACCAGGCTCTGGGAGGCTGGATCAAGGGTTGGGGTCACTCAGTCCTGCTAGATTGGGCCAGGGTCCCTGTAAAGAGGAACAGGCTCACTGGGGGAGGATGCCGCAGGGGGAGGGCGTGGAGGCACAGCCATCTCCTGTCCCTGAGAATTCTGGGGGGCTGCCCTGACGCTCAGATGAGCTGGTGCCCGGCCTGGCTCAGGCAGACAGGAGCAACGTGGCAGGTGCTGCTTTCGGGGACAAGGACCCACGTGTGCCAGGGTGTGGCCGAGGGCTTTCTGATCTCCTGGGAGAGCTGGGCTCTTGCCAGTCGAGGGGAGGGTCCCACACAGCCAGCTGAGAACGGGGGTCCCCACAGAAGCCTTTAGACCAGGGCGGAGTGAGGCCTCCCCCGGCAGGCGAGGCGGGACTCAGGCCTTAATTAAAGGTGCCTGTGCTCTGGGCAAGCCCTGACACCGGCTGGCACCCTTGGCGTGCACAAGAAGGCCAGGAGCAGAACGTGGGGCTGTGGCCCCAGCCCGGCCCACCGAGCCTGACAGTGAAAGGGCCAGACTGATCCAGCCCCTGCCCCCAACAAGGATGAGGATTCCCCCTGAGAGGGGCGGGGAGGGGGTCGCGTTGGTTAGGGTTGCTGCAGCATTGTCTGAGCCCCAGGTGTTTACTCCCTGGAAACCTAAAGGGATCAGTGTTCTGTTTGCCTGAGTTCCAGGATCCAACAACATATGGGTTCTGGCCCAGACCCCCTCTGAGCCCAGGACCAGCGAGGGCATCCCTGGCAGACGGAGGCCTGATGAACTCAGCAGGCGGACGTAACTCGGCAGCTGAGTGCCCTTGGGCAATTCACCTAGGCTCTTTGAGCCTTGATGTTCCCATCCATAGGTTGGAACAAAATAAGTACTTCCACGACGGGCTGTTGTGCAGACTGAGTGCGATAATGCATTTGAAACACTTAGGACAGTGCCCAGTCTATGTGGGCACTTGCTGAGTGGAAGCTATTAAGGCGTAGTCTAGTCACCAAGTTGTTATTAGGAGACAATGCATGGGAAGGTGTTTTACAAATTGTAATGTTTGCAATACGGTAGTAATTAAGGTTTTATAAGGGCTATGCATTTGGGGACACACATCCGGAATCAGACGATCCTTGATTTTTGATGGGGTCACTTTTTGATAAACCCATCATTAAGTTGAAATATTGTACGTTTAAAGTGCATTTGCTGACTATATCCCACCGAGCATTGCAGGTGCCAGTGGCTTCCCCTCATGATCACGTGGCTGCCTGGGCTGCGGCTCAGGCCAGATGAGAGGTGGCTGTGCTGCACATAGCCCGGAAAAGCCCCAAACTCCAAACTGGGAGTCTTATTTCTTAGGAGTGTGGAGAACTGCACCATTGTAGAGTCGGGGGCTGTCTGTGTGTGCTCCCAGATAGTGTTTGTCTAGCATTCTGAGCTGTTTTGACCTGCCCATATGAGGTGCATGCTTCTACGGGTGTGTAGATGTCACGGGAACCTAACAGATAGCCCTTGGTCTCCCTGGTTCCCCGATGCTTTAGGGACTGCCAGGCCACAATAGCCTGAGTCATGACCCTTGTCTTCCAGGTTTCTTTCCTGCCCCAAAGGACCCCAGTGTGCAAACCCCCTTCTCCCCACTAACCCCTAACCTCTCTCAGCACCCCTCATGCTTAGGGTCCATGGTGAGCAGAGAAGGCGTTAGTGTCAGAGTGGACACGGCCTGGGCACTGGCTTGGTGCTTTCTTCTTCCTGTGGGCCATACAGCCTGGCTTGGTCCTGGGCTAGGGAGCCGGGGGTACACCTGCCCCTTCCAGAGTTCACAGCCCTGCGGGAAAGAGCCAAAGAGAAAGGCCTACCATCTCCAATCCCCTGTGTCCATAGCAGACAGCAGCAAAGCCAGCCAGCTGCGGGGCAGCAAGGTGAAGCCCTGTCTAGCTAGGTGGGCTCCATCTCAGCCCCCTGACCCCTGCCGCCAATCCCCGCCCATTCAGGCCATTCACCGCAACACGGCCCTTCCGCAGGCTTCCGCTGGCTTGCTTTCGGCAGGAGACTGGCTCAGGTTTCCCAGATCTTCTTAAATCCTGATTTTCATGTTAAATGAATTTTTAAAAAACATGTATTGGGGCTGGTTTTGTGGCACAGGGGCTTAAGCGGCCGCCTGCAACACTGCAATCCCATTCCTGCGATGGTTGGAGTCCCAGCTGCTCCAGTTCCCATCCAACTCCCTGCTGACCTACCTGGGAAAGAAGCTGAGATGGCCAAGTGCTTGGCCCCTGTCACTCGGGTGGGAGACCCAGATGGAGCTCCTGGCTCCTGGCTTCTGACTGAGTAAACCAGCAGATGCGCTCTCTCTCCCTCCCTCTCTGTAACTGCTTTTCACGTAAATTAATTAATTAATCTAAAAATACATTCCACATTTATGGTGTCAACACTGAGCCAACCAAACCCAGCCAGCAGGATGAATACTGTGGCGGGTCTGTGTGCATGACCTAGATGGGAACAGGAGCCCTGGCTGGGTTGGGCTCACCAGCCTCGCCTGCTTCTCCCTCCTTCCCCACTAGGTGGCGGTGCAAAACCAGCATTTTGGCAGAGCAAATCTGGGTCCCTAACCCCAGCCCATAGAGGCAACCTCCCTCCCACTTACTACTCCGGGGACTTCTTGGATTTTTTGTTTCTCTTTTTATTAAGTCAACAAAACCTGTTCATGTCTGGTTTGTTCTTTCTTGTCAGCGTGCTGTGGTCTTCAGACCATTTGTAAAGAATGTGCATTATCCAAGTTCCATGAACCTCCTAAAATGTGAGTCACGTTTTTCCTTTTGAATTTTCTACTAACTGCCCTTTTTTGAGCTTTAACAGAAACAGTTGAGATTAATTTCAATGATGTTTTATCTAGCCCAATAGATCTCAAATGCTATCCTCTTATGATACCATCCCTATAAAAGTGGGAACGAGATGTTTAGCATTCTGTCTTTTGGTACCAAGTCTTCCAACTCCTGTGTGTTTTACACTGGACAGCACATCACACCTGCGTGAACTATACTTCAAGGGCTCCACAGCCATGTGTGGCTGAGGCTACGGAATTGGCCCCAGCACCTGTTTAGCTCCAGAGAAGACTTGAGCCCCTCCTGCCTGGGGTCAGCTCCTAGGTGGCAAGGTGGAGTTCTGTCCAGCCTGGAACCCAGGGGACTTGGGGACTGGACTTGTCATGCTCGGAGGGGTTTCCTTGTTTATAAAGGCTGTGATGTATTTCAAACAGCCTGCATCCTGACCCTGGATTGAAAATTACTTTATGCACATGCCTCACCCTGATAAAACGAGAGGAGAGAGGTGAGAGGTGCAGAGAGCAAGAGATGCTGAGAAGAGAGAAGGAGGTGGAAACGGGGGACAGAGAGAATCAGAGCGCACAGGCAGGTCCTACGGAGGCGCCTGCCCCCTGGAGCAGCTGATCGGGGGCTCTTGGCTGCCGGTCTTCAGCCTGGGGAAAAGCTCTAATGGGCATGAAGTGGGACTAACACTTCCTGGGGCCACTTCCCCACCTGCTGCTGAGCTGCTTGCAAACTCAGTCCCAGGGCCCTGTTGGTCCAGGCAGGTTCTCCAGAGGCCACACAGGTGCCCATGTCCCCCTTCCCTCCTGGAGCCGGGGCCCTGGGTACCTCTAGGGGCTGGGACCAGAGTCTGAGTGGGACGAGATAGCCCAGGGCTGGGAGCACAGGCCCCTGCCACGGAAGAGAAGCCGCTTGAGCAGAGTCCCCGGGGACAGCTGCTGACACAGCCCCATGGGACCCACCGGGTTTTTTTCCCATCCAGAACCCCCCAGCCCAGAGGGGCAGATCTTGGGGCTGCGATGGAAACCAGAGACCAGCCTGAGTCCCTGTGGGCTGGGCTGGGCTGGGGCAGAATGCGCTGGGGTGGCTCTCTGGGGAAGGGGGGAATTGAAAAGGAAGTGCGTCTCTGAGGAGGGTGGAGAGGGAGGGAGGCTGTGTGGAGCACACGCGCGTACACACACACACACACACACACAGCGCCCTGCTCTCGCCTAAGCCTCACTGGGAAGAGGCGCATTCTCCTCTTCGCTCTGCTCTCCGTTGCTTCCCCGCCCATCTGTGCCGTCAGCAGCGCCAGCAAAGTTGGCCTCGAACTTGAACGGAGCTGAAGGCTCCGGCTTCCCGCGAGCTCTGCCAGGACAGCTGCAGGCCGCAGCCTCTGACCTCAGCTGGCCTTGAGAAACCCACCAGAGCCCGCTCCACGCCCAGCTGGCCCCCGGGGGCTCCTTAAGGCATGCGTCTGCCCCGGCCCTGAAGCCCCCGTGCTGGCCTGGGTATGGTGTGCTGACGTCCCTCTAGAACCCCTCGTCTGCACCAGCAGCCGGAGCAGCCCAAGGCCCAGCCAGCATGGCCAACCCCGTGCAGCCTCAGTTTCCCCTGGTGCAGGAGGCGGGCTCCACCTCACCCTTGGAGCTGCCGGAGATGGAGAAGCTCCTCACCAAGGTGGCGGACAAGGACGACAAGGCCCTGGGTCTGTCCAGGTCCCTCTCGGGGGCTCTGGACTTGGAGAATGGCCACAGCCTGCCCTTCAAGGTGATCTCGGAGAGGCACCGGGAGGCCTCCCTGCCCCGCTCCCCTTCCCGGGCCAGCTCCCGGCGGGCATCCTCCATCGCCACCACCTCCTACGCCCAGGACCAAGAAGTCCCCAAAGATTACCTCATCCTCGCCATCGCCTCCTGCTTCTGCCCGGTCTGGCCCCTCAACCTCATCCCGCTTATCTTTTCTATCATGGTAAGCACTGTTCCTTGTTCTGGGTGCAAGGGCTGGCCTGGGGTGGGCGGCACCGACCTCACTGCCCAGGGTGCAGAGGAGAGAGCCGGGTGCTGGGTGCTTGGGAGAAGACTCGCTTTCTCGGCTGTCCTCCTGCTTCCCCTTGGAGACGGGGGCCAGGGGCCCAGAGAGCTTCTGTCTGCTCTCCTCGTGGCTCCCTGTGCCTGGCAGTCACAGCATGACTTGCACCTGCTCCTGCTGGGGTAAAGGGACCCAGGAGACCCCCGGCACGACATCCTGCAGGGCACCAAGCCAACCTGGGGTCTGCCTGCTTGTGAGGTGGGGTGGCTTCTCAGAGAGTCATTCCTAGGAGTCGGCAGAGGCTGCTTCCAAAAGGGGGTCCCAGGAGGGGAGCGGGGCCTCCCGGGCCACCTGGGCATTCTACCAGCCTCTGGTTTCCAGGAGCTGACAGCGGCTTCCCTGCTGTGCGCCGAGGGCCGGGCGTGGCTCCCTTGGGGCACCCGAGGAGTCTGCAGGCTGCTCCTGGGGGAAGGAGTGTGTGGGGGTTGGGGGGTGGTTCTTGCTGGCACCCCTGACCTTGGTGGTTGCGCTGACTCCAGGGTGTCTTCAAGGCAGGGGAGACACTTTTTCCCAATGTTAGAGTCAAGGGCGCGGTCAGCCTTGCCAAGGGGGCTGTGTGGCTCAGTGTGCCCCTTTGTTGCGTTCGAGTGAATTGTCCCCAGACCGTGCCATCTGGCTGGAGACACTTTCAGGGGGCCTCACAGCAAATGTTGGTGACTTCTGAGAAAGGAGAGACATTGAAAGACTGGGGATGGCAATGACTTTGGGAATGAGGTTTGGAGCAGGTAGGCATGACCTGCTGGCCCCAGGCTGGTCAGGGCCAGGGCATGGGGTTGGGGGACATTGCCTGCTTCCCACTAAGCGGCCCCACTGCTGATTCAGCCACTGCCCAGCCCCTGGAGCAGTGGTTGTCCCACAGCGTGTCCCCCTGGGAAAGCTCATTTTTCCTCAAACATCTCTGTCTGCTTCATTGAGGACTGGTGTCCATCAGGAAAGTGTGCCCTGTCCCCAGCAAATCCCGGGCCACCTGCCAGGACTTCAGGGGGCGCGGGCAGCAGTCCTGACTCCCTGGGACTTGGCGTGGGCTCCAAAGCCAGGGTGGGGCAGGGCCCAGGGCAGGAGCTTCTTGTGCTGCCCACTGCACCCAGGGACAGCTGGGGTTGGGGAGGGGGCAGAGCCAGGCCCCAGGGTGCAGCCAGTGGTTCTGGACGGGCGGCCAGGAGGGGAGGCAGGCCCTGGGGAGGGAAGGCACAGGCGGGCTCAGGAGAAAAGTTACTGGAATCCATGGTGTGGGCGGGAGGTGGGGGCAGACTGGGAAGGAGTTGCCTTTGTCGTGGGCTTGAGACTGGGAGAACACCACACCTCCCACCCCCACCCCCCAGTGCAATTCCACAGCCTTCCCAGGCTCCTGACGGTTGCTGGGCTGGGCACAGGGAGAGCAGTGGCCAGGCCGGACCCTACCCCCAGTTCCCATGAGCCTTCAGAGTGTGAACAGGCTCTTACAAGATATTCCAAGAAGTGCCCATGCTACAGGCAACCACAAGGGAATAATGGTGGCCTTGGGCAAGTGACTCAGATCTCTCTTCTCAGTATTACTGTCTGCAAAATGGGTATGACCATCATGCCTACATTAGAAGGTTGTGAGAGCGTGAGAAGACATGAGCCACACATAGCACTTGAGAACACCGTTCGGCACTGCCTGGGTGCTGCTCCACTCTCTCAGTCACTGGGCAGCGCTGGGAGTCTCCCCAGTGGGCCATGGGGTCACCGTAGGTCTTTCTGAACAACTTAACTGAGTTCTAAGCCATGCACCATAGAGTTCACCCAGCTACAGTGTACACTGGTTTTCAGGACACTCAGACACATGCGACCTGACCCCAGTCCATCTTGGAACATCTGCTTCCTCTCCCGAAGAGACCCTGGCCCCTTTACCTGTTCCTCCTCCTGCCCCCAACCCCCCAGCCCTGAATCCCTCAGTCTCTAGGGCTTGGAGCCCAGAGGAGGGTATCAGATTTCTGTCTTGGGAGCCCAGCTTGGTGCAGGTGACATGGAGGGGCTGACGGGGTTGGGACTGACCATCAGAGAAGGGCCAGGACGGGAGGTCTGGATCAGGTCACGGCGAGCACAGAGGGGGCTTCTGGAACCTTGTTAGAGTTTTTCACTCATCTTCCAGGTGTCGTGAATGGCAGGCTGTCCTTCTGAGGGATGAGAGGTAGAGGGTGACGAGGCCCGTGTAAGTGAGAACGCTTCTCTCTGACCTGGCACTCAAGGCGCTGATAGATGAGAGGTGTGGGTGATGTGCCTGGCTGGGCGGGCAGAAGGTGGGGGTCTGGAACAGGGAGGGAGGGAGGGAGGCGGCTCCCTCCAGGAAGCTAAGTCCTATGCTAGCAGCTCTGAGAAGCCCTCAAAGGCGTGAGCAGACTCAAGATGGGGGAAGTTTGTGTTCTAGAACCAGAGTCGGCGTGGGCATGTGGCCTGGTGGTGGAGCCACAGGGGACCAAAACATCCCATATCAGAGCATCTGGTTCCCTTACCAGCTCCTGAGTCCAGCTTCTGGCTAACGCAGACCCCAGGAGGCAGTGGTGATGGCTCAAATGGTTGGGTCCCATGTGAGAGGTCTGGATTGAGTTTCTAGCTCCTGGTTGTGGCCTGGCACAGACTTGGCCACTGTGGGCATTTGGGGAGTGAACTAGTGGAGGGCAGCTCTCTGTCTCTGTCCCTCAAATAATAAAAATAATTTTAAAAAATCCTCCATCAGCCGGCACCGCGGCTCACTAGGCTAATCCTCCGCCTAGTGGCGCCGGCACACCGGGTTCTAGTCCCGGTTGGGGTGCCGGATTCTGTCCCGGTTGCCCCTCTTCCAGGCCAGCTCTCTGCTGTGGCCAGGGAGTGCAGTGGAGGATGGCCCAGGTGCTTGGGCCCTGCACCCCATGGGAGACCAGGATAAGCACCTGGCTCCTGGCTCCTGCCATCGGATCAGCGCGGTGGCCGCAGCACGCCAGCCGTGGCAGCCATTGGAGGGTGAACCAACGGCAAAGGAAGACCTTTCTCTCTGTCTCTCTTTCTCACTGTCCACTCTGCCTGTAAAAAAATTAAAAAAAAAAAATCCTCCATCACATTGTAGGAAATGGTCTAGAACAGGAAGACCGCAGGGGTGGTTCAGGTCTGAACCCAGCAATGGGCTCGGAAGGCAGGGCACTGCCAGGGGCTGTGTGTGTGTGGGGGGCAGGGCTGAGCTGGCCTCAGGCTCCCGGCTGTCCACGGTGCTCCAGGGCGGTCAGCAGGAAGTGGGCAGAGAAGGGTTCTCGATGTGAGATTTGAGGAGGGTCTGAGTAAGCAGGGAGAAGTCAGGGGCTGGAGAGAGGGTGGTGGTGTGCCCTGGCTTGGCCACTCGTACAGTCCTGGTCCCGTAGGAACACAGAGGCCCAGGCATGAGGGTCCCTGAAGAGGAGGAGATGATGTCTGGGAGTGAGAAGGGTCTGTTCCTGGGTAGAGGCAGGCAGGCAATGTAGTGGAGCTGTTTGGCCTGCATGCCCCTGAGCAAGGGCAGGGCAGGGTCAGAGACACAGGGGCTGGCGGCGGAGGGGGGAACAGGCAGGTCAGGGGTAGTCCACAGCCTGTGTGGTGCTGGGAGTGCCACCCCTGGAGCTGCGGTTGGCACACATGGGTGCCGGCTCAACCAGGACAGGGCCGCAGTGAGAGCAGGACCAGGTGGTCCAGAAGACGCTGGTGAGGGCAGCTGAGGGGCTGTGCCAAAGGCCTGGGCTGGACTGGGGCGGGGGCGGGGACTGGGCCCGGGGAGGTGGTCACAGCCGGGGCTCAGGGAATCCTAGGGCAGGTGCAGCACGAGAGGGGACTGAGGTGCTGGGGAAGAACTTTCCGAGGAGGAGCCGCGTGGGGCGATGGCAAGGGCTGGGGTACAGCTGTGGAGGTGAGTTTCTAAAGGGGACTTCAGGGCCCAGGAGAAGGAAACGGTGGAGCACCCAGGGCGTGCAGTGTGGAGGGCCCGCGGGTCCACGTTGCTAACCATCACCAAGCGCCTGCCACGTGTGAGGCCCAGGATTTTTTTGCCCGAATTTCTCATCTAGTCCTGAAGGAGCACGCATGGATCTGGGCATTGTTGTCACCTGCATTTTCCAGCTAAAAACAAAAAACAAACAAACCTGAAGCACGAACAATGAAGCACTGAACAGAGTCTGGTGCGTAGTAAGTGCCTAAGAAGCGGAAGGGGCTGCTGTCGCTATCATTAGCACGAAGCGGAAGTTTGCGATGTCAGAGGGAGGGGTGAGTCCCCAGTTCCGTTTGGGGTCGTCGAGTCCCACCTCTCAGGGCGCCCCCTGGGTGTAGTGGGCGGGTAGGGGACTCGGAGCGGCATGTTGTTCCAACAGCATGTGGGAATGCTTAGAGATCAGAGCGGCTTTGACGCGTCCTGCCCTAGGTGTTTTTGGATGGCCTGATTATGTAACAGATGTGGTGAAGAGCGTGCGTTTTTGTCGCACTCCCGTTCATTTACATGTCCTCTCACTCAGCAGGTGCCAGGTCCCAGCCAGCGGCATCTGCTGCAAACTTTGGTGTCTCTGGGGCTCGAAGGCGCACAGGTGTCTGAGGTGTGAGGACGCAGCCCTGTGCATAAAGGAGAGAGTGGACTTGGACTTTCTTTCCCTCTCCCCTCCCTGCTCTCACAGCCAAGTCAGTGTGCCTCTCTCCATGGTCCTGAATCATCACGGTACCTGGCAGGTGTGGGGAGGCCCCATCCAAATCCTGCTCCTCCCCCTGCACGTCTGGCTCACAGCCGAGGGTCCCCGGGGGGGACTGATTCAAGGCAGCCTCAGAATGTTGAGAGCTGAACTTGTGAGAAACCCCTGAAGGCTTTCTCTTTTTGTCCCCTCTTCCTCCTGATGCCTAGTCATTGATTTCCTGAGTTCCGTGCCCCAGGCTGGCGATGCAGGGAGCTGGAGGTGGTGTCCGATAGTGGGTGGGCAAACCCGCATGCCAGGTATCTTTCCAGTGGGGCCCACTGCCCTTATTTCTTTGCTGAGTCTTCTGTGAGCTGTAACTTTCCACTGGCTAAAGCAGTGTCTCTTCTCATCCCCCCCCCCCCCCCGCCTTTTTCTTCTCTTCTCCCTCAAGCATGTATCGAGAACCTGCTGAGGCCTGGCCCCAGGTTAATGTGGGGGATACCAAGATGGGGGTGCATGGTCCCTGCCCTCAGGAGGTTCCTGTCTAGGGAAGGAGAGTGAAATAGGAGAAACAATGACGGGGGGGCATTCGGTCAAGTGCAGCAGCTTAAGTCACTGCTTGTGACGCAAACATTCCATATTGGGGTGCCTGGTCTGAGTGCCCGTTACTTTGCTTCCAATGCAGTTTCTGGCTAATGCACACCCTGGGAGGCAGCAGGTGATGGCTCAAGTACTTGGGCCCCTGCCACCCACATGGGAGACCTGGGTGGAGTTCCTGACTGCTGGCTTCAGTCCAGCTTTGGCTATTGTGGGCGTCTGGGGAGTGAGACAATGGATGGAAGATTTCTCTCTCTCTTCTCTCTGCCTTTCAAATAAAAATAAAAAAAGGAGAAGGAAACAATGACACAAAGTGGTAAGGGAGCAGGGGGTTGACTAGTTGCTATGGGAACCCAGGGAGGTTCTTCCGCAGGTGACTGTTGAGGGATGAGGAGCTCAAGGAGGCAACGTGGTGATGAACCCTATGTGCATAGGCACTGGGGCATAAGCGCACCTCTCTCAGGGGGTCTCATGACCGGGATGGACTGAGGAGAGGTCATGGGGAGCTTGGTTGGCCCAGGGGGGAGGCTGTGAGATCGTCCAATGAGACAAGTGAAGGGCATAGGCTAGGGCAGGGGAGGTGGGCACAGACATGAGGGACATTAGAGAGGTGGTCAGGAGCTCACACTTGACTGTATTTGCAGGTGGGGGGCAGAGATGAGGCCAGGAGGGGAGATGCAAGGATTCTCTTCTGGGCATGGGAGCTGCAGGGAGGAGGCCTGGGGTTCCTGCTGGAGTGGACAGCCTTACTCCTGGCTGAGGCTGGGGTCAGCGATGAGGATGTGGGAAGCACAGTGCTCCAAGGGGACATGGACACCAGGGGCCTCCCACATCCCCCTCTTCCACTGCCGCCACATGGAGTGGGTAAGAGGGCAGAGGAGGAGGAGGGAGGACAGAGAAAGGTGGTGTAGTGGCTTCCTGGACGTAGAGTGAACTTGTGACTGACAGCCCAACTGGGGCGCCTCTGCCAGTGCCAGGGGCACCATTGTAATCTCACCAGGACTTACCAGACATGGTCCCCTGCGGGGTCGACGCCTTGTGCTTCTCTCCCTTCTCGGACCCAAAGCGGGGAAGAGACCCCCCTGATAGGATATAGACGACGATGCTGTAGCACTCGCTGGAGGCTTAGCCCCCATCGTAAGCTCTGCCGTATCCCTCAACCGCCCCAGAAAGTGGTGCTGTTGTCACCCTAATCGCACAGACAAGGAAGCCCAGGCACTGGAAAGGTGAGCCACTCCTCCAGGGTGGCACAGCTAGGGACCCACGGTGGCCTGGCCACAGAACCTCTGCTCCTCTCCAGGTGGCTCTGCTGGGAGCTGGCGGCCACACCTGCTCACGCGTCCAGGTGGGCTTGGGAGCCTCAGGATGGACTGTCGCACCAGTCCTCAGGCCAGACCCACCTTCTCCCTCCTCCCCGTTGACGACATTGGTCCCAGAGGCATGAACACGGACAGTTCCCTGCCCAGAGGCACCTGCAGGCCTGTCGTGGTGTGTGAGTCCATCTGCACCTCCCTGCGTCCAGTCCCCGTCCTATCCACACGTCCCCAGGGCTCGGGTCCAGGCCTCGCCCGGCCTCTCTGCTACCCCAGCTACTGTGGCACCCATCACTCCTTGGCCTCGACCCCTCCCCTCCCTCTCAGCTGGATCCTTTCCTCCCCCATCGGGAAGAACCACCGGCCGCAGCTACTCCGTCATCACCTCCGCCATCCACAGCCACACTTCTCACAGCCGCCTCTACCCGCTGCTAAAATTCCTCACCCCCACCTGGTCCTCACCTGCCCCTCTGGCCCCCCGCCTTGCACCCCTGAGCCCACTCACCAAGGACACACACATGGCCTCCCTGCATGAGATGGCACCATGGGCCACTCCTTCCTTCTGTTTAAAAACTTTTATGTATTTAAATCCCTTTATTCTTCTTGCACTGTGTGGATTTGGCCCAGGGCCTCAGGCCAGGTGACAGTTATTTTCTGAGTATTTGAGACCCCTGTGACAATGATGTGTTATTGAGCCCTTACTCTGTGCCAGGCTCTGTTTTTGGCTGTGCCCAGCCGGTAGGCTTGCTGAGGGGCCCCCACAAGAGGCCAGGCCATTGCTCTGGGAGGAGTTCTCTCCCCCTGCCCAAGGAGGGCTGCTGGTGTGGGGGCTGCACTGGGGACAGGGCGTGTCGGGGGCCCCGGCGAGGGGCCACTGCAGGGCTGCCGAGGCCCCTGTGCCCGACGGACAGCCGTCCTGATGTCCCCGCCTTTCCTCTCTCTGCAGTCTCGAAGCAGCGTGCAGCAGGGGGACCTGGACGGGGCCCGGAGGCTGGGCCGCATGGCCCGGCTGCTCAGCATCACCTTCATCATCATGGGGATCGTCATCATCATCGTGGCGGTGACTGTGAACCTCACAGGTGAGCCCCCTGCCTGGGGCAGAGGCAGGCAGCTTGCCCAATGTGAGCAGCCAGGGGTAGCCTGGCCCCCTGGGGTGGGGAAGCCTAAGAACCCCTGTGGGGACCACAGCCCTATCCCCTCACTCCAGAGAAGGGACCCCAGGGGGGTGGGCTCTCTTCTGCCTGGCAAGCGAATCAACGGGAAAGGCTATGGGGAAAGCACAGGATGGGCGCCTGGGGCCCGCGTCTGGCCTGGCTGAGCCTCAGGGTTTTAACCCAGGCAGTGGCAGGAAGAAGGCTCCCGCCTAGGGGCCAGTGTGAGCATCTCTAGGGCGGCGAGGTCACTGTGCTGTGTAAAGTGTGGCTGGACCTGCCAGAGCACCACGCACGGTGGGGACGGCAGGGAGGAACGCGTCTGTGTCACCCAGAGGCGCCTGGTGACGCCATGTGTGCTTGCTTTGCTTTGCCGCCGCCTCCTCCTCCTCCTCCTCCTCCTCCTCCTCCTCCTCCTTTTCTCTCTCTCTCCCCCCTTCCACCACGATTTACTTTATTTACTTGAAAATCAGAGTGACAAAGGGATAGAGACACACAGAGAGATCTTCTGTCCACTGGTTCACTCCCCAAATGGCTGCAACAGCCAGAGATGGGCCAGGCTGAAGCCAGGAGCCATCTTCTGCTGCTTTCCCAGGCACATTAGCAGCCTACACTTGCAGTGGTGCTTACATGGGATGCCGATGGCACAGGTAGCAGCTCAACCTGCTGAGTCACAACGCCAAGCCCCAGGGGAGCCATTTTCCAAGGTGCTCAGCTGCTTGCATAATTGATACGGCTTTGCAAGACTTGGGGCGATCCAGGCCAGAGCCATCCCACACACTCACACTGGGAAGCCCGCTCTGCCCATTTCAGTAGTCCTCCTAAGCTTTTCTCCCAAAGGTTTTGCTGCACGAGCTCAGTGCAGTGGTTAAGGTACTGTTTGGGACGTCTGCATCCCAGGTCAGAGTGCCCAGGTTACAGACCTGGCTCTACTTCTGATTCCAGCTTCCTGCTAATGTGCACCCAGGGAGGCAGCAGGCGATGGCTCAAGTTATTGGGTCCCTGCCATCCATGTGGGAGACTTGGATTGAGTTTTTGGCCTGGGCAGTTGTGGGCATTTGGAGAGTAAAACAGTGGTTGGGAGATTTCTGTGTTGCTTTTTTAAATAGATAAAAATAGGCCGGCGCTGCGGCTCACTAGGCTAATCCTCCGCCTAGCGGCGCCGGCACACCGGGTTCTAGTCCCAGTTGGGGGGCCGGATTCTGTCCCAGTTGCCCCTCTTCCAGGCCAGCTCTCTGCTGTGGCCCGGGAGTGCAGTGGAGGATGGCCCAAGTACTTGGGCCCTGCACCCCATGGGAGACCAGAATAAGTACCTGGCTCCTGCCATTGGATCAGTGCGGTGCGCCGGCCGCAGCGCGCCGGCCACGGTGGCCATTGGAGGGTGAACCAACGGCAAAGGAAGACCTTTCTCTCTCTGTCTCTCTCTCTCACTGTCCACTCTGCCTGTCAAAAAAAAAAAAAAAAAAAAAGAAAAAAGATAAAAATAAATACATACTGAAAGATTTTGCTCCATGGAGGCAGGTGTTTGGCATATTGCTTAAGACTACAGCAGTGTTGGCATCCCATAGGGGCGCCAGTTCGAATCCTGGCTGCTCCACTTCTGCTCCAGCTCTCTGCTATGGCCTGGGAAAGCAGTAGAAGATGGCCCAGGTCCTTGGGCCCCTGTACCTGCATGGGAGACCCAGAAGAAACTCCTGGCTCCTGGCTTTGGATTAGCTCGGCTCTGGCCATTGCGGACATCTGGGGAGTGAACCAGCAGATGGAAGACCTCTCTCTCTGCCTCTCTGTAACTCTCTCTGCCTTTCAAATAAATAAATCTTAAAAAAAAAAAAAAAAAGACTGCTTGGGACACCTGCCTCCCACCTCAGAGGGCCTGGGTTCAAGTCCTGGCTCTGCTCCTGGTTCCAGCTCCCTGCTAGTGTGCATCTTGGGGGGCAGCAGGTTCAAGCGGTTGGGTCTTCTGCCACGCGTACGAGTGACCTGAATGAGTTTCAGGCTCCTGGCTTTGGCCTGGCTCAGCCTGAGCCATTTTGTGCATTTGGGGAGTGAACCAGTGGAATGAAGATCCATCTCTCTCTCTCTCTCTCTCTCTCTCTCTGCTTTTTAAATAAAATAAAGAAAAGTCGCTCCATGGATGCACCCGGGGCCTCACCCGGGACCCTGTTGGAAAGGCAGAGCCTCGGGACTCCGTCCTTCCGGTCGGGGAGGCTCTGGTCTCCAGTGCTCAGAGGGCAGCAGCAAACCTGGGATTCAGCACCGGGACCTAGGGCAAGCTTGGCCACTGGGAGAGAGAGAAGGGTCCAGGCTTGTCATCAGCCTGCCTGGTTTCAAAACCCAGGTCCTCGGCTTTCTTGCTGTGCGGAGTGAGGCCTGTTCCATGAGCTCTCCGAGCCTCAGCCCCTCCTGCCAGCAGCGCGTGGTTGGCGTGCCCTGAGAGGCTGCAGCTCACGAGCCCAGGGCAGGGCCTCGGGTTCCTTCGTCCTGCTGCTGCTTGTCAGCTTAGCCAGGGTTCTCTGGATGGCAGGTGACTGGCACTGAACCAACCACTGGACTCAAATTGAGCTGTACCCAGGTGCTCACGCCACGGCGACGGGACTCTGTCGGGGTGGCTCTGGCCTGGGCAGGATGGCCACCGGCAACTCCAACAGTGGCCCTGACAGTGGCACACATTTTAATCAGCACAGCGACTAAGCAGGAAAGAGAAATACCTTTTTGTTAAAATGGTACTGCAAATGTCCCAGGGCTGATTCTGATTGGCCCCATTAGGGTCACATGCCCACCTCTGAGCCAATCACCAAGCTGCAGTTCTCTCACTGGCTGCAGTTCAGGTCCTCTTTGGTTTGAGCCCCCGCCTCCCCGGCCTGAACCTTATCTCTGTTATCATTTCCCACTAGGAAACAAAAACCCAAATCCTTCAGCCAGGGACTTGACCCAGTGTTCTAAGCTCTGTTTCTTTTCTCTGCAGTTCATAAGAAACAAAACTAAGCAGGCGCCGTGTTAGCAGAGGCAGGCCCTGGCCGGCTGGAGCCTCTGACCCTACGCACCCCCCACACCGCGAGAGGACAGCGCGGTGACTGCCGAGTGACTGTCCCCAAGCTCCAGAGCACACACTCGGAGGGACACCCCCAAGTCACCCCACTGCCAGCCCACATCAGATGGGAAGATCTGGAGGAAGAAAGGAGGGAAGGAAGGAAGGGAAATGGACCGTGCGGCGGCCAGCGCACATGCTGGCTCAACCTCCTGGACACTCCGCAGCGCCTCGACCCCAGTGCCTCGGCTTGTTTCTCATCCCCACAGTTTCCTGGGATCAACCACAAAGCCTCAACTGCCACAAAGAGGGGAAACCAGCCCCTCCCCCAACAAGACCGCCAGGGGTGGGGAAGGGCACGGAGCAGCCCCTCCCCGGCTGCGGGCCAGGAGCAAACACCTGGGACTTCATCTTTTGTATTTTCCTGGAGAGGGGAAGACCAGTTTGTGTCTGCTGAGATCTCAGCCGGTGCCCGGAACTCAGAGGCGGGGACGGAGGCGACAGCCCCTCCTAAGTCCTCCATGGCATGAAGGACACAGAAGCATCTCTGCCAAGGACGCTGACCCCGGTGTGGGCCCCTGGCACGAGCCAGTCAGCTTCTGCTTCCCACCTGCGCTGGAGCCTGGGGCCCAACCTGGCCATGTGGGAAGGGGAGGTCCCTCCACAGCCTGCGGCCAAGCCAGTGATCCCACCCAGAACGGTGCAGGGCCTGGCTCAGGTGGACACGGCTTCAGGCCCCCAGGTCAGCCCCATCGGAGGCTCTGTGTGCGGCCTGGTGTCCCTGGCTGTCCACTAACGCCAAAGGCTTCCCCTGGAGGATGCTTTGGGTTCACCCCCGGGGACCTCCCATGGGCTCCCGGGCCCTTAGGGGCATCTGTGTTGCCTGCTGGGAATTGGGCTGACGCTCTTAGGAAAGTTTGCTGTTTGTTGGGTCTAGAGAGCCCCGAGAGAGAGCAAGGCTTGGCTGAAGGGTCCCTGGGTTTGGGCCTCCGCCCCGGTGCCTGCAGGCAGGGTCTAGGTGCCGGGATCTCTGTCTCAGGGCCCAGGGGACAGCTGAGAGGAGCTGAGCAGAGCATGGGCCTCCCCCTGGTTTTCAGCCCCTCGACACCTGTCTACAGGGGTGCTGGCGGGCATCTCTCTGGGCTGAGGGGTTTGTGTCAGTGCCCAGGCCCCGGGGGGCAAACGCCAACATTCCCTATTCCTAAAGCAGGGTCTGGCTGGGTTTGTTTGCCAGGAGCTTTGAGACCAGAATAGAGACCCTCGCGTCTCATGTGACCTTGGGGTATACTTGTCACTTGTGAGCTCCCTGGAATTGGCCACTCATAGGAGCTGGCTCCAGCAGGAGGGGCCCTGAGCAGTGGCTTCAGCAACCCAGGGACAAACCCTTATGATTCAGGGATGGTCACATGGGGGAACGAGGCAGGCCCGGCTGCAATCTTCCCTCGCCACAGTCCACCCACACAGTAGGCACCCCTGGGTATGCCCTCCCTCCACAGTTGGCACCACTGGATACACCCTCCCCCCAACACTCTTCACACTCAAGACCCCTGCTTGGGTGAAAGCACTCGACAGGCGCCCCAGGGAGCGCTCAGCTGGAACCTTCTCCCACTCAGCAGGAGCAGCCCAGAGGCCCCAGCCTGCGTGGAGGAGCAGAGGAGGAGAGGGAGGCAGGGGCCTGCTGCCCGCAGGCCTCACCAGAGCTGGGAAGGACAGTGGCCCAGCTGCCAGCTGCATGAACACAGGGGTCCCTGGTCGGGGCACTATCCCCTCCCCACCCCATCACCCCAGTGACTCTGCATTTCGTGGCATGGAGAGAAATAAAGCTGAACATACACGCTCACTTCCGGCCTGTGTCTGTGCTGTGGGGTTCAGGGGCCCGGGGTCAGGCTGGGAGCCATGACTGGGGAGCCAGGCACACAGGAGCCACAGCCCACCCAGGCATTCCTCTGGCCAAGTCATTCGTCCTGTCCGGGCCTCAGTTTCCCCAACTGTAAGATGAGTGGGTAACACCAGTCCCATCTTCTCTCAGTTGTTCTTTCTATGTATGAGCGTCCTCCAAAAAGTTCATGGCAAATGGAGTTAAGTTTCTTTGGGTGCAAACAATTTTGTGGGGAGGGTGTTTAACACAGCAGTTAAGATGCCACCGCCTATACTGGAGGGCCTGGGTTCAAGTCCCAGCTCCGCCGCCGATTCCAGCTCCCTGCTAGTGTGCACCCTGGGAGGCAGCGGGGAGGGACATTGTTGAATCTCTGCCTCCCAGCCTCAGCCTGACCCAGCCCCAGTTACTGCAGGCATTTGGGGAGCTCTGTCTTGAAAATAAATTTTAGGCCGGCGCCGTGGCTCACTAGGCTAATCCTCCGCCTTGCGGCGCCGGCACACTGGGTTCTAGTCCCGGTCGGGGCGACGGATTCTGTCCCAGTTGCTCCTCTTCCAGGCCAGCTCTCTGCTGTGGCCCGGGAGTGCAGTGGAGGATGGCCCAAGTGCTTGGGCCCTGCACCCCATGGGAGACCAGGAGAAGCACCTGGCTCCTGCCATCGGATCAGCGCGGTGCGCCAGCCGCGGCGGCCATTGGAGGGTGAAGCAACGCGGCAAAGGAAGACCTTTCTCTCTCTGTCTCTCTCTCTCACTGTCCACTCTGCCTGTCCAAAAAAAAAAAAAAAAAGTGAAAACCACACATCTAAGGGGTCTTCAAAAAGTTCGAGGGCAATGTGTACTGCACCACAATGCCAGCCCCAAGCTTATCTTTTAATTCCATTTCCATGAACTTTTTGCAGCCCCGATCTTAGGCCTGGAGAGAGCAGGGCAGGAAAGCAACCCTGGCTGCCCCGCACATGCTCTGGGCACGTCCCCCACGGATGAATCCACACGCTGTCCACTGCGGCGAGCAGGGTCTTCATCCTGGGTTCACACCAGTGAGCTGAGGCTGAGGCATGCCCGGCACACAGAAGGGGCTGAGCCAGGGCTGGGGAACTGCCCTGGCCCCTACACCTTCCAACCCCAAAGTGAACTTGTGGCCAACACGCCAGGGGAGGATGTGGGGCCCGTTCTGCAGCCCACAGAGAGGTCGCAGGCTGAGGGGCTGTGGGCAGCACGAGGGCAAGAGGCTGGGGTGGGGCGCAGGGCAGGGTGGACATGGGCGGTCAGCTTGGGAGCTGGGACACACTGCTTGGGTTCCAGTCCTGCCTGGCCACTTTAGCTGAGCCTCCTTGGGCAAGTTCCTCGCCCTCTCTGTGCCTCCCTAGATCTGAACATGAGCCTGGGATGAGGCCACCCAGGTAGCTCCCCACCCCCAGTTCAGCTGTCGACTCTGACCCACTTCCCTCTGTGGCCTGTGGCCGGGGAAGACAGGGGGCTGATGCAGGAGGGTCACAGAGACAAAGGCTTGGTCAAGCCTGGGCGCCTCTGCTCCCTGCTCCTCACCCAGCACTGGTCTGGCTGCCGTGGCCGAGCCCCTCCCTCCTGGTCCCTACCACGTATGGTGCCGCAACTCTGGGCCTGCCTCCTCAGCTTGCACACGCGGCCCGACAGGTCTGGGCGAGACTTGGCCCACTGCTGCCCCCACCCGGAACCCAGTACTCAGGACCTGACTGGCCACTGTGGCCCTGCTTTGCCAGTTACATAGGGTTAAAGGGGGCAGCAGCACCTGGTTGCCCCTCTGAAAGGTCAGGAGGTGACCATGAACACAGCCATCCCCTCTCCTGAGCCCGACCCACAGCACCCTCGCTGCACAGTCCCTGCTCTCCTCGTTCCTGGCCCTCCTGCCTGCTTCCCACCCCCTGACCCATGCCGGGGACCAGCCCGAGTGCCCAGGAAGGCAGATCACCCTCCCCGCCCCAAGCCTCTCACACACCGGCTGTGTGGTCTTGGGCAGGTCTGTTTGTCCCCTGGACTTCAGCCTCTGCACAGCAGGAGTGAGCCAGCCCAGAGGAGGCTGCGCACCTGCTGCACACAAGGACCACCTGAGCTTTACAAACCCCACATCTGGGGCCGGCGATCGGCAGTGGTTACGATGCTGCCTGGGATACCTGCCTCCCGTATCACAGTGCCTGGGTTCGAGTCCCGCATGTGGTCTCCATTCCAGCTCCCGGATAATGCGCACCCTGGGAAGCAGCAGTGATGGCTCAAGTAGTTGGGTCCCTGTTACCCACGTGGGAGAGCTGGGTTGAGTTCCCGGCTCCTGACTTTGACCTGGCCCAGCTGCAGCTATTGCAGGCGCGTGAGGAGTGAAGCAGTGTCTGTCGTCAGGCTGTCCCTTTCTCAAAGAAAAAACGAAACCAAGCAGCTCTGCAGAGCAGCACTTTGGTCCCTGCCCTCTCCAGTGGGTCTCTGCCCTTGACACAGAATGATTTCCCTCCTCTCCTTCCTTCAAGGGTTTCCTGTAACAAACAGAAACTCTGGACGTCTTGCCTTTCGGCAACCCTCCTTGCTTGAGAGGCAGAGGGAGAGGACGCAGGCAACCCAGGTAAGTCGGTGCGGGTGGGGCGTCTCGCAGACAGGCCTGCACTTACTTTTTTAAAATTTCATTTATTTGAAAGGCAGAGTTAGAAAGAGGGAGCGACAGAGATGCCCTATCCACTGGTTCACTCCCCAGATGGCCAGGGTGAAGCCAGGAGCCAGGAGCTTCTTCTGGGTCTCCCACACGGGTGCAGGGGCCCAAGGACTTGGGCCATCTTCTGCTGCTTTCCCAGGCCATAGCAGAGAGCCGGATTGGCAGTGGAGCACCCAGGACCAGAACCGGCGTGCATATGGGATGCTGCCACCAACTGTGACCCGAGGCCTGCACTTTCTAGCATGTTCTCTCATGAGGCCGAGGCCCAGGGGAGAAGGCAGCCCGAGTCAGGACAGGAGGAAGCTGGAGGGTCACAGTGGGTGTGTCCCTAAAGTGCAACTTCTGAGGAATCGTGGACCTTCTGGAACCTTCCCAGGGATGGAGGAAAGCCAAGCAGGTGTGTCAGAGCTGCGTGGATGGGAGCTTCTACTCTAAACCAAAATGAACACCAGGGGCTCTTCTGGGTCCCCATCCCCCGGACCCCAGGCCTGGAGGAGGAAGGAACCTGGAGAAGCTGTGATGTCCCTTGCTGTCCTGTCCTGGGGCAGGAACTCCTCCGTCCACAGCCAGCCCAGCTTCAGACGTGGACTCCTCCAAGCAGAGGAGGTGCAGAAACCACAAGAAGCCCCCTTTCCTTAGGGGTGTTTGTGGCCTCGGGGGCAGGCAGCTGGCCGCCCCAGGCACAGCCCGAGTGCATGCCGCCGGGCTCCAGGAGGGCTGCAGGCGGCCTTCCCCGGCAGAGCCGGCCAGGACCTGCCAGGGCTTCTGCCGCCTGCATTATTCATCTGCTGCCTGGCTGTGGGCGTGAATAATTCATCAGGGAAGGAAGCTCCAAGGATTGCAGGAGGCTTCCCGGCTCCTCCCCAGCCCCGCTCTCACTCAGCCTTTCCTCTTTTTTGCTTAATGGGCTCCCCCTGCTCAGGGCCTGGCAGGCCCAGGAAAGACCTCACAGGTCCACAGGTCTGCAACTGCAGGTGCCCCTCCCCTACCCCAGGCTTCTGGTCGTCTGGGACCTAAGTCCAAACGCCAGGTCGGGTCGCTGGGCCGTTTACCTGCTCTGGGCCTCTGCTGCCTCGGGGGCCACTGGGGGACCTAGGATTAGGAGGCATGAGAAGGACCTGGCATTATTCTGACAGACAGCGTGCACTCAACAAACATCGGCCGCTGTTTTTGAGGATATTTATAATACATGAAGGCTTCCTTCGCTGCGGTTGAGGGCCTTGGAAGGGGGAAGCCGCTGGGGAGCGGACACACCTGTCTGGACGCACCTGCCTGTGCGTGGTCAGAGCGTCAGAGGAGTGGGGGCAGGTGAGGGTGAGTCAGGCTCCAGCCGGGGCCTCTGTGTGTGGGGCTGGCAGGGAGGGGTGGGGCTTCAGGAAGGAGGACGTTGAAAGAACGATCCGGAATCCTACACGGACTCCTCATTAGCTGATTCCTTGATGCTGCACATCTGGTTGAACTACTACTTGCTACTCGGCGCCCACTTACACCTTCTCCCTCCTAGAACCTGGGCTTCCCTTGGGGCATCCGTGTTTGCAGCTCACAAGGCTGTTTCCCAGGCTCCCTTGCAGCGAGGGGGTGGTCACGGGACACAGCTGTGGTGGAAGCGCATTCAGCTGGGCATCCCCAGCTGCCTCTGCAAGCTGTCTACGCAGCGGCAAGGGCAGAGGGGCGTCAGCACACTGTGGGGGGGTCTAAGAAAGAGGAGCAGGCGGTGCTGGCGCCTCCTGGACTGAGGGGGCAGCCAAGCCCCTGCTTCGAGGGCCATTTTCTTGTAGACCGCCTGCCGCGCACTGCTGTGCATTTCTTATTTATTTATTTTTTGACAGGCAGAGTGGACAGTGAGAGAGAGAGACAGAGAGAAAGGTCTTCCTTTGCTGTTGGTTCACCCTCCAATGGCCTCCGTGGCCGGCGTGCTGTGGCCGGCGCACTGCGCTGATCCGATGACAGGAGCCAGGTGCTTCTGGTCTCCCATGGGGTGCAGGGCCCAAGCACTTGGGCCATCCTCCACTGCACTCCCTGGCCACAGCAGAGAGCTGGCCTGGAAGAGGGGCCACCGGGACAGAATCCGGCGCCCCGACCGGGACTAGAACCCGGTGTGCCGGCGCCGCAGGCGGAGGATTAGCCTAGTGAGCCTCAGCGCTGGCATGCTGCGCATTTCTAAAACTCCATGTGAACCTCCATTTGCAATGGCTGCACACTGTGACTCCTCCCACTGCTGGGCATCTAGGTGTCCAGTTTGCCCTCTAAGTTTCACTGGCTGTAACTTTAAAATTATTTATCTGAAACACATACACACCTTCCATGCACTGGTTCACTCCCCAGATGCTCACAATAGCCAAGTCTGGGCCAGGCTGAGGCCAAGGTCTGGGTTTCCCTCGTAGGTAGCAGGGACCTGAGTTCTTGGCAGGAAGCTGGAATCAGAAACGGAGCCGGGACGGCAGTGTGGGATGCAAGCTTCCCAGGTGGCAACTTAATTGCTGTGCCAAACGCCAAGGCCTGGCTGAGCGCTAGGGTGGCGGATTCTGAACGGGCTGTGGGAGCAGCTCTTGCTGCTGAGGCCCTGCTGGGCTCTGTGACTTCCTGAACCAGACCCTGTCCCCAACAGGGTCAGCTGAGTAGGTCTGGACCAGGGAAGCTGCTCGTGGGCAGGCTAGAAGGGCAGTACCAGGGCCCAGCATCCGGGAGCTGGGAGCCTGGAGCGCTGAGGCTGACCCGACCCAGGTCCCCGAGGACAGCCAGGGCCCTACACCATCTTTGCTTTCTTCAAAGCCCCAGGGGCTGTCAAGCGCCAGGCTGCCAGGGGGCTCTGCTGGGGTGCGGGGAGGGGGTTGGGGGGAAGGTCAGGCTGGAAGCTGGGAGGCGCGGGAGAGACCCCCTCCATTCTGGTCTCAGTGTGTGCCACATGTCCAAAGGTTCTCGTTTTTTTCACCGCATGGAGAATTTTCTTCTAGAAATTTCTGTTTGGTCTGGGTTCCTCAAGGAAGCTGTAGCAAGGATTCCGAAGCTTCTGGGAGAGAGGAGGCCCTGGTGCCCTCAGGGCGCTCCTGGGCAGACCCTGGCGTGGGGACCAGTGCCCCTGAGGCCCCTAACAGGGCAACGCTCGCCCTGGCTCTGGCTGCCCTCGCCCGGCCGTGTGCAAGTCATCCTTCAAACCTCAGTAAGTTACAGGCACTGCACTCTGAGTCGCCGCCCGTGGGCTGGGGAGCCGGTGATGGAGGTGATGGAGGCAGCCTTTTGGCTTCTATTCCGTACGCCCTGTGTCACTGGAATCTCACAACAAACATTTAGGTCCACATTACTTTTATAATTTAATTTTAAAAAATAGATAAATGTATGAGGGAGGAAAAAATTATTCCCCGTAATCCATTAGCTGAGACAATCAATGTGAATATCTGAGCATTTTGCTTCCAGGCTTTTAAAAAGCAGTTTGTTTTGAATATACGGCTGCAGGCGCTTTATAGTAAAAGGTTTGCCTAAGTGCTCCTTGCATGGCAGCTGGGCGCTGCGAAGCTGTTCCGTGGAGGGCCCTGGGCAGCAGGCCCTCCAGGCTCCCCGGGACCTGGCCCTTCAGACACTGTGCAGCCGAAAAGCCGGGAGCAGCTCTTAGCTCCGCCCCGCTTCCCAAAGAGCTCCTGCCTGTGCACCACCTCTAGGGAGCTCCCCAGGGTAGGAATGGATGGCTCCAGTCCGGCTCTTGTCTCTGGGGTCTCCCTCACCCCCCTCCAATTAAGGGCTGGTGGGCGGTGGGATCTGCTCTCACCCCTAAAACCAGACCCCCACAGTCCTCCCCAAACTCATCCCTGGGCTGGAGGCTCTGGGAGGTCCCAGGGCACAGAGGCCCCAGCTGGCTCCCTCTGGCTCATTGGCTGGCAGAGACTCCTCAGGGTCTCAGGATGTCCCACGAGAGGCAGGCGGGGCTGCCCTCCCAGAGGATCCAGCTCATGTTTTGCTCACGGCCTGGGGGAGCTGCCCTTGGCTGGCTGAACAGGGAGGAGGTAAACATACTCCAGGCGACCGGGCCTGCTGCTCCGGCTCCGGCTCCGGCTCCGGCTTTGGGCTTCTGCATAAACCTACCACCGTGACAACAGGACAGAAAACGGGGGAAACAGATGGGGGCGTCTCCCTCCAGCCTCCACATATCCAGTGCCTGGTGGGGACCTGCTTCCTGCGGGTGGCTCTCCCCAGGATGTGAAGGGCTTTTGTTCCCTCTTGATTTCATTCTAATCACGACTTCAATCTGGCAAGCTTGGAAAATGCAGAAAGCATACAGAAAAAACCAAAACCAAAAATCTCCCCAGGTCCACTCAAGGCAGCCATATTTCCATCACAGCACTGCCAGCAGGTGAGCCCAAGCTGACTGACTTACTGACTGTTTCTCCTCCATCACAATCCTTTTTTTTTTTTTTTAAAGATTTATTTATTTGAAAGGCGGAGCTACAAAGAGAGAGTGTGTGAGAAACAGAGAGAGAGAGAGAGAGAAAGAGAAAATCTTCCACCATCTGGTTCACTCCCCAAATGGCTGCGACAGCTGGAGCCAAGAGCTTCATCCGGGTCTCCCACATGGGTACAGGGGCCCAAGCACTTGGGCCATCTTCCACTGCTTTCCCAGGCGCATTAGCAGGGAGCTGGATCAGAAATGGAGCAGCTGGGACTTGACTCGGTTCCCACAGGGGTTGGCAGCGTTGCAGGTGGCGGCTCAACCCACTATACCACAACGTGGGCCCCCCCCATCGAAACTTAAATCCCAGGAAAGCAGGGTCCTTGTCTGTCTGTACACACTTAAGGCTCTGACCCAAGACAGGGCCGGGCACACAGGAGGTGCTTTGCTGCATCTTCACTACCAGGTGGATGCAGTGCTGTGTGTACTGGGCTGTGATCACCCATTCCTGCTGTTTCACACACCGATTTCTATACCTGAAATGTGCCAGGTGGGGCTGATACGGGGCAGGGAGGGAGTGCAGAGGTGGGGGAGGGCAAGGGACAGGCACAGAGATGGCAGATCCCATGAGGATGACATTAGAGTCACACACGCCACTGAAGGGGGCAGAGCGAGGAAGAGGAAGGGCTCTCAGGTCGGGCCCCCACCCCGTGGACACCTGGGGGCTGTGGTACTCAGGACCTGGCAGCTGCTGGCAGCCGAGTTAGAACAACAACTGCAGATACAGCCCCAGGAGCTTCCTCCTCCAGAAAAGCATCCAGTCAGGAACACAGTGACATTTTTTTTTAATTTATTTTATTTGAAAGGCAGAGTTACAGAGAGGCAGAGAGAGGGAGAGAAGTCTTCCATCACTGGTTCACTCCCCAGATGGGCACAATGGTTGGAGCTGCACTGATCTGAAGCCAGGAGCCAGGGGTTTCTTCTGGGTCTCCCATGTGGGTGCAGGGGCCCAAGGACCTGGGCCATCTTCCACTGCTTTCCCAGGCCACAGCAGAGAGCTGGATCGGAAGTGGAATAGCCAGGATGCAAACCAGCGCCCATGTAGGGTGCCAGCACTGCAGGCGGTGACACACAGTGACATCATCAGGTTTCAATGCGCCACATCTTGGGGAACCTAAGGGTCCTTTTCATTTGGAAACTGTTCTAAAAAAAGTTTTCCTCTGTGCTGGTAGGAAGACAGATTTCACAGGATTGGCTTTGACAAAGAGACTTGGCTGGTGATGGAGGAACTGAGGCACAAATCTCCTGGGCGCACAGACCTGGGCAGCCGTTCTCACTCAACACAGGGAGACAAAGACTCTTGCTGCCCAACTGGTTTAACAGTGCAGCTCACCTTTATCCATCAGAAATGTACAGGAGGGCCAGCGCTGTGGCACAGCAGGTAAAGCCTTTGCCTGCAGGTCCGGCATCCCCTATGGGCACCAGTTTGAGTCCTGGCTGCTCCACTTCTGATCCAGCTCCCTGCTAATGTGCCTGGGAAAGCAGTGGAAGATGGCCTAAGTCCTGAGGCCCCTGCACCCACGTGGGAGACCCAGAAGAAGCTCCTGGCTCCTGGCTTTGGCCTGGCCCAGACAAGGCCGTTGTGGCTATTTGGAAAGTGAACCAACGGTTGGAAGATCTCCCCCACCTCCCCACGCCTCTGCCTCTTTCTAACTCTGCCTTTCAAATAAATAAATAAATAAATCTTTTTTAAAAAATTGTAGTAAAATATACATAAGTTAAAAATAAATATTTTTTTAAAAAAAGAACAAAAATGTTAGCCATAGATATTTATCCAAAAAAGGAAAGTTGATTAGAAAAAGACAGATAGTCCCAATTAATAGTTATGCAAAAGCTTGCAGGGGCATTTCCCTAAAAGCGACCATGCTAATAGTGAGCACAGGAAACCTCTCAGCCTCGTGAGTCCTCAGGCTGGCAACATCAAGTGCTGGTGAGGACGTGAAGGAACCAGAATATTCACCCACCGCTGGTGGGAATGGAAACTGGCACACTTTGGAACACCGTTTGGCAGTGTATCCTAAAACTGAATATCTGCATGACCTATACACCAGCAACCTTACTGCTAGGTATATAAACCACCAGAACAGTGTCCAGATGAGTGTATGTCCCCAGACCCATGTTCAAGAATGTTCACAGCAACCCAACCTATAATATTATCAAACGAGCGATGAACGTCATCCATCTGTAACAGCCTGTCTAGTTGGAATGTGGTCATTCATACAAAGGAACACCACAGATAGTGGATCTCAAACTTCGGCACGCTACAGAACCACCTTGGAGGCCTGAGAGACTTCTCATTGCTGGGCTCCCCATCTGCACATCCACACGGAACATCTTCCCCCTCAGCTACCCTTATGATTGGAGATGACTGCTGCTCAGCTCTTGAGAGCTCTAGGGCACTAAGGAGGCATTGGAGCCTTAGTTTCCAGATGCTAACACAACACACAACTCTCCGTTACATCAAGTCAGTCCTGCAACCCTGACTTGGTGGATGGATACTTAAGAGCACTCTCGCACAACCCTGACAACATAGCTAGGGCACACCCACGGCACCACGTTGTAGAGAAGGAATCGACCACTCGCTGGATTAGCCACAAAGTCACACTTCTAGGCAAAGTGGAGAGGAGATTCTGATCCACACTCTGACCCTGGGCCTGATGCTCCTGCCTCCTGGGCTGGTGAGCTCCCCAGACTGCCAGGCATGGCTTGCCCCTGTTCTCCACCCAGCCAGGTACTACCAAGCTCCACTTCCAAGGTGAGGCGCCCTTTCTCCTGAAACTGAATACTGCCCCCCAGAACGATAAGCTGTTGGTCTGATGTGAATATAATTTAGCTACACAGTGCACTTCTGGGCCTTTTAGGCGGTGTCTGCTGTTGCTCCAGCTAACTGGCTATCTAGGAGGGCAGCTGCAGCGAAATGCTGATCTTTCAGCCTAACCACTTGGAGAGAGCTGGGAAACCCTGTGCCTCCAGGCATCAGCGTTTCTGAAGGAGCTGGCCAGGACTTTGGCAGAGTCAGGTGGGAAGTGAGGCTGCTTTGTGAGCTGCCCGGGGCTGGAGGCTAAGAAGTCACAACGGAGAGGTTCTCTATCCGTCTTGGCTGCACTTTGGAATCATCTAGAATGCTTAAAAACAATTCCAATGTCTGGGCTCCATCCTAGCCTAATCAGATCAGAACCTCTGGGAATAGATTCTGGCACTATTGTTGATGTTTTTTCAACCCCACTTTTGCAAGTGATTCCAAAAGGCAACAAGGATTGAGGCCAACTGCAATAATGCATCTACACGCAGGAACTGGGCTGTTCCAAAGAACGGACGGCACTGGGAGATGCGAGACTGAGTTGCAAGGAAGCTTGCAGGAGGTCATTTAGTTCTGGCCCCTCAGCACACCTTGTTTGCTGGCTCACTCTACATGAGTGAGAGCCTCTCTCTCTACTCTGGGGTCATCCTCCTTGGCCGCCATTCTTTGTCTAGCTACAAGTCCCAGAAATGCCCAAATATCCCTCTTGGCAAATTGGAAAGTTCAGCCAGGTCTGATTACAAAGCAAACAGGAAAACAGCATCCAGAAGGGAACCATGAGGCTACAGACCCAGAGTGCAGAATGCTGCCAGAATGCATCTTGCTTGCAAATTTGTAGAAAGAAAAATTCAGTATTGCTTGGTTATTTACAATGGGATAAAAATTAGAAACTACACTTAAAAATAGGGTGTTGATTAATTTTTTTGTAAATAGAAAAATTCAGTATTGCTTATTTATAATGAGATAAGAATTAGAAACTAGACTTAAAAATAGGGTGTTGGCTTTATTTGAACAATTAACCAGGGGCTGGACATCTTCATAGTGAAATTCAATGCAGATGCTGCACAGCACGACAACCCAATGACACGAGAAGTTGTCTGTGCTGCACTCCATGAAAAAACCGGGTCACAGGGCAGCATGTACCACATGATCTTGATTTTGTACAAAGATACGCATGTGTTTCAATGTTTAATGAATGAAAAATATGCAAAGTGATAACAGCCATTAGAGAGTGTTGAAGAAATAAGTAATATAATCTTAAAAGTTGAAAAGCTGAAACAGTAGACTGGGTCATAAAAATCTACAATCTTCAACAGAGAAGTGGAGGGAGTTTTAGGCTGAAACAAAGTTTTAGGCTTTAACCGATGACATCCAAATTACGACAATATAGATCCTTCCCTGGAATAAAGAATTCCTTTAAGGCAAATGCCCATTCTTCTTGGGAGTTAAATATTAATTTGATAGAATTCAGTCTAGGAGATACATTTGCATTTATGTGAAATTTTTATGGACTAATTAATGACTTGGATCAAAGAACGGGACCAGAACAGGGTCACAAGGAGGTCTTAGAAGAGAAAGCACTTCTTATTAATTCTTTACAGCTTTCTTAAAAGGGCATGGGCTTGCATGAGACAGTCTCTTGCGCGAGGTCTGCAACACAACACTCACAAACTTCGCTATGTCACAAGTGGAAGCAGTGCTGGAAGCTTCCAGAAGGCAAGAAAGAAGAAGGGAAATTAATCAAACCTTTTATAAAAGACAAGCTGGGAGTCACCTTCTGCGGGGAAGAGGCAGAGCATGAAAAGGCTGGAATGGCGTTCACTTCAGTGTAAGCACCAGACCCTCCTGCCTCAGAGTGGCTGCGGCCCTGCCGCATCACTGCCATCCGTGCACTGCCATCAAAGATGGAATGTGGAAGGATGCACAGTGTTCACAGTTCCATTAACGGGCCGGTGCTCCGATTTCCTACCAGTGCGGAGTTTCTGAAGTGCTCTTGGCTACACAGAACAGTCTCCATCTATCCATTAAGAAATATGCTTTCAATGCTGATGTTTTCAAAACCTAGTCCTCTCTTTACAAACAAAATTTAAATGATTAAAACATGCAGCCTACGCAGAGTGAAAACCAAGGAACTTCGTCTCTGAGCCCCCGTGGGCTCGTTCTTCCCCCAGGCACCTGCTCGCACCATTTTCTTGCATCTCTTTCCCAACATTCTACACATAAACAGCCTATTCAACACGAGAAAGACATGTGAACAGACATTTCACCAAGAAAAACGCAGGGATGACAAATCAGCACCTGGAAAGGTGCTCACCCTCATTAGTCTTCGGGAAAATGACGACTACCGGTCATTATGGTTCTAATGGGATGGCTGAGACTTAGAGGACTTGTGTCAAACGCTGGGGAGGTCACATAGTGGTACATGTGGCAAACAGCTTGGCATTTTCTTAAGGATTTAAACATACATCTGCCAAAGGAGCCAGTCACTCCACCTGCTGGCATTTAGCAAGGAGGAAAGGAAGTAGATGTCTACCTTTGGAGTGACAGAGAAGTTCACTACTCTGGTTATGTGATGCTTTCATGGTGCACACAAAATCTCACGTGATACTGTCACCTTGTTCACTTAAAATATTAGCATTTACTGCATGGGTTTTTTTTGACAGGCAGAATGGACAGTGAGAGAGAGAGAGAGAGATAGAGAGAAAGGTCTTCCTTTTGCCGTTGGTTCACCCTCCAATGGCCGCCGCGGCTGGCGCGCTGCGGCCGGCGCATTGTGCTGATCCGAAGGCAGGAGCCAGATGCTTCTCCTGGTCTCCCATGGGGTGCAGGGCCCAAGCACTTGGGCCACCCTCCACTGCACTACCTGGCCACGGCAGAGAGCTGGCCTGGAAGAGGGGCAACCGGGACAGAATCCAGTGCCCCGACCGGGACTAGAACCTGGTGTGCCGGCACCGCAAGGCAGAGGATTAGCCTATTGAGCCACGGCGCCGGCCACATTTACTGCATGTTAATCATACCTCAACAAAACTGTTTTTTAAAAAAAGCATGTGTATTTTTTTAAGATTTATTCATTTATTTGAAAGTCATAGTTACACAGAGAGAGAAGCAGAGGTAGAGAGAGAGAGGTCTTCCACCTGCCAGTTTACTCCCCAATTAGCTGCAAGGGCCTGTACTGCGCTGATCCGAAGTCAGAAGCCAGGAGCTTTCTTCTGGGTTTCCCACATGGGTGCAGGGGCCCAAGGACTTGGACCATCTTCTACTGCTATCCCAGGCCATACCATAGCAGAGAGCTGGATCGGACGTGGATCAGCTGGGACTTGAACCGGTGCCCATATGGGATGCCGGCACTGCAGGCAGCAGCTTTACCCACTACGCCACAGCGCCGGCCCCAAGCGTGTGTATTTGTGGCACACAGAGATCATCTCTGCACCTAACCGCTTATCTTGGAGAACATTCCACGTCAGTACATAGCACGTTTACCTTCCTATGTAACAGCTGCGTGTTGCTCCACGATATAGACTTCAATTACTTAGCTATCCTCCCACTGATGGACAGTTTGTTCTTCCTAATCATTGCTGCTATGACAGCACTTCGAGTTACACCTTTTTGTGTCTGCAAAGTAAATTCCTCGACGTGGAATCGCTCTGTCAGAGGTTACGTTCAGTTACGATTTACACCGATGCTGTGCGGCTGCCCTGTCTCTCTCTGAGTCCAGGCTGCTCTGGAACGGAAGGGACGGTCTCCCAAGGCCTAAAGGGACCGCCCCGCAGTGATCTCAGCTCGCAGACGAGGATTTCCCTGGTGGTCTCTCTCCTGGGAGCCCACGGTGCGGTCCTGGTTTGCAGTCCCTCGTTGCTTCCGAAGTGAATACATGTTGAAACCCCAACCCCCAGATGGGTATGCAGAGGCAGGCGCTCTGAGAGGTAGTTAGGGCAGGTGGGTGGGGCCTTCGGGAAGGAATGGGTGCTCTGGGAAGAGGGGCTAAGACAGGAGCTGCTTCTGCTCTCCGCTACGTGGAGATCGGGGATGCGCCCTCACCAGGCGCCGGCTCTGCCAGCACCTCAACCCGAGCCTCCAGAAGCGAGATATACATGCTTGTTCCTTAGCCCAGGCTGTCGTAATCTGTTACAGCTGCTCAAACGACGACAGGTCCAACTTTTCTTTAAACTGATGCGAAGTTCACATAACATAAAATTAACTATTTTTAAAATTTAAAGTATTTTTACTTATTTGAAATAGAAATGGAGGACAGAAAGACAGACAGATACACACACAGAGAGAGAGAGAGCGAGAGAGCGAGAGAGCGAGAGAATCCTCCATCTACTGGTTCACTCCTCAAATACTTGGAACAGTCAGGGCTGTGCCAGACCAAAGCCAGGAACATGGAACTCCATCTGGGTCTCCCCAAGAGTGGCAGGGACCCAAGCACCTGAGCCATCACCTGTTGCCTCCCCGGGTGCACACTAGCAAGAAGCTGGATCAGAAGTGGAGCAGGGACTAGAACCCAGGCACTCTGACATGGTATGTGAATATCCCAAAGGGTGATTAAACCAAATGCCTGCTCGCAAAATCAATCATTTAAAAGTATACAACTCCGGGGGCTTTTCCGCACTCACTGTCATGGTGCAACCACCACCCCTATGTGGTTCCCAACATCTTGTCACCCCGAAGACAACTCCACCCTCATTAAGCAGTCCCTCCCCACAGCTAACGTTTAAAAACCAGGAGGCAGTGTTCACACAGCCAGGCTTGGAAAGAAGGCCATTCCAGGAAAGGACGTTTACAAAGGCCTGGGGACATCGGGGCACTGGGCGGGGGCTGTGGGGGTAGAGGGGATGGGATGAGGCAGGAGGGAAGGGCAGGGCAAGGGTGGTGGGGACCACCAGTGCCGGCTTGGCCCGAGGCAGCATGAGCTGGTCCACAGAGTTCAGGAGCTCAGGAGGAGGAGGGCCATGGAAGGAGCCTCCAGCCCTGCAGAGATGCAGTCCACTTCCAGAGACGTTGGTCGCAGCCAGGGCCTTATTGACCTCTTGGGTGGAAGCTGCTCCACGGTGGGGCCCTGTCCTGCCCGTGGCAGGGTCTTGAGCAACATCCTGGCCCCTGCCTAGGACACACTGCTGACGGCCACCCGCCTCAGCCTGGCCCGCCCCAGGCATCTCTGGACATGGCTGAGCGTCCTAGGGGAGGTGCCCCTGGTGAGACCCCTGGAAGGACTCTGACCTCATGCTCCCCAGTTCTGAGGAAGAGGGTGCAGCACACGGGGCTGTGGGAGGCATCCCCCCTCATACCCCAAACTCCAGGGAGACAACAGGACGTGGGATGGGATCCCTCTGAGGGCGGGCGTCAGGTCCCAGCCTTACCGACACAAGCACACTGGGCTGAAACGCTGTGGACTCTTCTCTTGTTCCTTCCTCTGGTCCTTCAGCAACCACCGAGTGCAATCCCACCACCGGAAGCCTGACCTTCCCATTCCCACAAAGGAGGTGTCAACGCTCGGAGCACAGTGGTTCCTGCTGGGTTGGGGGGGGCCGAGGGAGCGGCACTCGGGGGAGGAGGGGCCGTGGCGCCAGCCTGTGCCTTGCTCTCCGCTGGTGTCCCATGTGCTTGCAGAGCCCTTGGGAGTGGCAGCATCAGGGGCCATGGCTGAGGGCTGGGAAGCATCAGGAACCCAGGCCCAGGGGCTCCTCAGGGCCCAAGGTGGCACACGAGCAGGGGAACTGACAGCTTCAAGGGACTACATGGCTCAGGACTGGAGCAGGTAAGTGGGTCCCCGTGGAAAGAGTGTCTGTCCCTAATGTTCTGGACTGTGAAAGACTCTTGGGAGCTTTGCACAATCTAAAAGGCAAAGAGGAGACACCGGCTTGATCAAGATCAATTTGTTCTCTTTGCCAGTCTAGTAGGACAGAGGCTCTGAGTCCGATTTCATTGGATATAAGACCTGCACGATGGTTTCTGCATCAAGTTCACAGGCACATGAAGCGAAGGTCACACTGCTCGGCTCCCGGGGACCTGCAGCCTGATCGAAGCCCCCCTCCCTTGCCCCGTTGTTTCTTGAGAACACACTGAGGAATTCTGCCCATTCAATCCCTACAACTGCACGCAGGGCCAAGAGTCCATTTTGCAGATAAGCAAGCAGAATGGAGACTCGCCATGGCCCGAGAGGCTGGGGCCCAGCCCTGCAAGCCTGCTTCTTTGCTCAGCATCAGGCGCACGCCTTATTTCTGGTTCACAAGGGATGAGGAAGCCTTGGCCAGGCAAAGGGCAGCCGGACGCCGAGCAAAGCGCCTCACCCCTGGGCTAGCTCGCTGGTCTGCACGAGGTAGTGCTGCCTGTGTCTTGTGCATGGACGGCCGCAGCCAAGGGCTGGGCATCCATCCGTGGGTTTGCGCGCCCCAACACTCTGCCAGAAAAGGCGGGAGCTCTGGGTATTCCTGACCACCTGTGACATAAGTTTGCTCAGGAAGAGAAGCCCGCAGGCAGCTCTGAACCGAGTGGCGTTGAAGAGGTAGGAAGCAACAGAGGCCCCGCTCATGGGACGCGCCCTGAGCGTGGGCGGCGGGAGAGGGGGAGCACTCAGGGTCCGGGGTGAAAACACAAAGTGCCGTTTTCATTTAAAGGTGCGAGGGCACTTTAGAGCGGTGGGGAATGACGGTGTCTGAACCACGCCTTCTCAGCACGGAATTAAAAGCAGCTGCCAAGCTATTAGCCTGCTCTCCCTCAAGCTGTAAATAATTCCCATAAAAGACACATTTGAAAATCTCTAAGAGGAATACAGGCGTGAAGAGAAAGTGTCAGTTTCCTAAAAGCTTTGTTCCTTAAAGAAGAGAAACTCAGTGTCAAGGCTTAGGATGAGATCAAAAGCTAACAGCTGGGGACGGCGCTGTGGCTCACTTGGTTAATCCTCTGCCTGCGGTGCCGGCATCCTATGTGGGCGCCGGGTTCTAGTCCCGGTTGCTCCTCTTCCTGTCCAGCTCTCTGCTGTGGCCCAGGAAGGCAGTGGAGGATGGCCCAGGTGCTTGGGCCCCTGCACCCGCATGGGAGACCAGGAGGAGGCACCTGGCTCCTGGCTTCGGATCAGCGTAGCTCCGGAGGTAGCAGTCATTTGGGGGGTGAACCAACGGAAGGAAGACCTTTCTCTCTCTCTCTCTCTCTCACTGTCTGTAACTCTGTCAAATCAAGAAATAAAAATCTTAAAAAAAAATCAGCTGGAGGGCGAGCAGGGCTTCAGTGACCTTGGGCGCTTTCCTCAGTGACGGGCAGACACGGCGGCACCTGCCTTCTTCGCTCCTGTGTGCGTTAGAGGGTCACAGAAAACGCGCCCAGCAGCTCCTGCAGGTGGGCAACCTTAGCCGCCAGGGGAACGGGAACAGCCCCAGCCCCAGCCCCAGCCCCAGCCCCAGCCCGTCCCTCTCCCTTCCAGGAGTCAGCCTCTGAGGAGCTGGCTCTTCAGGAGGAAGAGACTTGTTCCTCTCCTGACCCGTGCTTGAGAAACGAGATGTTCCGACAGAAGACATCTTCAGGGCGTCCTCCACTCCTCCAGCCAGCTGTTGTTTCTGCTTCCAGGAATCTGCGGTGTCAGAGCGCAGTGGGGCAGATCCCACAGGAGCGGCTGCCCGGCAACACCAGTCCCCCGGGCAAGGCCAGGCAAGGCCCCGGCGCCTTAGTTTGGATGGCACCGAGGACCTGTGGTGACGGGTGCTGCCAGGCCCGGCCCTCTCCAGGGAGACCTCTGAGGTCCCAAACTAGAGGCAGAAAGAGACGGGCAGTGAATTTCGTTCAAACTAAAGGCACTTAAACATCTACAACTCCAATACATTAGTCCCCTAGTCCTCCGAATATGACTTCTAAGTCCTCTTTATTAAACACTTGGCAAACAGCACTCCTTGAAAAGAATCAAGTCACAGGGCTTTGAGTCTACACGATGACCTTTGTAACTCAGCCAAAAGCAGCGATTTGATTGTATAGCTTCTCTAATGATGCAGCATGGGTTAAAATACACTTTGTGAAATCAGCACAAAAGTTGTCATTGGAGAGCTCTCACAGTTCACCCCCTTTCATCATTCACTCTGATTCTGGGCAAATGTCTTAAACTCTGGATTTGCTTTCTTATCTGTAAAATGGGAGGGCTACATCCTAAGTGGTGCAGGATTAAACACACGTCTATGCAAGCAGGCGTCCCTGAGGCTGCCCGATCAAGGTCAGGATCCCTACGGAAGAGGTGGCACTTGAGAAGTCACGTCGGGGGGCTGGTGCCGTGGTGTGCAGTGGATTAATCTTCTGCCTGTGGCACTGGCATCCCGTATGGGCGCCGGTTCGAGTCCTGGCTGCTCCTCTTCCAATCCAGCTCTCTGCTGTAGCCTGGGAAAGCAGTGGAAGATGGCCCAAGTGCTTAGGCCCCCGCACCTGCGTGGGAGACCAGGAGGAAGCTCCTGGCTCTCCTGGCTTCAGATTGGCGCAGCTCTGGCCGTTGTGGCCATCTGAGGAGTAAACCACTGGATGGAAGACCTCTCCCTCTCTCTACCTCTGCCTTTCTGTAACTCTGCCTTTCAAACAAATAAATAAATCTTTAAAAATAAAAAAAGTCACGTTGGTAGCTGGGAGGAAGCAGCTGGGGTGCTGAGAGAGGGAGGACAGCGTGGTCAAACAAAAAGGGTGAAGAAGGAAATAAAAGCAACTACCAACGGGCACAGGTTTCCCTCCTGTTCTGCAGCGAGGACAATGGTGCTGGCTGCACAACTAGCATACTAAAACCACCAGTACACTTGAAAAGGGTGAATTTTGTGGGTCCTGAATTACATCTGAATTACACTATTATTTTAAAAAGGGACACGGGGCAGGCATCTGGGGGCAGTGGTTAAGATGCTGCTTTGGGGGCTGGTGCTGTGGCATAGTGGGTAAAGCCACCACCTATGGTGCCGGCATCCATGTGGGCATCGGTTTGAGACCTGGCTGCTCTACTTCCAATCCTGCTCTCTGCTATGGCCTGGGAAAGCAGTGAAGATGGCCAAATCCTCAGGCCACTGCACCTGCATGGGAGACCCAGAAGAAGCTCCTGGCTCAGGATGGGCACAGCTCCAGTCGCGGCCATCTGGGGAGTGAACCAGCAGAGGAAGACTTCTCTCTCTTTCTGCCTCTCTTTAACTCTTTTTTTAAAAATTAATTAATTAATTTACTTGAAAGGCAGAGTTACACAGAGAGGAGAGGCAGAAAGAGAGGGAGGGGTCTTCCATCTGCTGGTTCACTCCCCAATTGGCCGCAATGGCTGCAGCTGCACTGACCTGAAGCCAGGAGCCAGGAGCTTCTTCCGGGTCCTCCACACAGGTGCAGGGACCCAAGGACTTGGGCCATCTTCCACTGCTATCCGAGGCCATAGCATAGAGCTGGATAGGAAGTGGAGCTGCCGGGTCTCGAACTGGCACCCATAAGGGATACTGGTGCTTCAGGCCAGGCCGTTAACCTGCTGCGCCATAGCACTGACTCCAAACTTTGCCTTTCAAATAAATAATCTTCAGGAAAAAAAAATGTTGTTTTGGGGGTTGGCACTGTGGTGGCAGGTTAGGTTAGGCTGCCACCTGTGATGCTGGCATTCCATATTGGCTCCGGTTCGTGTCCCAGATGCTCCACTTCTGATCCAGCTCTCTGCTACCACCTGGGAAAGCAGCAAAAGATGGCCCAAGTGCTTGGGCTCCTGCCACCCATGTGGGTGAGACCCCAAAGAAGTTCCTGGCTCTGGTTTGGCCCAGCCCTGGCCATTGTAGCCATTTAGGGAGTGAACCAGCAGATGGAAGATCTCTTTCTCTCTCTCTCTCTGTCTCTGTAACTCCGCCTTTGGAATAAATCAATCTTTTTTATGATTATTATTATTATTTGACAGGTAGAGTTATAGACAGTGAGAGTGAGAGAGAGAGACAGAGAGAGAGAGAGAGACAGAGAGAAAGGTCTTCCTTCCGTTGGTTCACCCTCCAAATGGCCGCAACATCTGGAGCTGCACCGATCCGAAGCCAGGAGCCAGGTGCCTCCTCCTGGTCTCCCATGTGGGTGCAGGGGCCTAAGTTCCTGGGCCATCCTCCACTGCACCCCCGGGCCACAGCACAGAGCTGGACTGGAAAAGGAGCAACTGGGACTAGAACCCAGCACCCACATAGGATGCTGGCGCCGCAGGTGGAGGACTAACCAAATGAGCCACAGCGCCCCCGCCTCTCCCCCTTTTTTAAATAGACATTTCTCATCATTTCTTGAGATAAGGTATTAGTGGACTGTTCAAATGTTTTGTGGTCAACATGTGACAGCCTTTTAGAACCTGCATCATTTCATCCTGGGTTTTAGAACATCACAAGATAGACAGTAAAGACTTCATATTCCCAAATTGCCTCAAGGGTTACTGTTCCAATATAAACAACCACAGGCATGACCATTTAGACTTTTAATTTATTATTAAATTACTTAACAAAGCTTTTCTATACAGTCAGAAAATGCACATTTAGATGAGAACAAAAATTAAGTACAAATACAATAAAATCGGTTCCAAGAAGCTATTTTAAAAGCAAAAAAGTAGAAAGTGCATTTGGAAAAGAATATACTTTTAAAAAATCTGTATTGGCGTTTTTTCATGAGGAAATACCTTCCACCATAGTAAGTGTGATTGGAATTGATCTTCCTCCTCTAAGAGCTAACAGGATAGGAATGAATGCAAATAATCTGATACTACAGTGAGATCTTAGGAACAACCAAAATGAAGAATACTCCTCAAGACACGGCTCCGCTTTGTCTCAGCTGCTCATCCAATAAACGCTCTTAAGACTCACTTGCTCCATCGCATTTTCTTTTTCCCTCTGAAACTGAAGGGTAGGTAAGTGTATAAAGGAACAAACAAGGTTAGTTTATTAAGACCATGATCGAAGTTCTACCTCTTTTTGGAACCCAGGCTCAACAATTCCTAACCTAAGAAGAAATGAACACAACCACTGTATACAGAGGAGAATCCATGTTCTTTAGTTACATTACCACAAAAGCCAGCCTAGCAACAGACATGGCCATTCACCTCCAACAGCTTTATACCACAAGTTAAAAAACTCAAATAAAAAAAAAATCACATTTGGATAATGACCAAGCATGAGGTACTAGAGACCAAAAGGGTTAGTCCAGTTCTTTAAAGTCATTTTGCCCAGGCTGAGATTACTAACGGTGGGAATGCAAACCCAAGGTGCCTCAATCCCACAGAGGCCGTCACTGCACCCACAGGCTCACTAAGTGTATTTTTCCATCCAGATGTACTTACATCCACCATGAAAGAACTAAAGGAAATATTTGGTTCCAAGTACAAAAAGTGCCCTCAGGGTACCTCCTCTTGTTACCTGTCTCTACTCCCAGGCCTGACCTGAGCACCGAGCAGTGTGGAGGGACAGTAGAGAAGGCCAGCCCTTCCTAACGGGAGAGAAGTAGGGGATGAGCACGCCGGGGACCGCAAGGCCTTTGGCATCAGTGGTGGTGATGACGGTGATGACGATACAGACTGCTAGGACACATAAAACCCAAGTCCTTAGCCGGCGCCGCGGCTCACTAGGCTAATCCTCCGCCTTGCAGCACCGGCACACCGGGTTCTAGTCCCAGTGGGGGCACCGGATTCTGTCCCGGTTGCCCCTCTTCCAGGCCAGCTCTCTGCTGTGGCCCGGGAGTGCAGTGGAGGATGGCCCAGGTGCTTGGGCCCTGCACCCCATGGGAGACCAGGAGAAGTACCTGGCTCCTGCCATCAGATCAGCACGGTGCGCCAGCCGCAGTGCGCCGGCCGCGGAGGCCATTGGAGGGTGAACCAACGGCAAAAGGAAGACCCTTCTCTCTCTCTCTCACTGTCCACTCTGCCTGTCAAAAAAAACACAAAAAACAAAAAAAAAACAAACAACAACAACAACAACAAGTCCTGGGATATCTGGGTAACAGATTTAACATTTTCACTAAGGTCACCAGGGCATGCTAAACAGAATCTCAAAAATACGCCACTTGGAATTTTCTGCCCTTTTGTTGCTACAGTTTTTCATATTCTTTAGTGAAATGGAAAGTTTTGAATGGTTACTAAAAAGACTCAAGAAGGAGAGACTCAGCCGGCACCGTGGCTCACTAGGCTAATCCTCTGCCTGCAGCGCCGGCACCCATGGTTCTAGTCCTGGTTGGGGCGCTGGTTCTGTCCCGGTTGCTCCTCTTCCAGTCCAGCTCTCTGCTGTGGCCCGGGAAGGCAGTGAAGGATGGCCCAAGTGCTTGGGCCCTGCACCCGCATGGGAGACCAGGAGGAAGCACCTGGCTCCTAGTTTCAGACTGGCGTAGCTCACCGGCCATAGCGGCTACTTGGGGGTGAACCAATGGAAAAAGGAAGACCTTTCTCTCTGTCTCTCTCTGTCTAACCCTGTCAAAAAAAAAAAAAAAAAAAAAAAAAAAAAAAAAAAAAAAAAAAAAGAGGAGACTCATCATATAAGATAATGGCTGAGGGAGCATAACTTCCCCTAGGAGGCAACCTTTATTTGGGACCAGAAATAGAAAATCCCTTCTAATCTCCATGCTCTGACTGATGACCTCTAGCTCTCACTTGTTGGCCCAGAGCCTAGCAACCGGTTTTGTAAGGGGGAGAAAAACAAGAGGGATCAAGAGGAAAAGTGAAATGGCATGAAGACGATGTTCAAATCAGTTACAGGGGATCCAAACGGTGCCCCTTCCTGAAAATGGCCTACTTCTAGTTTCTCACGAGGGCTTCCCTCTGCCAACAAAGGAACTGAAGGAACCGACAATAGGATGGGAGGAGCCCTCTCCAAACCCCCTGTGGCACCTCTCTGTTTGACAGCAACACCTATACTAAGCTTCTTCAACTTCCTTGGAAGAAATGGCGTCTTTATTTCCACAAAGAGAACCACCACCCTGATCGTATCACTTCATGCAAGCATAACTCCGATGACAGGCTCATCAGCCATCAGCATTGTTTGCTGAACTGCAGCAAGCGAGAACAGCTGGTGCCTGACTTTTCTCTCACACAATCACCTCTGATGAATGAATAAAATAATCAGACCAGTAAGAAAGACTGGTAGTATAATTAAATAAATAACTTTATTTATGATACTTCAGATTTTATAAATGCCAACTATATAGCAAACAAAGTCCCACACATTCCAGCTGAGGCACAACCACCAATCAAGGCCCTTTGAAAAATCAAAGATAATAAAGTGTCAGGGGAGAGAAGTTTTGTTCTCTCAACAGAGAATTTAATAAATGAACTTACTTCCCTGATCATTTAAAGTTCACACTGGGAAAACCTAATTTTCTTCTAAGGGCATCCCATTAACAAACTGATCAATCAACCTGTATTTAGAAAAATAAACCCTAGTTAAGCAAAATCTATCAAATGCCCTTCATACATACCCAGAGTGTATTAAGTTTGACACCAGAGTGATAAACCTCGCGGTGTCTGTACCAGGTCTGAAGTCTACAGCTGGCCTGTATGTCAGGTTCACCTGCACACCAGCACCTCCACACTGTGAAGTAGTTAAGAACTACCTGCAAGTCTCGTTTTAGTCCCTGTGTCAGTTTGAAGTCAATGCTCTCAATTCCGCTGGCGAAGAGCAGCCCTCTCTCCCAGCGAGGAAGGTACATACTGGAAATCTTTAAATTATGCTCAGCACAACAAGTAATGAGTTTGCAGAAACTGAGAAATGGTTAAATTTGAAAAGGACTCTGTTGAGCTGTTTAGAACTCTGTCGCTGCCAGGGGAGGCACAGAAGACGGGTGCTGAGAGCGACAGATTTCTGCCATCACAGCCTTAACTCTGCAGGTCTGGCAAGTCTGAACGGATCTGGAACGAGGAACCCTCACAGACACAGAACTCCGGCTGCCTCAGGAGTAGTTCTGAGACTTCTGCTCTCAAGTCGGGAAGCATTTACCGACAGGATTATCTGGACAGTGCCCTTCAAGATGTCCATGTGTCCGTGCCTTGTTGAACAGACGTCACAGAAAACGAGTCCTCTCCGTTGCCAGGACGGGGAACAGTGCAGGGTGCTGCCAGACACTGGCTGTTGGTTCCTTTTGTCATGGGAGAACTGAGATTTCCATCTTCTGGTAGCAAATAGTAACCCAAAGAAATAAACAAAAAAGTCAAGATAATCACTGGCTCCTTAAAAAAAAAAAAAAAGGCCCGTCATCTTGATGTTTTTCCAGCAACATACTTAAAACCAGTGTACCCACAATTTTAAGAAGGAAAGACAAAAAGCTTTTTTTTTTTTTGCAGTGTTCTCCATTTCAGACAACCTCAAACACACTTGAAGTTGAAGTTGACCTATCTGCATCTGTGAAAAAAGTGTGAAAAAGAAATTTTCCTTGAATACCAAAAGAATTGGGGACTCAGAGTAGAAATCTATAGCACAGATGATCACGAAAGGACTTGTGATTTCTCGTCATTAGTGTAAAATAAAAGGACAAAATTACTTTTATTCACAACCCAATCCGGTGGCTAAAACAAAAGCAGTCTTTGGATACAGAGAAGCCTGGCTTCCCAAGGAATACGGCCTGGCCTGTCATCAGGCCTCACCCGTTCACTGAAGTACAGAACTGCGGCTCTGGATCAGCTTGCTTGCGTCCTAGGGAGACAAAAGCAACTGAAGTCCCCTCCCCCGTTTGTTTTTTTGTTTTGCTAAAAACAAGGAAATGTGTATTAGAAAAGATAGCACAGGAACACTGCGGCTTCAGCTCATCCTGACCACAGAGCCCAAGGCAGTCGGTCTTGAAGTCATTCTGCTGATCAGGCTAATGACCAGGACAGACAGCTTCTTCCTACTTTTCCTTCTTCCAGATCGAGCCATCCAGAGTCCCAGCAGGTGTCCCGTCAGTGGAACGCATAGAGCAGCAGGAGGATGGTGCAGATGCCAATCACAGCTCCCAGGATGAGTGAGTCACGACGCTTCCTAAGGTTGATCCTCTGGATCAGGCTGTTCACAGCAGGAAAACGATCTTGGGGAAATCTTTATTAAGGTCACATTGTTAGTGAAAAGTCACGGGACTCCAGAGCTCAGTGGAGTTCAAACATTGTTAAGTGATGAGAAGAAACAAAGGGGAAGAAAACCATAGCCGGGGAGTCTTCAGTAAACACACATTTCCACACAACTGTTCTATATCCCAAACAAATTCTAGTCTCCCAGTCCTGTGTGTAGTACACAGGGAAGAACAGAAGAGAAAAAACTAAAAGACAGGAAGGGAGAAGAAAATCCTAACTGTTCTCACGCACTGCGGGACTACTGCCAAGCTTCGGGTCAGGGTGCCAGCCAGTGAGGGCAGGCAGGGAGGCACCGGCACAGTCGGCCACGGCCATCTTCACCTCCATTCCATTTCCCTCCTTCTGTTTCTCCCCAATCCCCTTTCTCAGGAGACCAGGAGGTTCTGCCTAACGGTCTGAAGCAATCCCTGATCCTCTCCCCATAGGATAATAACCTCCCATGGATTCAGAACAAACTCTAGGGTCTAGACAATCAGGCACTGCTGAATTATTTAAATTTTAAAATTCATTTTGCAGCAGTGGGCAGGATATAGTTAGGAAACTGGGTTAAACTGTTCTAGCTGTTCTATTTAGGGAACATAAAAAACTATATTTTACTTAGTATTTAAAAATATCTGCACACTCTTGTTTATATGTTGTAGATCAAAACACCTATACTGCTGTGTATTTCTGGCTATGTATCCAACAACACACTTGCAGGTGCACCCTTTTATTAACAGAGATATTATGAAAATCAGGAAAACCTACGACAAAACCCACCTAGGATACTAGAGAATTAGAATAATCCCACTCCTTGTGAATCCTCATTGCATTTTCTTGCAGCAAAATGACTCTCAGTAGGGACCACATTTATTTGTGTACTTATATATTCTACACATTATATGATGAAGACCATCCCTTCTTGTAATCCTGAGTTCCCTTCTATGTGTGAAGTAGAGCTTTACATACTGGAGGCATTAATGTGTTTTTGAATTACCAAAGGAAAATAAAACCAGGGCAATTTGCAGGAACAGTTCTAAAAATGTGGAAAAGGAAGTATGTATTGAATTAATGGACAAAAACTATTACAAGGTAAAAATTTCATATAGAGAAAATAATGAGTTTGCTTTTTTAAGTAAAAGGATAAACAAACTCACTAGGAGTATGTGATTTCTGGTATCAGGAAACCTTTTCTACAATGGACACAGTTTTATCCAGTTTACTGTTAGGGACCCACCTGTCCCCTCCCACACTAATCCAGTCCAGTCTGTGGAACAGGGTAGGGCTGACCTTGTCCTCTGCCATCAGGTGTACACATCAACTCAGGACTGGCAGCAAGAACATTCTCTGGGTTAGAAACCTGGACAATAACTCAAGTTGGAACAATCCCGGTTCTCTTGGGAATTCTAACAGTGATAGGGCACCCTTTCCCACGGGGGTCTTTAAGCTGGTATTGTAGTCACGTTTATCATCATGAGGAGAATGCGTGCCTGAGCCACATGGCTAACACTGAGGAGAGCTACGAGAAAGGGAAGGGAGCAGGAAAGAAGAGATGAAAGGCAGACTCTGATAAAAATCTGTCTCTGGACGCAGTCACGCGTTACACAAAATGCTACCCTACTTTATAGTTATATGGGAAAAACTAATTCCCTCCTTTTCTCCCTTAAGTCAATCTGAATTAGCCTTCTGTTACTCCCCCCCCCCCCGCCCCCCGTATATATTTAGATTTGTTGCACATCCCTGTGGAATTGTAAACTTCCTGAGCAGCTCATCTTATACTGGGTTCTGGAATATTGCTTTAAGACAAAGTTTACCAGGGGAAATACATCCAGAACAAAGAAGAGGGCATCAGGAAGAGTGGCAACAAATTCTAATGGACGACTGAGAAAACCTTCAGTCTTAGCCCTGCCATCCAGTTCCTACTTGTATGTCAAAGTCTCAAGGGTTCTGCTAAACACAAAACCTTTTTGTATTCACTATGTAGACTCTGCTCTTGTGGGTAACCAAGAACATAGCTGAAGAAAGCATGATTTCATGGACAAAGCAATAGGAACTTGAAATCTGAATCTTTAATTTGCTGCTTCCTGGCTATGAACCTGGGCTAAGCCACTTCACTGAGCCTAACTCTTCATCTGTAAAACAACTGTAATTTTTACAGTCTATCTTTTGTGGTAATGAAGTGAGTTACTGTATATAAAACAACTGTGTAAACGTTTTAGCCCTATGTAAAACAGAAGTGATTCTGGATGTGTGGTCACTCAGGTTGAAAGCTAAAAGAAAAATTCATAAAAGACAGGAAAATACCAACAAACTTCAAGATAAACCTTTTCCTCAGGCAAATAGAAGTCATACTAAAAGTGACCTTAAATTATCCAGGATCAAAACAAGAACTCAACGTTTTTGAATTATGGTTCCTTTTTCCCCATAACGGTTGAGGAAGAAAGCTTCCTCCCCTCCTCCCAAAGACTTGTCTTCTCAGAGAGGAAATAAAATGCTTTACAGTGGCAGACGTTTGTACTGGGTTTGATGGAAGTATTGGTAATCATTATTGAAAAACTACACCATGGAGGACAATAACAAATGTGTAGAGAATCTACCCTAGAATTCAGCTTGTACAGTCACAGTACCCTACCAGCAGTTACACCTTGTCTAGGCATATGGCTGTCTCCCTCCTTCCCCTCCCAAGCATCTGCCACTGACTGACTCGAAACTGGAAAAAGAAAAAGCATGATTTATGATGTTTAGGTAAGAGCAATGTATACTATAATGTTCTAATGCATGTCAAAGAGCTCTGAAAACGTGACATAGGGAGGGGCACTTAGCCTAGGAGTCAAGACTCCAGCTCCTGATTCCAGTTTCCTACAAACGCAGATCCTGGAAGGAAGTAGTGATGGCTTAAGTAACTGGGTTCCCGTCATCCATGTGGGAGGCTGAATTGAGTTTCTGGTTCCTGGCTTTGACCTGGCCCAGTTCTAGACACTGAGGACATCCAGGCAGTGAACCAGTGGATGGGGGCTCTGTCTCTCAAATAAATTTTAAAAAATAATAAAAAAATACAATGTAAAATAATTTTGTAAATAAATTTTAAATTCATGTATTTTTTTTTGAAATCTCTAGTATTAATTATTTTTCTTTTTCAGGGGAAAGCACGAATGCAGTCCCCCACTACCACAAATTATGCAGTCGAGTTTCCCACATTTGGGGAAATCGCAAGGGTCAGCACATCTGGTGTGCAATGGATAAGCCTTGCCCTGGGAAAACCACCTTTGTGATGATGGTATCTCCCCGGCCAGGTAAATATAGGATGTGTAATCTTTATTTATTTTCATCTACTTGAAACACAGAGCAACAGAGACAGAGGAGAGATATGCAGACAGAGATCCTCTGTGCATTGGTTCACACGTCAAATGTCTGCAACACTTGGGGCTGGTACAGGCTGATGTCAGGAGCCTAGAACTCCATTCCTTCTCGGCCTTCCATGTGGGCAGCAGGAGATCAAGCAATTGAGCCATCCTGCTACCTCCCAGGATGCATCAGCAGGAAGTCAGATAGGAAGAGAAGCAGCCAGGACTTGAACTGGCATTCTGCTATGGGATGCAAGCATCCAAGCCACAGCTTAACCTGCTTTTCTACAATGCTCGTCCTGGTGTGCAATCCTTTGGAAATGGTACTCAGCAGTATGAAATGCACGGTATATCCCTATAGTGTAGCTCACAGGCATTACTGAAACTGATGATGCCAACAACAAAACTAAACAAAATAGGTACATTTCCCTATACCCAACCCTACCTCCACCCCTGATCCCCAAACAAAGATTTTGAGCTTCCAGAAAGGATACTGGCCAAAGTGTTCATTTTGCTGTGAATTGATTTCAACATTCCTCTCTGTGAAGTCATATTTTCTTTTGTTGCCATAGCAATGCTTCAAGGGGTAAAAAGAGATAACAATTAAATTGGAATAAGATTATCCTGCATAAGTCCAACATACCTTTAAAAATTAACAGAAAATTATAGCGAGCAACAGTATCTTTTTTAATTTATTTTATTTATTTATTTATTTTTTTGACAGGCAGAGTGGACAGTGAGAGAGAGAGACAGAGAGAAAGGTCTTCCTTTGCCGTTGGTTCACCCTCCAATGGCCGCCACGGCCGGCGCACCGCGCTGATCCGATGGCAGGAGCCAGGAGCCAGGTGCTTTTCCTGGTCTCCCATGGGGTGCAGGGCCCAAGCACCTGGGCCATCCTCCACTGCATTCCCTGGCCACAGCAGAGAGCTGGCCTGGAAGAGGGGCAACCGGGACAGAATCCGGCGCCCCAACCGGGACTAGAACCCGGTGTGCCGGCGCCGCTAGGCGGAGGATTAGCCTAGTGAGCCGCGGCGCTGGCCGACCAACAGTATCTTGAGTAGGAAAATGGGGGTGGAGGTGGGGATCACTTTCCATTGTTCTTTCTCTGAATGACCCCAGTGCCATCCAAAGATGTTTTTTTCTTTAATTCAAGGCAGTAAAACATTTCCATGTTTTCTTCAAAGTAACAAATGAAATAAGACGTTAACAGACAAATGACATTACAATGCCTCTTAAAATGGTTTCAGAAGGGGCCAACTATAAAATATTCTTAATCAGGAAAAATCATTGAGAGGGAAGTAGAAAATTACAGCCATAAAAATAGAACCAGAAGTGTCTACTCAATTTCTGAAGAGATTATGTCACAAATTTCTACTTGGGTACCAACCAGGCTGACTCTGGGACCCATGCAGCACTGCACTGAGTTTCCAAGCAAGTAAACAAAGGTGACAGATTCATTAAACGTAACTGAGAAAGCTGAAAAACTCATGATTTGTGGAATACATTGTCTTCCATGTGACTACTTTGATGTTTTGTTTAAAAGAATCTGTTAGTATCTTTTTGCTGTCACTTCTAGAATTACTTATTTCCCATAGTCTTATGTCCCTTATTAGAATCCTAGAGGGCAGAGTCAGTGTCCATTCTGATATCTAACACACTGTGGGGTGGAGGGGGGCTGCAGATACTGACATTATAAAAAGCTACAGGAAATGCCATTAAGTAATTATGAGAATACCTGGAACACTAAAAAGTTGGGGGGGGGGGACAACAGAGATTAAGAATGTGGAAAGATGGGAGTCGGAGTCAGAGTGACCTCACCTTTGACTCATTTCCCTCATGAGTAACCCAAAAATAGAAGCAGACAAACCAGGGAGGGTCCAGCTGAGGTACCAAGTTCCTGAGAACTCTAGGAAAGAAAGCCAGGTGAAGGGGTTGCACTCTCTCAAATGAGAAGAGAACAGTGAATTGAGGCAGGGAAATAAAGATTTTCCTTCAGCTCTGAGGTAAAGACCCAAATCTCACTGTTTCCTTTGGAACTCAGATAGCAGAAGACTATGGTTCTGCATGCTCAGTTCCTGCAGGTGGCAAAGGACTACTACGCAGAGAGACTGACAAGCAGAGAGCGCCCAGTCCAGCAGCTTATGGCACGATGCTCAGCCCCTGCAGGGAAAAACTGCTGGGCCACCCATCACCACCTGATATGCCACTGCCCCAGTCTCTAAGCCAGGCCTATCTGGGAGCTGAGTGCACACATTTCTGGACAGGCAAGTCCTCAGAGAATGAACTCCCAGGTATCTTACTGAAATGAGATCCTGGAGGCAATATTTTCAACTTTAAGCCTTGCAAAGGCAAAGAAGAAACAAAAGTGTGTTGAAGATAAAACACCCAGAAATTTGAACTATACAATATAATTATGCTATGAAACAGTATTTTGGGGGCCGGCACTGTGGCACAGCAGGTAAAGCAGCTGCCTGCAGTGCTGGCATCCCATATGGGCGCCAGTTTGAGTCCTGGCTGCTCCACTTCTGATCCAGCTCTCTGCTATGGCCTGGGAAAGCAGTGGGAGATGGCCCAAGTGCTTGAGCCCCAGAACCCGCGTGGGGGACCCGGAGGAAGCTCCTGGCTCCTGGCTTCGGATCGGCGCAGCTCTGGCTGTTGCAGCCAACTGGGGAGTGAACTAGCAGATGGAAGACCTCTCTCTCTCTCTCTCTCTCTCTCTCTCAGCACCTCTCCTTCTCTCTGTGTAACTCTGGCTATTAAAAAAGGAGTTAGTATTATTTCTATTAACTCAGAGGGATGTGTGTGCTATATTGAGTGTTTAAAACAAGCCAAAGCATGTGTTATTTTCAGTAACAATCATCCTTACATCCTCTTATTTCCAGTAACAAACATCCTTACAAATGCTTATATGATAGTGAGAAAGATTAATGGAAAGAAATCCAACTATCAGCTTCAAGGGGTAAGAATGGAGGGGTCCTAGCAGATTAACTTTCTCTTTATACATTTCAGTATTATTTAAATTGTTACAATAATACTGTACTTTGTTTGGGGGTTGGGAGGCAGAGGGATAGATATCAATCATCCATTTGATGGTTTACTTCCCAAATGCCTGTAACAGCTAGGGTTGGGCCAGGCTGAAGCCAGGAATCACAAACTCAATCCAGTGTCTCCTCGTGGCTGGCAGGGACCCAAATACTTGTGCCATCAACTCTGCCTCCCAAGTGGGAAGCAGGATTGGGAATGGAGCCCACTCTGATACAGGCTGTGGTTGTCCCAATTGGAGGCTTAGTCATGGTAGCAAATGCCTGCCTCCAACCCTTAAGTATATATGCATATCTAAAAAACAGTTGAAAAGGAAATTGGAGGAACTCTACCCGAGTGATTATAAAAGGTTAATAATAACATCAGCAGGTATAAATTTATTACTCTTATTCATCTCAGTTCCAGTATAAGTAACGATGGGTAAGTTTTCCACAGATCTTAGAAAAAGCTCAAGAATTAAAAGGGTCAGGTATCTCTGAAGGCAGTAAAGTTGAGCAGCACTGAAAATGAAGATTAATGGAAATCTGTACAAGGGGTTCCCAGAACCCTAAACTGCCTTCCCTAACTCATAAGCCTGGTGACTGTCCCCTGTCCAGTAGGAAATCTAGCCCAGGAGAAGAGACCAGAGATAGCAACAATCTGAAGTCTCCAGGGAAGCAGCAAGATCCCTGACTGATCACAATTCTGAAGCTGACTGCTCAGTGTTCAACAAGTCCCACTATCCACCCACAAAGAATGAGCTTCTATCACCGAATTCCGAAGTCATACCCTCAGACACAAAGGGTCAATGACTGCCAGACTTTTAAGTGCAGCCCCCTACATAAAAGAGATCTAAACCAATCATCCAGGGAACAGAGAAGGGAGTGTGAGCAAACAGAGGTAATAAGGGAAGCTCAGGAAACTCTACAACAGGGGCAGGCACTTGGCTCAGGGAGCAGGATGCGGCGAGGGACACCCAGCTCCCATACTGGCGTGTCTGCACCAAATTCCAGTTACTCTGCTTCCAATCTAGCTTCTGGGTAATATGCACCCTGGGAGGCAACAGGTAATGGCTCCAGTGAGGGAGTCTCCATCACCCATGTTGGAGACCAGGACTGAGTTCTAGCCTCCTGGCTTAGGCCCAGCCCAGTCCTGGCATTTGGAGAGTGAACCAACAGATGGAAGATCTCTATCTCTTTGTCTCTCAGCCTTTCAAATAAAATGAAAATAAATATTTAAAAAGGAAACTCTAAAATAAAATTGTATTTTATGTACTAAGAGAAAGAAAAGATTTAGATATTCTACCCATTGGTTCACTTTCCAATTTCCTGCGACAGTCAGGGCTGAGCCACGCCCAAGTTAGGAGTCCAGAACTCAATCTGGGTCCCCACATAAAGGAAGTTTTTAAAAAGAAACAACAGAGAAGAAGAAGAAGGGAAGATTTCCTAGAACTGGAGATGAGTTTCCAGATTTCCTAGATTGTAAGAGATCATCCAGTGCCCTGTACAATGGATTGAAACAGTTGCATGCTAAGCTCATCATGGAGAAAACTGAAATAAAAAAAGTCAGGAAAAAGAAATGATCCTAAACATTTCCAGAGCGGGTAGTAGTGGGAACATATAATATACCAAGAATCAGAGATTTTAATTGGCACTGGACTTCACAAGTAATACTAAAAACAAGGCCTTTGAATGTTTCAAAGTTATTTCTAACCAAGAATTCTTGTCTTAAACAACGAATCAAGACTGGGTAGAATAAAGAATTTTTAGATGTGGGCAGTCTCCCAAATTTACCTCTTGTTATTTCCCAGGAATCTACTAAAGGATATGGTCCAGCATAATGAGGGAAGAAACTAAGGAAGTGGAAGACTTAAACCCAAGGAATTGGTGACCCACTAAAAAAGAGATCACTTTTGGATAACAGAGAAAGGACATCTCATCATCAGAACAGTATGACAGCCTGTATATCAAATAGTCTGGATTAGAGCAGGAGAAGGGCAATGTCAACTTTATAATACTTTGTTTTAGATAGCCCTCCACCCCAGAGGAGTCAAACTAACAATTTTGCTTTATTTACTTATCTATAATTTTTCAGTTTAGGTGCATATCTATGACAATATGATACATTTAAAATGTGGTTGCTTTAAAAAATAAATTTACTTTAGAAAGTATTTAAAAACATACATTATGGGGAGGGGGCCAGTGTGGTGGCACAGCAGGTTAAACTGCCACCTGAGATACCAGCATCCCATATGGGTACTAGTTCGAGTCCCAGTTGTCCACTTTTGATCCAGCTCCCTGCTAAAGGCCTGGGGAAAGCAGTGAAGGATGGTCCAAGTGCTTGGGCCCCTGCCAACTACATGGGAGACCTAGAGGAAGCTCCTGGCTTCAGCCTGGCCCACCCCTGACTGCTGCGGCCATCTGGGGAGTTGAATCACAGGTGGAAAGTCTGTCTGTGTCTGTCTGTCTCTCTATTTCTCCTTCTCTCTAATTCTGAATTTCAAATAGGTAAGCAGATCTTTAAAACAAAAACACACATATTACGGTCCTGAATAAAGTAACAGAATTCAAAAGTAGGCTGAGCAATCTGAGGCCCATCTTTAGATCATATATGCCTCTGTCATCATCACCTGTATACTCTGACTCACAAGTGGATAAAGGTTAAAAAATAATTTCCGCGAAGCACTTTGCATTCCTTGGAGAATGGATATTATCACCATACATTATGCTATTATCTTGTTGAATATGCATGATTTCCAGTATCACATAAAGTATATCCAGATATACTTTCCCATCCCATTCTATCATTTGAAGTCATGCTAAGTGAAATCTGGGCTGTTGTTATTTCAAGGCCCAAATACTCAGAGGTAAAATATAAGCTTCAAATAAAATACAATGCTTTTAAAATGATAAATCATTGATATGCTTACTGGAAGTAAAACTATCTTACCTGTTCTGAGTTAGTGACATTTTTTTCAACAACAGATAAGACAAGTTACACATTTAAATAAGCTAAAGAAGCTTACAAATATTAAAAATATTAGTCCTTTTCAAATAAATTGATGTCAAAGTCTCTAATCGGTTTTGTACATATTTTAAAAATGTCTCCAAAAGGAAAAGGTAAATTTTTTACATATGGAATATGTGAAAAATTTTTTAATCCATAAGTAATCATAACTAGCTTTGTATTCCATGAAATTTCACCTGTAATATCTATCATATTTTAAAACAAAAGGGAATGCTGAAATAAAAGATCTCCAAATAGCATGTTTTTTAAGTATCAAAATAAAAGTAGAAGTTATTCAATGGTTCTCAGATGTTTGTAATCTAAGAGGTACCCCAAACTTTTATCCCCATATTGTCAGCCTTTAAATAGGCCAGTGCTGAACTGAAAAGTTTAATTAAGGTAGTCTAACCTACAAGATCAGGCAGAAAATAAGGGGAAATAAAAGAATAAAAGGAAAGGACTATAGGGAAACTTTACATAAAGAAAAATGTAAAATATGATCATTCTTATGGGCCGATGAAAGTGAAGGCGTTACAAGGGGGTACTTCAGCTGAAAATCAGGCAATTCTGTGAAAACTTTGTTTAGACATAAGATACAGTATATCAACTTAAACAAAAAATTCACAATGGCAAAAAGGTATTATAAAAGGTTATAATGTATTGGGATTACTAACTAATGATGGGAACATGTTATAACCTATTGAATAAAACAATACATGATTCTATATCAATATAAATATTTAGGAAATGAACATTGAAACATTTAGGAGTAAACAGCATCATGTTTGCAGTTTATTTCCAAGTAGTTAAAAAAATTATTAAAAAGGCAATGTAGCAAAATGTTAACTTCTGGAGAACTTAGTAGAATGTATATATGACTTCTCTGTACTATTGGAACTTTCCTGAAATCTGAAATGATACCAAAATAAAAAGTAAAAAAAAAAAACAAAAAAACCCAAAAAAAAAACCTCTGAGTATTCATAATATGATTACCATTTACAGATTACCTAGTATAATCCAGGCATTGTACTAAGCATTTTTCTCTCATTATCCTTAAGCTTCACAATAATCTTGCAGGCTAGGTATTAACATTAATTTGAAGAAAACAAAGGCTTCCAGAAGTTGAAGAAACTTATCTAGCAGAGATCTAGTAACAAACAGGTTTCAAGTCAAATCCCTCTTCAAAGTTTATACTCTTCCTACAAGGTGGTAAATTTAGTAATGGTTTAGACAGAACTCAGAGTGTAGAGTTAGCAGACTTGGATTTGAAGATCTGAATCCTAATACTATGTATCAGTCATGATCACTGACAGTTATTCATCTTGATTTATTTTTTGTTCTGGATATAGCGCCCAATGATTATGTGTATCTCATGGGTTACTGAGAAGATTCAAGGAAAGAATGCCGGCAAAGCACGTTAGAACAGAATCAAGATCCATGGGAAATATACTTTACTCTAACTTCCCTGAAAAACAGTGCTGGACACACTGGTGCCATGTGAGATGCAGACACTTCATTAAGATGCTTTTTTTACTGTTACAGTGTAGATATGAAATATAACTGCAGTATATTTTCTATAGCTGCCATAGCAGAAACCAAGTTGACACAAATGGTATAAAGAAGACATTAACCAAATCACCTAAGATTGTTTTCCATTAAAAAAGGAGGAATTAAAAGACTGAGGCTGTAATCTCAAAGGTGAATTAGAAAAGTTAATGTAAATAAAACAATCTAATCTCAATAACTCTGGAAATGAATGGTCTTTAAAGGTCTCTTGGAAGGACAAAATAAAAATTCTTTTAGTGAAATTCTTATCTTTATACAGGATGAGTTGACTTTTAATCTGATTAACAAGGTTAACCTGATCTGCTCATTAAATTTATATGCAGATAAAAAAAAAGTAAAACCGAAAACCATTCTTACCTGATTGTCTCTTCTATCAGACGATCTGAGCTGTAAATAAAACAAAATTTCAAAATCTGGGATCACTAAATGAACATTTAAAATGTGTACTTATTTTATCCACATTTATGGATACACTTTTCAGTCACTTATGTATAGCGAATACCCAGATTTTTGAAAGCATCAGCAGAAAATTTTGGAATCCCAAACAAACTAATCCATATATATAAAATTTATCTTTTATTTGCTAGATTAAATTTATTTTTTCCACAGAGATACCTGATATTTAAAGTCAGAACAGTTTTAATTACAGCATAAAGAAATAAAACTTCTTTAATCCAGATAGAGTTGTCACCACCATTTACTCAAAACTTAACAATTACAACCAACTTGTTAAGACAGGATAGGCAAATGCAGTTAGGCTGTTTGCAAGTAGTAATTACATATACTTCAAATGTCCTTCCTTTTTTGGGAACACTTTTTTTTTTTTTTTTTTTTAGCTAAACCTAACGCAGCTGACTAAACTTCAGAAGTCAAGAATTTGAATAAAGACACCAAATATGTACCACTAATCTGTAAAGTATTTGCTTGTATGAAACAAAGAGAGAAAGGAAGAAAAGGTAACAGCCATTTTAGGGAGGAGCTTAAAGGTAGGTAAGTTTGATAAGGGAGAAACTTTACAACAGAAATAAGGAAAATAAACTCCAGACATCTATACCTATTTGGTACAATGCAAGATACACAACAGGCAATCAAATACTTATATATTTTTTCCAACTACTTCTTTCCAAAAGAATTTCTAATGAAATAGTAAGTTAAGATTTCATTATAAAGTGATAGAAGTTACTGCATGAATTAGGGAACAAAGATGAACTTTAACCTGTGTGAATATCTTACATAAATTTGTATAAGAATTTCAAAAATTACAAAGATGGTAGGTAAAAGCCACATCATGTGGCTGTTTAAGATGTAGTTATTTAAAAGGCAGAGTGATGGGGTAGGGGTTGGGATCTTGCATCACCTGGTTCACTCCCCAGATGGCTACAACAGCCAGGGCTAGGCCAGGCTGAAGCCAAGAACCCAGAACTCCTTCTGGGTCTTCAACAGGGTGTCAGAGGCCCAAGTATTTGGGCCATCCTCCACTGCTTCCCAGTTACATTAGCAGAGAGCTGGACTGGAAGCGGAGAAACTGGTTCTCAAAAAGGCACTTCAGTATGGGATGCTGGCATGTCAAGTGATAGCTTAACCTGCTGCAGCACAATGCCAGGCCTTGAGTGGTTGTTTACATGCTGGCTCCAGGGCTGGCCAGCAGGTTAAAGTCCGAGTCTGCAGTGCCTGTTTGAGTCCCAGCTGCTCTACTTCTGATCCAGCTCTCTGCTATGGCCTGGGAAAGCAAAAGATGGGCCCCTGCACCCATGTGGGAGACCTGGAAGACGCTTCTGGCTCTTGGCTTCGGATCAGCTCAGCTCTGGCCGTTGCAGTCATTTGGAGAGTGAACCGGTGGGATGGAAGACCTCTCTCTCTGGCTCTACCACTCTCTTTAACTCTTTCAAATCTTTTTAAAAAATAAATGCTGGTTCCACCATTCATTAGCTATCTGATGTCAGGCAAATGTCTCTGAAGTTCCATTTTCTCAGCTGAAGATTCAAAGGAGCTTACATCCGTAATGATTAGATCAGTACTTCACACATAGTGGGCACTATTCCTTGCTGTATTAAAACAGCTTACCACAACTACAGATAGATTATATATCTAAGCATAAAGTCGATGTAAATTCCCATATCAATCCACTATTCCAGTGAAATCTATGAACTATCAAGCATGCATTTTTTTTTTCAAGATTTATTTATTAATTTGAAAGGCAGAGTTACAGAGGTAGAGGCAGAGAGAGACAGCGAGGTTTTCCATCCACTGGTTCACTCTCTTTTTGTTTTTTTTTAAAGACTTATTTATTTATTTGAAAGAGTTACACACAGAGAAAAGGAGAGGCAGAGAGAGGGAGAGAGAGAGTCTTCCAACCGCTGGTTCACTCCCCAGTTGGCCGCAATCGCTGGAGCTGTGCAGATCCGAAGCCAGGAGCTTCTTCTGGGTCTCTCATGCGGATGCAGGGACCCAAGGACTTGGGCCATCTTCTACTGCTGTCCCAGGCCACAGCAGAGAGCTGGACCAGGAGTAGAGCAGCCAGGACCCGAACTGGCGTCCATATGGGATGCCAGCACTGCAGGTGGTGGCTTTACCCACTACGCCACAGCGCTGGCCCCCATTTATTCTTGTAACAAATGCATACAGAAGTGGCCCTGGAAGGTACTGGTTCAGACTATAAAGATAAGACACTAAACTCCATAGATTTCACAGTGGGGACAAATAATATAAGTCAACAAGGCTTCTTGGTCCAGTGACTACAAGATCTCAAAAAAAAGGAAGTGGTTAACTTGGGTTAATACTTCCTTTTTCAATACAATAGCCTGGTTAAAAGAAAAAAGAGAAAGAAAGCTATTTTGGGGTCCTCTCCAATCAGGTCTGCAAAATAACAGACAATATAAACTGAAAATAAATAATTCTAGTGAGTGCACAAGAACACAGCTAATTTTGTTAAGAATAATGAGAGCTAATACTTGTGGTAAATTATAAGCCATGTCCTGTCCTAAAATGCCTCAGATGTTTTAACTGCATCCTTACAACAATTCTATAGGATTGATCCTATCATTCTCTTCAGATACAAATAAAAACTGAAGCAAAAAGCGGGCTAGGATTTAACCTTGAGCAGTCTGACTTCAGAGATCCGGCTCTCACTGTCTCAAATATCAGCTCTTCCTCTCCCACAATCAGTCCGAGTTTTCACCTACTTCTAGACTGTCTCACACCTACTCCAGCAAAATCTATACTCTGGGGTTCATTCTCTCTTTCTTCTTCCCCTCATTTCTCCTCTGGTAAACCTCAGGTCACTGGAGATCTCCTTACTCCAAATGTGAAGACAATGTAGACAAACAGCAACAGGGCAAAGACACAGTAGACACTCCTTGACCCTTTCACTCTGTAATGAACTCAGTTTCTTTAGCTTCTCTCACATTTGGTCACTTCTCTCCTTATCCAGAATCCCGAGTCAATTTTAGCTTAATAAGCAGGCAGAGGGCTCCTTAAAAAGTGCCTGGGACAAATAAAGTTAATTTGTATAAGGATTTAAGAAAAAGTCTATTTCTTCTACTCTCTACTGTCAGCCGCTCAACACTTCTGCTATCAGTGATAACAATTCTGAGATGTCCTGAATAAAGTTACACAGGAAGTATGGGAAGAAGGAAGAGATATAAACAGGTGTGTATATCACATCAACAGCTCTGGCTAAACCAACAAAGAAAAGGAAAGTGCTCCGCATTCCTCCCCTGTATGCTGAGGCACAGCTGGCAAATGATGTTGCATGTCACACACAGAATCAAAACCCACCAAAGCACAGCAGGCACCTACCTCTCTGTATGGACTGATCTCCTTTCCCAGGATTCTGCTCGCTTTGTGTTGTCCCACCCTTCTTATCAAGTGCCAATGCAGGTTCAATGTTAGCGATTTATGTTTTCTTCCCCAAACTTTCATTGAAAAACATCCTGGCTGTTTATAGAGACACTGGATATTTTTCCAATGCTATTTACCATGCTGCTGCAGATCAGGGAATTTGTCTCATGACTGAGACAAGCAATCAATCAGTTCTGCAGTGGACACCAACTTGGTGTTCTCTAATTCAATTCAATCTGACACTATCTCCCTGGAGATACTCAGTTCCCAGAAGACTGCCCTCACTTCCAAGGCACACTGCAAATCCCAGGTTGTTTTACTTTCAACTATATATCAGGGCTCTCAAACCTCAACCTTGTGTTCAGCAAACTATTAGAGCATCTCACAGAACTCAGAGAAACAAATTCCTCACACTGACTGGTTTATTATAAAGGATATTACAAAAGACAGAGATGAAGAGATACATCGGGCAAGCATATGAGATGGGACACGGAGCTTCCATGTTCTCTGAACGTCCCATATTCCTCATTCATTCAATGACCCAGCCGCTCCCAGAACCCAGTCCTTTGGGATTGTATGAAAGTTTCATTACATAAGTACAATTAATTAAATCACTGACCACTGGTGATCACCTTAATCTTGGGATTCCTCTCCCCTCTCAAGAGCTTTGAACAGAAAAGCCCCAGTCCTTTAATAGTGCCTTGTTCTAGTGACTGGCCTGCACCCTGCTGTCACTGATTAGCATATGAAAGAAACATTCTCTTCAGAGACTATGGATTTTAGGAGCTACAAGTCAGTAAACTAGAAGAAAAGCAAATATTTCACAGTATCTCAACTTGCTTCTCCTGACTTCTAAAAACTTAAAATAGTAATAGATAAAAATGATGACCAAGGGGCTGGTGCTGTGGAGTAATAGGCTAAGCCTCTGCCTGCAGCAGCAACTGCATCCCATATGGCCGCTGGTTTGTGTCCTGGCTGCTCCTCTTTTGATTCAGCTCCCTGCTAATGCACCTGGGAAAAAATTCCCCCAGAGAGATTTAAGAACCACAACTTAAACGTTCTCAGATATTGCCACACTCTGCAGACTACTGTATCAGAATAAACCAGGGATCCCTTATGATTTACTGTAAGAAATATGTAGGATTGGGGCCGGCACTGTGACAGAGTGCCGGTTCGAGTCCCAGCTGTTCCACTGATGATCCAGCTCCATATGAATGTGCCTAGGAAAGCAGTAGAAGATGGCCCCAGTCCTTGGTCCCTTTAACTACGTGGGAGATCCAGAAGAAACTCAAGGCTCCTGGTTTTAGATCAGATCAGCTCAGCTCATTTCTGGCCACTGCAGCCATTTGGGTAGTGAAGCAGCAGACGGAAGACCTCTCTGTCTCTCCCTCTTTTTCTCTGTAACTCTAACTTCTCAAATAAATAAATAAAATCTTTTAAAAAAATACGATGACCAAATCTGCATAGGATGGAACATAAAAACACAAAGCCACCCATACCATACAAATAATCAGGAAGCCAGCCAAGTATACTTCTTTACTACCATTATCTGTTTTCTATAAACCAGCCTAACTGCTAGTCTGTCGTTAGAGAATAAACTCATTATATTTTGTATTCAGACAATGCTCCTGAAGCAGTGGGGTTGAAATGGTCAGGAAGGAATACATAAAAGTCTGATGTTTATGGCACACAAGTACAATCCTTGTTTTATGCAATGAGTAGTTTTCCTTGAAAGATGTGCTCTCTGAAAATAACATTTTAACCAATTTAAATATTTTAAATGTAATAAAATAACTTTATTTATATGAAACAAATAAGTCTTGTAAAGCACATACTTATGCCTACATTTATTTTCCATTTTCTTTGGTAAAAAAATCAGACTTTCATAATAACAGGTTTTCTTAAAATTTCATTGATGGGTCATTTTATATATTTGAGGTAGATTATTATTTTTAGATTATGGTAATTTCATAGCACATCTGAAACTGCAGAAAAAGAAAAAAGAATATTCACTGGAATTACCTTAAAAGAAAACCAACTCAAAGAAAATCTAAAACTATGATTGCAAATACCCTACCCTACAGAGAAAGAAGTTTTTCCTCCTTTTAAATTCCTTTAAACACCTTTATTTTACTAAATGTTCTAAAATACAGAATAAAGCATGTTCAAAATATAACACGTGAATATCCAGAAGCTGTGCTCACAGCATGGATCCCCATTTTACAGGCCAACACTAGCTTAACCATGTGCTTGGCATGTCAGAGAGTTACAGTAAGTCATACACTGGTATTCCACAGATCTCTGTTCCAACCCCATCATCCTTACTTTGTATGGAAGTATAAACAGACGAAGGCCAGTAATTTTCAAATTTCTTCTCAAATTGCCAAAGTCTCCAAGTCCTTCCTCATTTGGCTAGGACCACATAAACTGAATAAACTGCATTCATTAAAAAGCATCCTAGACATTGAGGATACAACTCAACAACAGAGTGGCTCCACAAAAATAGCATAATCTAATAAAAATTCAATTTAAAATTGCTTTCCTTTGGGACATAAAATATATAAAGTGAAATTATCCTTCTTAAGCAAGTATTCCATAACAGCCCAGGGGCATTCCATCTAGGGCCTGTAATTAAGCAATGCATTTCTGTTTCTTTCAAGACCTATTTAAACCAGCAGAAAACAATGCACTAAACTTCATCACCAAGTACTGTATCCAGGAATTATGAAAGTCACATCTGGATAATTCTTTTAAAAGTATAATTCATTTCTGCTAACACACACATAGTGCAAGTGGCATAAGTTTCAAGAATAAAAATGTTATTTCATGCATATATGTAAAAAAAATTAAAACTAATAAAATGTAAGAACTTGGCAAAACCATTTAGCTAATACCTAATTAGATTCCTTTTTAAAAGAGTAGATGACTAAGTGGATAATCAACAAGTAAGCAAGTAAATAAGAAAACAAGAACTATAATACTAATATTGTGTGTAAAACTAACGTGTCCTCACAGTCAGGGTGGACAAAGGTATACCTTTGTTTTTGTTTGTGATTTTATTTAGTAATTGTTGATCTTTGTATTGTCTCTAAAGTTTGGTCATAAACAGTTCAGATTATACAGTATGTGACCTTTTCTTTTTTTTAACTTTTATTTAATAAATATAAATTTCCAAAGTATAGTTTATGGATTACAATGGCTCCCCACCCCCCGTAACTTTCCTCCCACCCGCAATCCTCCCATCTCCCATTCCATTCGCATCAAGATTCATTTTCAATTATCTTTATATACAGAAGATCAATTTAGTATAAATTAAGTAAAGATTTCAACAGTTTGCACCCACACCAAAACACAAAGTGTAAAATACTGTTTGAGTACTAGTTATAGCATTAATTCACATTGTACAACGCATTAAGGACACTCTTATTTATGGTGTCAGTAATCACCCTAGGTTCTTGTCATGAGTTGCCAAGGCTATGGAAGCATTTCGAGTTCGAGTATGTGATTGTCTTTTATGCATTTAAAGTTCCTCCATGTCTTTTTTGGACTTGATAGCATATTTCTGAATCATATTTTACTGTATAGATATAATAGGTTTTTATCAATTATGAATACAGCTGTTAGAAACATGTACAAGTTTTTGTGTAGACATAAATTTTCAACTCACTTAGGTAAATAATTAGCAGAACTGTTGGAATGTATGGTGAGACTACATTCAGCTTTGTAAGAAAAATGTCAGTGTCTTTTTAAAAAATTTTGTGTATTTCATTAGAAGTGAGGGGGTCGGGTGGGGGAGAGACTCTCCCACCCACCGGATCAGGAATTGAACCCTGGCACTCTGATGTGGGATATGGCCATCTCAACAGGACTCCTAACTGCGAGGCCAAATGCTGGCCCCACTTTTGTGAATCTTACAACACTCATTATGCTCTGCTTTATACAGAATTCCTCTCAGTTTTCAAGGCCCTTCCATGTGTATAGTCTTAGCAACTCTGTGAAGCAGATACCTAAGATCATCTTGGACCGGCAGTACAGTACTGCAGAAGCAACACCAGCAGAAGACCTGGGCTTGAATACCAGTGTTTACTAGCTTTATGATGTCAGGAGTATTTGGCGAAACCACAGAACAAATACAAAATGAAGACATTTTTACCAGTTTTTCAATGTATACCTAAAGTATTTTTGTAGCTCTAAGTTTGGATCTTGCAAATGACAAAGCTAGTACATTGTTAATACTCAAAATATTGGGGGGGGGGGGGGACGCTGTGGCGCAGCGGGTTAATGCCCTGGCCTGAAGCGCCAGCATCCCATATGGGTGCCGGTTCGAGTCCCAACTGCTCCACTTCCAATCCAGCTCTCTGCTATGGCCTGGGAAAGCAGTAGAAGATGGCCCAAGTCCTTGGCCCCTGCACCCGCGTGGGAGACCTGGAGGAAGCTCCTGACTTCTGGCTTCAGATGAGCACAGCTCCAGCCATTGCGGCCAACTGGGGAGTGAACCATCGGATGGAAGACCCCTCTCTCTCTTTCTCTCTGTGTAACTCTGACTTTCAAATAAATAAGTAAATCTTAAAAAAAAAAAAATATTGAGGCTGGTGCTGTGGCATAGTAAGCTTCTGCCTGTGGTGCTGGCATCCCACATAGCACCAGTTTGTGTCCTGGCTGCTCTTCTTCCAATCTAGCTCTCTGCTTATGGCCTGGGAAACCAGTGGAGGATGGCCCAAGTGCTTGAGCCCCTGTACCCACGTAGGACACCTGGAGAAGCTCCTGGCTCCTGGCTTTGGAATGGCCCAGCTACAGCTGTTGTTGCCATTTGGGGAGTGAACCAGTGGAGGGAAGACCGCTCTGTCTCTCCTTTTGTGTATAATTCTGCGTCTCATATACATAATAAAATTTTAAAAACAAATTCAAAATATCAAGTCTAAACACAGCCTAAAAATATAACAAACGAGTAGATAAAAGGTAAAGCTCCATCTGAGAAATATAATCTGCTATTTTTTAAAAGATTTATTTATTTATTTGAAAGGCAGAGCTAGAGAGAAGGCACAGGCAGAGGCAGAGATAGAGAGGTTTTCCATCAGCTGGTTCACTCCCCAAAAGGCAGCAACAGCTGGAGCTGGGCCTATCCAAAGCCAGGAGCCAGAAACTTCTCCTGGGTCTCCGACAAGGGTGCAAGGGCCCAAACACTTGGGCCATCTTCTGCTGCTTTCCCAGGACATAGCAGAGAGCTGGATCAGAAGATGAGCAGCTGGGACTCGAACCAGTGCCCATATGGGAAGCCAGTACTGCAGGTGGCAGCTTTATCCGCTACAGAATAGCACTGGCCCCTATAATCTGCTTTTTAATCACCAAAGTATACAGTTATAAAACTAACATCAAGTCTGTATTCTGAGATAACCTAATCATATCTGATAAATAGTCAATGAAATGAAAACAAAATAACACTATAAACAATCCTGTTTAACTGTAACTTGCTTTATCTAAGTTTTATATTTACAAGTTTTTTGTATTTTTAAAGAGCTTTTAATTTTATAAAATGGATTAACTCTATAGTCGTTCACCCTTAAAATGATGTAACATGGGGAAAGTTATTAATCCTGTTTTCAAGATTTAAAAAAAAAAAAAGAAAGAGAGGTCAAGTTACTTGCTTTTGAGAGGTAAAAAGCAACTGGTTTCTCAAGTCTCAGTAATATTATGCCATGCTGGTTCCTAAATACAATGACAATAAAATTTTAAAGAAGCAAACTACAGGAAAGGCAGTATAATGTGGGACAAAAATGGAAATGGGTTTGGAAATGTGCATTTAGTAAGAGTTGTACTATTAAATAGTTATGAGACCTTGACCTATATCCTCTTTGAATCTGGTTTCCTAATTTGTTATAAACAAGAGAAATGCTTGCTGAAGATTTTTACATACAATATGAAGGTCAGCAAAAATCTATGGAACACAGAATTGAGAGATATTTATTTTAGTGTATAAACATTTGAAATCCATGCACACAAGGGTCTTCAGAAAGTTCAAAGGAAATGCATATTATGGAAAAACTATGCATAGATTTAAAAATTAGGGTACAATGTGCATGGAACCAAAACAAATAACTTCTACTTTATCTATTTATTCATACAATAAAGATCCAGTGTCTACTACAGCAAAGAATTGGAGATCCAATACCACCAACTAGACTAATTAGGTCTATATAAACTATAAAACTTCTGGAAGAAACCATAACAAAATATTTGCCACTGTAAGATAGGCCAAGGTTTCTTACACAAGCCAAAAATAAACAAATCATGCTGTCTGAATTAGTTTACACGAACTACTGAAAAGGTAAAACTAATCTATAATGGTAGAAAGAGAAGTAGCTGCCTGGTTTTGTGAAAAATTTTGCGTCTTGACTTTGGTGGTGGCAGTCAAAGAATATATACAACAGACCCGCACTATAGCATAGCAGGTAAAGCTGCTGCCTGCAGTGCCAGTATCCTGCATGGGCACCGGTTTGAGTCCTGGTTGCTCCACTTCTGATCCAGCTCTTTGCTATGGCCTGCAAAAGCAGTGGAAAATGACTCAAGTTGTTGGGCCCCTGTACCTGTCTGGGAGACCCAGAAGCAGCTCCTGTTTCCTGGCTTCTGACTTCCTTGGCCCAGCCCTGACCACTGCGGCCATTTGGGGAGTGAATCAGTGGATGGAAGACCTCTCTCTCTGTAACTCTACCTCTCAAATAAATAAATAAAATCTTTTTTTTTAAATCTTGAATATTTTGAAGAAATGTCAAAGGTCTTTTCAAATGTGAAGGATTTTTAAGATATGCCAGTTTAGTGGTAATCATGACATGCAAAGGAATCAGTACTTCTCTCTATGTAGTCTCCAAGTCTGGATGAAACTCCTATTTAACTTCTTAGCTAGTTCTATATAATTTTAAAATGCATGCTTCTTTCTTCAACTCTTTATTAATTTTATTATTCTTCTCAAGAACAAAAACCTTACCAATTGCTCTCCTTATAAATTTGTGAAAGAAACTGTTCATTTCTCTTTGGTAGGCCTTATTCTTAGCTGCCATCTCTGGGAAGGAGGAAGTGTTGTTTAATGGTGTGTTAAGGACAAACACTGAGCTAAAATGTAAGGGTAGGAGGCAAGTAAGTTGCATCTTGTAGATTAACTCCATCTAACTTCTACCTGGAGCATGGATGCCTCCCCTGCATCTGGAGAAACTCAGCAAGGAAACAAGGGTCAGTGGAGCACCAGTGAACTGCAATGTCCTGTAACCTCGTGTTTTTTTTTTTTTTCCCCCCCAAGATTTATTTATTTATCTGAAAGTCAGAGTTACAGAGACAGAAGGAGAGGCAGAAAGAGAGAGAGAAGTCACCCATCCACTGGTTCACTCCCCAGTTGGCTGCCACGGCTGGAGCTGTGCTGATCCAAAGCCAGGAGCCAGGAGATTCCTCCAGGTCTCCCACATGGGTGCAGGGGCCCAAGGACTTGGGCCATCTTCTACTGCTCTCCCAGGCCATAGCAGAGAGCTGGATCAGAAGAGGAGCAGCCGAGACTCGAACCAGTGCTCACATGGGATGCCGACATTGCAGGCAGCGGCTTTACCCACTACACCACAGCGATGGCCCCCAACCTCAGGTTTTAAGGGGAAGCATCAAACAAGGTAGCACCAAACAGGGAACAATGTCCATGAGATTTGCCATTCAGGAGATCACTGATTTGCACTAATGTGACAACACAGTCAATAGAGTTGTGAAGGGAAGTGCACAGGCCAAAGAAGAAATGAGTATACAGACAGAGCCGATACACAAAAGGATTTAGAGTGAATTACTTACAGGCACATGAGGATAGAGGAGAGTGCCACAGGGATGTACTGGCCTTACAGGAGAAACATCTCATCCTCTAAAAATACATCAAAGGGATAGAGAGGGAAGCTCTACAGGTTAACTTTTAGTATAAGAGTAAAAAGTTAAAAAAGTTAAATGAAGAAGGAGGTAAGCAACTTTGTTTTTGGGCAAAAAGACAGGAAGGTCAAGAGGGGAAATGAGAAGATTGGGCAAAGCTCTTGAAGAGGATGAAAGCAAGAACTAAACAGACAAGACTGGAAATAATTTTAAAACGGGTTAATGTATTTGAATAGAAGTTTTTCTCTCTTCAAAGTAGAACAGTAGACTATAGATTAGGTTGGCATTCTACAGAGGTGCAGGCAAGGCCAGATATTGGGAGTATATCAATCAATTTACTAAGAGAGGGGCTGGCGCTGTGGCTTAACAGGTAAAGCCGCCGCCTACAATGCTGGCATCCCATGTGTGTGCTGGTTCAAGTCCTGGCTGCTCCACTTCCGATCCAGCTCTCTGCTATGGCCTGGGAAAGTAGTAGAAGATAGTCCAAATCTGCGGGCCCCTGCACCCATGTGGGAGACCCAGAAGAAGCTCCTGGCTTCAGATTGGCTTAGCTCCAGCTGTTGCGGCCATCTGGGGAGTCAACCAGCGGATGGAAGACCTCTCTCTCTCTGCCTCTCAAATAAATAAATAAATCTTTAAAAAAAAATTCACTATGAGATCCAAGCTGTCAAGAGTAGGAACACAGGTTATGAGGAGAAAAATATAGACAAGCTAGTGGTACTCTATAGAGAAAGATAAGAAGTATTAGTCACAGAGAGATGTTGGGGTTGGAGATTTCTGAGGTGGTTTACTTAAAGATGAGATTAGAATGCAGTTACGGAACAAGGTACTGATCTTCAACCAGATGAGATCATCACTGACATTAAAGAAGCCTGGGAACAGATGAGGCCCTTTCTATTTTAGTACACTGATTTCCTAGTCCAAGGTTCTCTTCACCACTGACAATCTCTACAAGTTGTCACCTTGATTACGGTACATGTGGAGGACATGTTGTATTCAAATGACAGAATGCTTCTAGAGAAAATAAGGACAAAGGCCTGCTCTGGAACTGAATGCAAGACTTGGGACAAATCATGGTCTTTCAAGATTCGATATAATCTAGTCTATCCTCTTCTCTCCCTACCTTCCTAACTGTAAGCTGGTGACAAGAGTCAAACTTGTATCCTAAGTAAATATGAAGAGACAAGATGATGAGTTCTTTTGGGAGGGTTGTCAGAATTTTAAAATACAGTATTAACTCAGATACTTCTTTCAAGAAGAAAAATATCAGAGTATTCAAAGAACTATTATATAAAGAAAGGGGAATTAATCTAAATAGCAACTGAAAAGGCCCACAAGGATACATCAACACTCTAGTGAAAAAGCAATGGCTAAAGAAGTGACAACAATTCAAGGTTTGTATTTTCCTCTGCTTGACAGACTCAGAAAAAGAAATCAAAAATCAAAATAGGGACTGGTGCTTTGGTATAGAAGGTTAACCTGCTGCCTACAATGCTGGCATCTCATGTGGGTGCTGGTTTGAGTCCCAGCTGCTCCACTTCTGGACCAGCTACCTGCTAATGGCCTGGGAAAGCAGCAGAAGATGGCCCAAGTCCTTGGGCTGCTGCACTCATGTGGGAGACCCAGAAGGACCTCCTGGTTCCTGGCTTCAGACTGGCCCAGCTCCAGCCATTGTGGCCACTTGGAGAGTGAACCAGCAGATGAAAGATCTCTCTCTCAATCTGTAACTCTGCCTTTCAAAAAAATAAGTCTTAAAAAAAAGAGAAAATATATTCCTTATAAAACAAAACCATTGTCTGAAAAGTTTTACTTCTGTCATTGGCATGAATTAAGAAAAAAAATCTAGGGTGCGTGTTTGCCTAGCAGTGAAGATGCTGGTTAAGATGCCTAGGTCCCACGTTAGAGTCCTGCATTTGATTCCAGGCCCATCTCCTAAATCCAGCTTCCTTCTCTCTCTGTGTAACTGTGACTTTCAAGTAAATAAATAAAGTCTTAAAAAAAAAAAGATTTAGTTATTTGAAAGGCAGAGAGAGAGGGAGGGAGGGAGAGGGAGAGGGAGGGGGTGGGGGGGAGAGAGAGAGAGAGAGAGAGAGAGAGAGAGAGAGAGAGAGAGAGAGGTGTGTCTTCCATCCTCTGGCTCAATCCTCAAATGGCCTCAACAGCCGCAGCTGGATTGATCCAAAATCAGGAGCTTCTTCTGAGTCTCCCATCTTTTGCTGTTTCCCAGGCCATAGCAGAGAGTTGGATCAGAAGAGAAGCAGCCAGGACTCAAACTGGCACCCATTTGGGATGCTGGCACTGCAGGCAGCAGCTTTACCTGCTTCACCACAGTGCCAGCCCCACCCTGCATGTTTTAATAGTAACCCTCGGGCCAGCACTGTGACATAGTGGGCTAAACCTCTGCCTGCAGCATTGGTATTCCACATAGGTGCCGGTTTGAGTCCTCCACTTCCGATCCAGGGAAGCAGTGGTGATGGCTCAAGTGAATGGGTTCCGGCTACCTCTGCAGGAGACCAGGACTGAGTTTCAAGCTCAATGCTTTGAACCCAGCCATTGTGGGCATTTGGACAATGTTTCAAGAGATGAGAGCTGTTTCTCTCTCAAATAAAGTAAAAATTAAAAAAAAAATGTGAGTTATTGAGGACATTAAGCATAGAATACGTAATTAATGAAATGATAAAGTAGCATGCCTTTAGATGGAAATTTGATAATACTGTATCAAAAGACTTTTTTTTATAAAAGACTTACTTATTTATTTGAAAGGCAGAGTTACAGACAGAGATCTCCCACCCCATAGTTCACTTCTCAAATGGCCTCAACGGCCAAGGCTGTGCCAGGAGCTTCTTCTGGGTCCCCCAGATGGGTGCAGCGGCCCAGGGACTTGGACCACCTTGGGCTATTTTCCCAGGTGCATTAACAGGGAGCTGGATAGGAAATGGAGCAGCCAGGACTCGAAACAGTGCCCAAATGGGATGCTGGCACTGTAGGTAATGGCTTAACCCACTGAACTACAGCGTCAATCCCTCAAAAATTTTTTTTTTTTTTTTTTTTTTTTTGACAGGCAGAGTGGACAGTGAGAGAGAGAGAGACAGAGAGAAAGGTCTTCCTTTTGCCGTTGGTTCACCCTCCAATGGCCGCCGCGGCCGGCGCGCTGCGGCCGGCGCACCGCGCTGATCCGATGGCAGGAGCCAGGAGCCAGGTGCTTTTCCTGGTCTCCCATGGGGTGCAGGGCCCAAGCACCTGGGCCATCCTCCACTGCACTCCCTGGCCACAGCAGAGGGCTGGCCTGGAAGAGGGGCAACCGGGACAGAATCCGGCGCCCCTACCGGGACTAGAACCCGGTGTGCCGGCGCCGCTAGGCGGAGGATTAGCCTAGTGAGCCGCGGCGCCAGCCCAAAAAATTTTAAAATTATTATATTTTGTGATCCTGCAATTCTAATTCTAGTAAACTAAACTATTTTAAGGAAATAATTATGGATACATATCTGTAAAAAATTCACTAGTTAGAATAGTAAAAAATAAAAATAATCCAAAGGCCAACATTAGTGAAATGCTTATATGACTTATAGTTTACCTAAATTATGGAATATAGGCACTACATGACTCAAAAACCAAAACTATCAAATAACATGAGAAGGCCCACAATTTGTTGATAAGTAAAAAATATTACAGACTCTATATACATAATTTATTTAAATCTTTTAGGTATTTATTTACTTGAAAGGCAGTTGGGGAAAGAGAGAGAGAGAGAGAGAAAGAGAGAGAGAATATAATGAAATTGAGCTTCCATTCACTGGTTCACTATCCAAATGGCCGCAATGGCAGGGCCCAGCCAGGCTGAAGCCAAAACCATCATACTCCATCTGGGTGACAGAGGCCTAAGCACTTTGACCATTCTGTGGTCATCAGGGGAGTGAACCAGCAGATGGGAGATCTGTCTGTCCTCTCTGTAACTCTTGATTTTCAAATAAATTAATAAATCTTTAAAAAACAAGGACAAAAAAAAAACAGAAAAAGTTTGTTATTTTGTCAACATAATATTCCATAATTTTATTATACAGCAAATATTTGTAATTTACACAAAAATACAGATTAAAATTGTTTTTATTAGTTTGAGAGGCAGGTAGAGAAAGACAGACAGACAGACAGACAGAAGCAGTTATCTGCTGGTTCACTCCCTGAATGCCCACAATGGTGGGGGTGGGATACGGTGGAAAATTCAACACAGGCTTCAACACAAGTGAGAAGAACCCAATTACTTTAGCCACGAAGGCTGCCTCCCAGGGAGGCATTAGCAGGAAGCCAGAGTCAGGAGCCAGAGCCAGGCATTAAACTCAGGCACTTTGATTTGCGATGCCAGCATCTTAACCATCTGTAAGCTATGTGAAATGTCTTTCTGCCCCCACGATCAATTATTTAAAAAGGTATCTGGAAGCTTTGTGTTCTAATACCGAGATCAGTTGCTAAGGCCTTGCTTTCAGTCTCACAATTCCTCTAATTCTTCAGAACTCATTACATTCAACTTTATCCTGCTTCAGTAACTCTGCGTACAGAATGAACAAATTTATTCACAAGGCTAAAAGGAAAAATATAAAGTATCTATAAAATGTCTGAGACACTATACTTTAATCAAAAACATAAAAAAATCTTTTGATTTCCAATTTGAACATTTTTATAACCCTAAACAAATTTATTAAATATGCATTACTTGCACTGTTTCATTTTTTCCTATGCAAAATGAACAATAGTGAGGGCCAGCATTGTGGCGTAGTGTAGTGAGTTAAGCTGCCACCTGCCATGCAGGCATTCCATATGCGCAACAGTTTGAGATCAACAGTTCGAGATCCAGCTGCTCTACTTCTGATTCAGCCTCCTGCTAATGAAGCATCCAGGACAGCAGTGGAAGATGGTTCCTGGCTCCTGGCTTTGGACTGGCGCAGCTCCGGCCATTGCAGCCAATTGGGGAGTGAACTATTGGATGGAGGATCTCTCTCTCTCTCTCTTTCTCTCTCTCTCTCTTCTTCTGCCTCTCCTTCTCTCTCTGTGTAACTCTTTCAAATAAATAAATAAATCTTTTTTATAAAGATTTTTATAAAGAATCACTTCCTTTTAGTGTATTAAATGGACAGTTTTATGTCTCATAAGTTACAGTATGTCTAAGAGCTTGTAAAAATGTATCATTCTTGGGTTCTTTAAAGATAATCAAGTTTCTGAAAGGAAAGAAGGGAAAGGACAGAAGGGAAAAGAGGAAGGGAGGATTAAAAAAATGAAATCACCTCTGAGAAGCAGTAACATTGAACAGCCCTTGTCTAGACTGTTGAGGAATAGTTTTTAGTTTTTTTCTTTTTTCTTTCTTTCTAAGACTAAACAGGAGAGGGAGGGAGAAGAGGAGTGGGAGAGTGGGTGGGAGGGTGTGTATGGTGGGAAGAATTACCATGTTTCTTATGTTGTATTTATGAGATACAAATAAAAAAATAAACTGCTATATTTCTCCTTAATTTGAGGCAATAAAAGCAAAAACACTGATGTAATCTTTTATTAGCCCTTAAATTACTCCATACCCTTAAAATATAGTAACATAGTTTTGGGTAAATGCAAAATTCTGTTTATGATATTTTTTATCAAATACAAAAATCATGATGAAAGCCAAGAATGACTATAAAGTACGCATACTGCAGGAGAGACTGCCCCCTTGTGTCACTCTGTAACTAGCAACAGATTAAGAAAAAACATGTGTAACTGTTTAACACTAAGGCATCCAAGTTTCTAAAAAGATCTTGATTATTCAGTGTTTTGATTTCAACAGCTTATATTTCAAGTTATGATCTTTAAAGAAAAATAAATTGAATGGAACATTAAGCTATTATGATTAACATTCGACAGTGAGTAGCAAATACTAATGTAATTCCTAACATTTAATTATCATAGATAGAAAAGCTGCTCGACTGTTTACAAGCTGAGTTCAGAGATAAATAATTTTCTGGTCCTTAAGTTCTACAACAAAAAAAGAGAAAAACAAAGAAAAGAGTACATTTAGGAGAAAAACAGATGAAGCAGGAATAGAGTATGATGATTTGTTTTAAAATGAATAGCACATCCAAGTTCTCAGGTGTTTTACTCTGATATTTTTGAAAATAAAACATCAAAAAAATTTTGATACATGGGGGGCTGGTGCTGTGGTGTAGTGGGTAAAGCTGCTGCTTGCAGTGGTAGCATCCCATATGGGTACCGGTTGGAGTCCCAGCTGCTCCACTTCTAATCTAGCTCTCTGTTGTGGCATGGGAAAGCAGCAGAGAATGGCTCAAGTCCTTGGGCCCCTACACCCATGTGGGAGACCAGGAAGAAGCTCTGGGCTCCTGGCTTCGGATCAGCCCAGCTCTGGCTGTTGTGGCCATTTGGGGAGTGAACAAGCGGATGGAAGACTTCTCCTCTCTCTCTGCCTTTCAAATAAATAAATACACCTTTAAAAAAATATTTTTGACACATGGTCTAAGTATCCTTTATAAAGCTTCTTTCCATATAAGTGTTAACAGGCCATTCAAACCTAAGTCTTCATCAGTATTATTATTACTAATAATCTATAATAGTGCACAAAAGTACAAAGCAATAGACTTGATAAAAGAAAAACACACTAACGTAGTAAGAAAACATTTCTGGGGACTGGCACTATGGCACGAGGGCAAAGCTGCCACCTGTGACACCTGGCATCCCATATGGGCACCAATTTGAGTCCTGGCTGCTCCACTTTTTTTTTTTTTTTTTTTTTTTTGACAGGCAGAGTTAGACAGTGAGAGAGAGAGAGGAGAAAGGTCTTCCTTCTGTTGGTTCACTCCCCAAATGGACGCTGCAGCCGGCGCACCACGCTGATCCGAAGCCAGAAGCCAGGTGCTTCCTCCTGGTCTCCCATGCAGGTGCAGGGCCCAAGGACTTGGGCCATCCTCCACTGCCCTCCTGGGCCACAGCAGAGAGCTGGACTGGAAGAGGAACAACCGGGACAGAATCTGGTGCCCCGACTGGGACTAGAACCCGGGGTGCCAGCGCCGCGGGTGGAGGATTAGCCTATTGAGCCGTGGCGCCAGCCCATGCTCCACTTTTTTTTAAGTTTTTATTTTATATATTTGAGAGGTAGAATTACAGACAGTGAGAGGGAGGGAGAGAGAGAGAAAGGTCATCCATCCATTAGTTCACTCCTCAAATGACAACAGCCAGTAATAGGCCAATCCAAAGCCAGGAGCCAGGAGCTTCTTTTCATGCAGGTGCAGGAGCCCAAGTGCTTGGGCCATCTTCTACTGCTCATGAAGATGCAGGCCATAGCAGAGAGCTGGATCAGAAGAGGAATAGCTGGGACTAGAACTGGCGCCCATATGGGATGCTGGCACCACAGGCATAGGATTAACCTACTGTACCATAATGCTGGCTCTGCTGCTCCATTTTGATTCAGCTCCCTGCTAATGTGCCTGGGAAAGCAGCAAAAGACAGAAGACTCAGATGAAGCTCTTGGCTCCGGGCTTTGGTCTGGCCCAGCTATGACCACTGTGGTCATTTGGTGGAGTGAATCAGTAGATGGAAGCTCTCTCTCTCTCTCTCTCTCTCTCTCTCTTACTTTCAAATAAACAAATCTTAAAAAAAATTTCAGTTAACAATTAAATGACAAAGAATTAACAGCACAGTCTTTTTTCCTAATTCCAGTTGAGCAGCTGCAATTCTAGTTCTATCAAATTGGATATTTGGAAGAATAAAATGAACTATAATTGACAGGGTACTTGGTATAATAAAAAGCACAAGATGTTTTGTAGGTAAGTAAGTAAATTAGGAAACAGGGAAAAATGGTGCACGAACACTAAATACTTACTTTCGAAGGTGATCATGTTCTTTCAAAAACAGTTCAGTTCTTCTGTTGTTGACTCCAGACCCACTTTTATATGACCTAGAATACAGAGAAAAGTTAAGAACAGATACCGCAAAATCATATTAAGTGACTAATTCCAATGATAAAGTAGACAAATTGAGTGGCTTCATGGTTTTGAATGAACAATTAAAATACGTAATCTTTTCCACTTCCCACTAAGAATGATATAAAGAAATATGAATGTTTCTCTAATTTTTTATTTGAAAGGCAGAGAGACAGGTACAGGGGAGAGGGAAAAGGAGGGAATTATCTTCCATCTGCTGGTTCACTCAGCTCCCCAAATGACATCAGGAATGATATCAGTACAAAAATGTTAGCAGTCCTTAAATAATTTCATGTGAGGCTATGAGAATGCATTAAATCTGGGAAGGTTTCAAGATTTCAAAAAAATAGGTAATGCTATGATAATAGCTACCTGAAAATATAATTAATGGGCAGGAGATATATAATAATCAGGAAGTGAGACATAGAAAGCTTCAGTTATTGATAATGTAATTCTTAGGGTGGGCGGTAAGAAATCAGAGAAGAATTCATGAAGAGATCATCTAAGTTGAACTTTGAACTAAGACAGTAAAGTCAGGGTTGACAGAAGTCAGGAGATAAGACTGATACAATGTAGATTAGGACCATGTTGTTGCTGTAATGTTCAAAGACAATGAAATGGGAATTAGAGATTCTGAAATCTAAATCATGGTTTTCCAACTCATTTGAAATTAATCACAGACACATTCTAAAGCTAAATCTGAATGTTCTACAAAATATAAAAGGTAACTTACTCAATATCCTTTCGCACTGATCCCATGAGATTCTCCCTTTCCCGTATTGCTACAAAATTTGCTTTCGTTTTATGGAATTCATGCGTATAATCCTGCAATAAACCAATATCCAATCTCAACATAAGCTAGTTATGCACTACTATTTCCATTTGATTGAATCAGTTATGCATCAGTTATCATGTTGTGAATGTCTATCAAGAAAACTGCTATTTAAGAAATCAAATTACCAAAAGGTGAAAATAACTTTATAGTTACTTTCCTCAAGAGTGACTAACTTCTTTCAAATGAAAATAATTCACGGGTTATCAGTTTCATTTAAAATTTCTGTGCTCCGATCTTCCAGCGGCTTTTTCTTATGAGATAGAATTGGAAAAAAATCTAAGATAAAATGATTAAAACAGCCTAGGATAAAAGTTGGGAGGCTCTTTCTATTCAATTGTACATCCATGGGCTTATTTTCAAAATCTCATTCTTTCAGAGAATTAACTGTTCCCAGACAGTCAATTCCTAAATTAATCAAAAGAACAGAGAACTGTAAAGAACAAAACAATCATTATATATTTTATTTTTATATGGCTATTTTAAAAAGATTTAAGGAATATTGTTTTTAAAATTCAGAAAAGCAGATAAAGTTCAAAATCTCTCACAAAGTACATGTTAACCTTCTAAAAACAAAAATAACCATGATCCTGGGGAGAATATGGAAAAGAACATTAATTTAATAAATTCCCTGATAAAATTTTAATTTTAATTTTTTTTGCTATTAAAAAATGCCGCAGAGGCATGCATGTAGAGCAACGGGTGAAGCAGCTGTTTGCTACACCAGCATCCCATACGAAAGCACTCATTCAAGTCTCATCTACTCTACTTTCAATCCAGCTCCCTGCTAATGCACCTGGGAAGGCAGAAGATGGCCCAAGTACTTGGGCTTCTGCCACCCACATGGGAGACCAGGATGGAGTTCTAGGTTCCTGGCTTCAGACAGGGCCAGACCTGGCTATTGTGTCCTTGTATTTTTGTTTTTGTTACTTTGCCTTTCAAATAAATAACCGCCCCCCCCCTTTTTTTTTAAAGATTTTATGTATTTCTTTGAGAGGCAGAAAGGTCTTCCATCTGCTGGTCTACTTTCCAAATGGCTACAACGGCTGGAGCTGAGCCAGGAGCTTCCTCCGTCCCCAACATGGGTGTGGGGGACCAAGCACTTGGGCCATCCTCCACTGCTTTCCCAGGCCATGAGCAGAGGGCTGGACTGGAAGTGGAGCAGCTGGGACATGAACTGGCGCCCATATGGGATGCTGGCGCTGCAGGCAGAGGCTTAGCCTACTATGCCACAGCGCCAGCCCTCAAACAACTCAATCTTAACAGCAACAAAAAACTGCAGGGAGGGTTTTGAGCCTAGTGGTTAAGACGCCAGTAGTTGGGTTCCTGCCACCCATGTAGTAGACTCGGCTTGAGTTCCCAACTCTCACCCTTGGCCAAGCCCAGCCCTGCACTGGCTGTTGAAGGCATTTGGAGGACTGAACCCAGGGATGGATGTGCTCGCTCTCTCAAATAAATTAAAAAAAAAAAAGTTTCAGCTGCAATAGTCTTTCATATTTATTTTACTGTACCCTTTTCTTCAACCCTGCACCAATTTATGTTCCCAACAATAACATACAAGTGTCTCGTGTATAATTTTGCCAGTAATGGGAGATAAGTTTCAATACTTACTAATCTGACCAGTAAAAATCATGTCAATTTCTATATTTTTATTAGAGAATATGGCTAAACATCTTTTTATGATTTTGGTCATTCTTGGGGTCAGTGCTGTGGTGTAGTGGGCTAATCCTCCTCCTTGTAGCACCAGCATCCCATATGGGCACTGGTTCGAGTCCTAGCTGCTCTCTTCCTATCTAGCTCCTTGCTATGTCCTGGGAAAGCAGTAGAAGATGGCCCAAGTGCTTGGGCCCCTGAACCCTCATGGGAGACCTAGAAGAAGCTTCTGGCTTCAGATTGACCCAGCTCCAGCCTCTGCGGCCATTTGGGGAGTGAACCATAAGACGGAAGACCTCTCTTTCTGTCTGTCCCTCTCTCCTGTAATTCTATCTCCAAATAAATAAAATCTTAAAATAAATAAATAAAAAAATGTCATAGGTGAAATAAAATGAGATTTTGGTCATTCTTTTTTTGTAAGGAAGTTCAAATTCTTTGTCCATTTTCATATTAAACTTTTTCTGTTAATTTCTCTGTATATTTTGTGAATTTGCCCATTTATAAGTTTTCTTTTCTTTTTTTTTTTTTTTTTGACAGGCAGAGTGGATAGTGAGAGAGAGACAGAGAGAAAGGTCTTCCTTTGCCATTGGTTCACCCTCCAATGGCCACCACGGCCGGCACACTGTGCTGATCCGATGGCAGGAGCCAGGTGCTTCTCCTGGTCTCCCATGGGGTGCAGGGCCCAAGCACTTGGGCCATCCTCCACTGCACTCCCTGGCCACAGCAGAGAGCTGGCCTGGAAGAGGGGCAACCGGGACAGAATCCGGCGCCCCGACCAGGACTAGAACCCGGTGTGCCGGCACCGCAAGGTGGAGGATTAGCCTAGTGAGCCGTGGCGCCGGCCTAGAAGTTTCTTGAATTAGGTCTTGCCCTGTACCACTCAAAAATTAATAATTTTTTTTTGACAGGCAGAGTGGACAGTGAGAGAGAGAGACAGAGAGAAAGGTCTTCCTTTTACCATTGGTTCACCCTCCAATGGCCACCGTGGCCAGCGCGCTGCGGCCAGCGCACCGCGCTGATCTGATGGCAGGAGCCAGGTACTTATTCTGGTCTCCCATGGAGTACAGGGCCCAAGCACTTGAGCCATCCTCCACTGCACTCCCTGGCCACAGCAGAGGGCTGGCCTGCAAGAGGGGCAACCGGGACAGAATCCGGTGCCCCAACCGGTGCTAGAACCCGGTGTGCCGGCGCCGCTAGGCGGAGGATTAGCCTAGTGAGCCGCGGCGCCGGCCTAAAACTAATAAATTTCATTCATGCATTACTCTGAACTTCCAATGGTTTCTTTTTCAACATTAAAATTTTTAATCCACTTGGAATATATTCTGGGTATGAGAACTGAAATAGAGACTGAAATTGCTATCACTCATATCCCCCAATTAGTCAATTGTTACAGTCTGTTTATAATTTCACTTCATCCCACCGATTTAAAACACAAACCTTATCAGAAACTAAATTTCCATGCATATTTGCATCTATCCATGAATTGTTTATTGTACTATATTGAAAGCTTTTTTTTTCTCAAGAATCAAACTATCTTTATTCTAGTTTTTAAGGTTTTTTTTTTTTAGAGATTTATTTATTTATTTGAAAGTCATAGTTACATACAGAAGGAGAGAGAAAGAGAAAGGTCTTCCATCCGTTGGCTTACTTCCCAATTGGCTGCAATGGCCAGAGCTGCGCCAATTGAAGCCAGGAGCCAGGAGCTTCTTCTGTGTCTCCCACAAGGGTTTAGGGGCCCATTCCACTGCTTTCCTAGGCCATAGCAGAGAGCTGGATCGGAAGTGGATCGGCCAGGACTCAAACTGGCGCCCATATGGGATGCCAGCATTGCAGGTGGCAGCTTTACTGGCTACGCCACAGCGCTGTCCCCTTAACAGTTTTTTTAAAGAAATTTTACTTGAAGGGGAGAGGGAGAGAGAGAGAGAGGGAAAGAGAGAGAGAGAGTAAGCAAGACAGAGATACTGATTTTCCATTCTCTAGTTTGCTCCCCAAATGCCAGCAAATAGCTAAGTCAGGACCAGGTCAAAGCTCAGAGCCCAGAACTCAATGTGGTTTCCCACATGGTGGCAGGAACCCAAGTACTTGAGTCAACATGTGCTGCTTCCTGGGTCTGTATTAGCAGGAAGATGAGACAGGAGGCAGAGAGGAACTCAGTCACTCTGGCACAGGACGCATGAGTCTTAACTGACATCTTAACCACAAGGCCAAACAGCAGAAGATGGCCTAAGTGCCATCCCTGCCACCCCTGTGGGGAGACCCAGGTGAAGTTCCTGGCTCAGCCCTGGCTACTGCACCCAACTGGGGAATGAACCAGAGGTTGGAAAATCTCTCCCTCTCTCTTTGTAATTCTGACTTTCAAATATATAAATCTTAAAAAAAAAGTTTAGTTTTATTGGTATAAATTTAGTATACTAAATATAGTAAATTATTTTCATGAGGCTCTGAAGAAACAACACTCTAACCAGTAGATATTGCCTATTATGCATGACCACTGGTTATTGCACTGTCATAATTGGCTATATCTTCCATTTACTCAGTGATGGGTATTATTCAATTCATCAGGAAAATACAAGACCTACTAGACATTTTCAGAATTTTGTAATGCTGACAAAAGTAAAATAAGACATTTCTATAGCAAGGCATTTATCTTCTCAGATGATTTTTCTCTTTTTTTTGGTTTTGAATATTTATTTATTTATTTGAAAGAGTTACACAAAGAGAGAAGGAGAGGCGGAGAAAGAGAGTGAGAGAGCCGAGAGGGGGAGGAGGGGAAGAGGGAGAGGGAGAGAAAAAGAAAGAGAGAGGAGGGTGGGGGGTATTCCATCTGCTGGTTCACTACCCAACTGGCCACAGAGGCCAGAGCTGTGCTGATCCGAAGCCAGGAGCCAGGAGTTTTCTCCCGGTCTCCCATGCAGGTACAGGGGTCCAAGGACTTGGGCCATCCTCTACTGCTTTCTCAGGCCATAGCAGAGAGCTGGACCAGAAGTAGAGCAGCTATGACTCAAACCGGCTCCCATATGGGATGCCCGCATTGCAGGCAGCAGCTTTACCCACTATGCCACAGCACCGGCCCCCTCTCTTTGCTCTTTAAAATACATGAGTACACATCCTATTCAGCAATATAGAAAAAAAAACCTCTTGCCCAAGTCTCAAGCCCAAGATATTACCTGCAATATGTCTCTGTGTCGCTGTAGTGTGTGCATCAGAGCTGCATTCAATGAGGGTACACCTGCACTATTGGTATATTCTGCCATTTTATCATTCACTCCTGTAAGCTAGAAAGAAAGAAGAAAACAAAAATAATTTAGAAAGCACTAATGACAGCTAACAGAAAACTGTCTATATGCTCTTTTGGCTGACAGCAGAAACACCACACAAGACAATAGGTAAGGATTCGGCATTTCCTCCTCATTCCCTAATTGCTAGAACAACACCCATACAACATGGGAATGGCTCTCACTGAAATTCGAGTGGCCTGGTGAGACACATATCTTGAACAAATGGGTGCTTTCAATAAACATGTCTGCATTAACATAATCCTGGATCATATCTAACAAGTATACAGATACTAGCAAAAGAGTAATTCAACAGAAAGCACTTACTCTTGCCAAAAGCTGTTCAATCTCAATGGCCATTGTTTCAAACATTCTGTCTTGACTTGATCCGTTTAAAAGGGGTGTTGTGTCAGAACTAGAGAAGTTCAATGAAAGGGAATCCATTACTCACATAGTCCTTTAAAATATACTTAAAACAATAAAGAATTCTTAAAGAGGTCAAATAGAATCCCTGAGACATAAAAATCAGAAATTATTTTTATAGAAGTTCTCCTATAATGATTACTGAGTATTTTATTTCAGCATAAAATATCATCAAATACAAGCTCTCCCAAGCAATAGCTCCAATCTCTAATAATGTAAAGAAATTCCAAATGCTTGTTTACAGTTTCCCAAATGATAGAAATTAACTTAATCTAATGGCAATGCCCAATTTTGAATCTGAGAACAAATTATGTGAAATGAAACTGTAGCACTAAGAAATACAGCATGTAAGAGGAGTTATACAATGTATTATGCTACAGGGTCTACAAGGAATAATCTTAAAAATTCTACCCCAAAGAAGTTATGGTTCATTAGACTTTTTTTTTTTTTTTTTAATTTGACAGGCAGAGTTAGACAGTGAGAGAGAGACAGAGAGAAAGGTCTTCCTTTGTTGGTTTACTCCCCAAATGGCCGCTACGGCCAGCACTATGGCTGGTGCTGCAGCTGGCGCTGCACCAATCTGAAGCCAGGAGCCAGGTGCTTCTTCCTGGTCTCCATGCAGGTGCAGGAGCCCAAGCACTTGGGCCATCCTCCACTGCCCTCCAGGGCCACAGCAGAGAGCTGGACTGGAAGAGGGGGAGCAGGGACTAGAACCTAGTGCCTATATGGGATGCCGGCGCTGCAAGTGGAGGATTAACCAAGTGAGCCACGGCACCAGCCCTCATTAGACTTAAATTTAAACAATCCACAGATCAGATAACCAGTTACTGAATAATCAGGAATTGGCTAAAACACAGACAGCCAGGAGCCTCTTCCAGGTCTCCCATATGGGTGCAGGGGCCCAAGGACTTGGGCCATCTTCCATTGCTTTCCAGGCCATAGCAGAGAGCTTGACCGGAAGTAGAACAGCCAGGAATCAAACTGGCACCCATATGGGATGCCGGCACTGCAGGAGATGGCTTTACCCACTATACCACAATGCTGGCCCCAGATTCAAATTAGAAAACCACATGTCTGAAAAGTTTCTTTTGCCTCTTCTGAAAAACCACTAACTCTCCTCAGGCCCCAGATGGTATGCACTAATAAATGAGCAGCTTGGGACCAGCGCTGTGGCATAGCAAGTAAAGCTGCCACCTGCAGAGCTGGCATCCCATATGGGTGCCGGTTCAAGTCCAGACTGTTCCACTTCCAATCCAGCTCTCTGCCATGGCCTGGGAAAGCAGTAGAGGATGGCACAAGTCTTTGGGCCCCTGCACCCGCGTGGGAGACCCAGAGGAGGCTCCTGGCTCCTGGCTTCGGATCAGCACAGCTCCAACGCGGCAGCCAATTGGAGAGAGAACCATCGGATGAAAGACCTCCCTCTCTCTCTCTCTCCTCTCCTTCTCTCTGTGTAACTCTGACTTTCAAACAAAATAAATAAATCTTTAAAAAAAAAAAAAAGTCATATAAAGGAACAGTCCAGATTCTTTTCACTTGGTATATAAAGGTAAACCCAAAGCAACACACTGCTATAAAATCTATATTACATGTTGATAATTCAACTTTAGGTCCTAGGGTAAACACGTTGGCTCTGCTCTTTACAAGCAATGTACCCTTACTAAAAGAAACAATATTCTGGTTTTCGCAAATAAAGTTCAAAGCAGCAAAAAAAAAAAAAAAAAAAAAAAAAAAAGAAACAATACTTTGGCTACAGTGTGGATATGAGCCTTTTGTTGGAACATGAATACAGTAGGATTTAGAATGTGTGTTCTGGAAGTGGAAAGACCTTGGTTCAAATCCAAGCTGAGCTTTTGTTGTCTTTATAATTAGCTGAAAAATACCTCACATATTACTAACCTTTGGAAAAGCATGTTAAGTAAGAGTAGATTAACAACTAACAACTTTGATACCAGGAATTTCACTGCTAGGAATATAGGAACATTCTGTTTAAAATATTTCCAGCAGGGGCCGGAGTGGTGGTGCAGTGGGTTAACGCCCTGGCCTAAAAGCGCCGGCATCCCATATGGGCGCCAGTTCCAGTCCCGGCTGCTCCGCTTCCTGTCCAGCTCTCTGCTATGGCCTGGGAAAGCAGTAGAAGATGGCCCAAGTCCTTGGGCCCCTGCACCCATGTGGGAGAACCGGAAGAAGCTCCTGACTCCTGGCTTCAGATCGGCACAGCTCCGGCCGTTGCGGCCATCTGGGGAGTGAACCATCGATGGAAGATACTCTCTGCGTAGCTCTGACTTTCAAATAAATAAATAAATCTTTAAAAAAAAATATTTCCAGCAGGATTTACATAAATCTCTTAGAACAGTACCTGAGATATGATGAATATTCTGTCAGCTTTTTTTTTTTTTGACAGGCAGAGTTAGTGAGAGAGAAAGACAGAGAGAGCTTCCTTTGCCGTTGGTTCACCCCCCAGTGGCCACTGTGGCTGGCGCACCGCGCTGATCCGAAGCCAGGAGCCAGGTGCTTCTCCTGGTTTCCCATGCGGGTGCAGGGCCCAAGCACTTGGGCCATCCTCCACTGCCCTCCCGGGCCACAGCAGAGAGCTGGACTGGAAGAGGAGCAACCGAGACAGAATCTGGTGCCCCGACCAGTACTAGAACCCGGGGTGCCAGCGCCGCAGGCGGAGGATTAGCCTATTGAGCCATGGCGCCAGTCTCTCTGTCAGCTTTTAAAATTATTTTTATTGCTAATTAGCAAGAATGAGAAACAACATCCATCCATCAACTGTTTAAGCTACATATACAGTATACCACCATATACAGCAAATGCATATACCAGTTACAGATCCATAGCTGAATCTAAAAAGATAATATTAAACAAAAATGCAAGTTGCAAATTATGTAACAATAACAGAATACCATGAATTGCTTAGAAATATAAACACAGATAGTAAAAAATATATGATTATAAAGAGAAAGAATGCTGGACATCACAAGGGGTTCAACTGAATTGATAATGATCACTGTTTAAACTGGGAGATAGGTACTGGGGGTTCATTATATTCTTCCTTATTATTTTCTAAGTGTCTTAAATATTTCCCAATTTTAAAAGTTTGACTAAAAATGAGCATAGGATTCAAAGATAACACAGTTTCCATATATTCAATATGGTAATAACTTGATTTCTCCAAAAAGTACCCAAATTAAAAATAGCTTCAACAATTTGAGGCTGCACACTGCATTAGAGTCTAATAGAATAAACAGTAGAACAGCAGGAATACTTTGCATTGGGGCACCTCCTCAGATCTATTTAGCAATTAGAAAACAAGAAATATGATGTGGGTAAATCAGTCAAATTTTTTACACTAGCTGTACTACAAATTCTTGTTTTTGATACAAACTCATTCTTAAGTCCTAGCAGTCTCCCCAACACTGTCACAATCTTTGTCTAAGGATTCCAAATAAATACTGTCCCAAGAATTAGGAAGAACTGGGGCTGGCGCTGTGGTGCAGAGGTTAACGCCCTGGCCTGAAGTTCTGGCATCCCATATGGGCGCCACTTAGAGACCCAGCTGTTCCACTTCCCATCCAGCTCTCTGCTATGGCCTGAGAAAGCAGTAGAGGATGGCCCAGGCCCTCGGCCCCTGCACCTGTGTGGGAGACCGGGAAGAAACTCCTGGCTCCTGGCTTTGGATAGCCACAGTTCCAGCTGCTGTGGCCAGTTGGAGAGTGCGCCAACAGATGGAAGACCTCTCTTTCTCTCTCTGCGTAACTCTGAGTTTCAAATATATAAATAAATCTTAAAAAAAAAAAAAAAAAGAATTAGAAAGAATTTAGTAAGTCACAAAAATAAAGCAATAGAGAAATATAGAAATATAGAAAAATAAAGCAACAGAGAAAAAGAAACATGAAAAGTTGAATAGACCAAGTTACAGAGGTTGTATATTTTAGTTTAACTTTGAATGCTTTAAAAACATTATACAGTTTAAGGCATAAGAGAATCTGGTAGTACCTATACCTGTCGCGTCTTCCATCTCGGGCACTGCTGTGACTGTAACTTGTACACAGTTTACTGAAGGAAACTAGCTTCAGGTCAAGTTCATTTTCCAGCTGTCTCGCCTGCTTCCTGAGATCTTAAACAAATTCATAAGAGCAAATAATTAGACCCCAACAGACCATCAACAGACATGAAAATCACAACACTACTCCTTTTTTTAAAAAAATATTTGAAAGGCAGAGAGAAATCTTCCAGTCACTTGCTTATTCCTCAAATGCTTGCAACACCCGGGGCCGATCCAGGCAGAAGCCAGGAGCCTAGAGCACAATCCAAGTCTCCCCTGTGTTTGGCAGGGATCCAATTACTTGAGCCATCACCAGCTGCCTCCCAGCGCATGCATTAGCAGGAAGCTGGACTCAGAAGTGGAGCTGGGACAGGAACCTGACTCTGATATGAGCTTCCCAAGTGGTGACTTAACTGCTGAGCCAAACACCTGCCCAGCACAAGGCTACTGTGAAGAAAGCAAACTGTGAAAAATGAGGAGATACTGATCTAGACCCTCCCCCCCCATAAAAGAGAAAACTGAAGACTTATCCAGGAAAGTAAATTAGTCATACTTTTTTTCAACTTCAGATGGATGGAGCAAGAAACCAAATAGCAATAAAAGAGGCAGATTTATTCCAAAGACAGCTAGACAACAAATGTTGTTCTAACAGCCCTGAAATTATTTCTATACCAATAACTCAATTTCTGTAACTCAGAGAAAAATGAGAATACAAATTACAAAGAAACTGAACAGAGTTTACAATTAATATATCAATTTGCCAGCTAAATTTATAAGAGTTTGCTTTTGACAGGGATTTTTGCTGTCTTTTTATGTTCCAAAGCATTATTAGGCTTAAAAAATTCTTTTGAGGCTGGCACTGTGGTGTAGCAGGTAAGGCCAAAGCCTGTGGTACCAGCATCCCATATGGGTGCTGGTTTGGGTCCTGGCTGCTCCACATCCGATCCGGCTCTCTGCTGTGGCCTAGGAATGCAGTAGAAGATGGTCCAGGTCCTTGGGCCCCTGCACCCACATGGGAGACCTGGAAAAATCTCCTGGCTTCAGATCAGCACAGCTCCAGCTGTTGCAGCCAACTGGGGAGTGAACCAGCGGATGGAGGACCTCTCTCTCTGTGTTACTCTTTCAAATAAATAAATAAATAAATCTTCTGAAAAAAGAAATTATTTTAATAATAGTAAAATGAAAACAAAATAAATTATCATTACAAGAATTAAAATCTGCTTTTTAATAAACTCATCTAAAGAATCGAGAGGCTCAAAGTAATAATAAAAAATATGCTATCAGTAAGATCAAATACAAGCCAGAAATCAAAACGTTAAGTTCTTTTTTAAAGATTTATTTATTTACTTGAAAGTCAGAGTTACACAGAGAGAAGGAGAGGCAGAGAGAGAGAGAGAGAGAGAGATCTTCCATCTGATGGTTCAATTCCTAGTTGGCCGCAAGGGCCGGAGCTGCGCCAATCCGAAGCCAGAGCCAGGAGCTTCTTCCGGGTCTCCCATCCAGGTGCAGGGGCCCAAGGACTTGGGCCATCTTTTACTGGTTTCCCAGGGCCACAGCAGAGAGCTGGATCGGAAGTGGAGCAGCTGGGTTCAAACCGGTGCCCATATGGGATGCTGCCACTGCAGACGGTGGCTTTACTTGCTATGCTACAGCGCCGGCCCCCATGCATAGTTTTCATAATATGCATTTTCACAAACTTAAAATTTTTTCTCCTGACCGGTGCTGTGGCTCACTAGGCTAATCCTCCACCTGCAGTGCCGGCACCCTGGGTTCTAGTCCCGGTTGGGGTGCTGGTTCTGTCCCAGTTGCCCTTCTTCCAGGCCAGCTCTCTGCTGTGGCCCAGGAGTGCAGTGGAGGATGGCCCAAGTGCTTGGGCCCTGCACCTGCATGGGAGACCAGGAGGAAGCACCTGGCTCCTGGCTTCGGATCAGCACAGCGCACCAGTCGTAGCGGCCGCTTGGGAGGTGAACCAACAGAAAAAGGAAGACCTTCTTTCCTTTTTTTTTTTTTTTTTTTTGACAGGCAGAGTGGATAGTGAGAGAGAGAGAGAGAAAGGTCTTCCTTTTGCCGTTGGTTAACCCTCCAGTGACCACCACGGCTGGCACGCTGCGGCCGGTGCACCGCGCCGATCCGAAGGCAGGAGCCAGGTGCTTCTCCTGGTCTCCCATGGGGTGCAGGGCCCAAGCACTTGGGCCATCCTCTCCACTGCCTTCCCAGGCCACAGCAGAGAGCTGGCCTGGAAGAGGGGCAACCGGGAAAGAATCTGGCGCCCTGACCGGGACTAGAACCCGGTGTGCCGGCGCCGCTAGGTGGAGGATTAGCCTATTGAGCCACGGCGCCAGCCAGGAAGACCTTTCTCTCTCTAACTCTGCCTGTCAAAAAAATAAAAAAAAAATTTTTTTTTTAATTTTTTTTCCTTTAAATTTGAGAGGCAGAGAGAATGTGCATGTGCACACCCATGAGTGAGACAGAGTGAGCAAGAGAGAGACAGGGAAGTAGAGGGCTCCATTTGCTGGTTCATGCCCCAAATATCTGCAAGATCCTGGGCTGGGCCAAGCAGAAGCTGAGAGCAAGAAACTCCATCCAGACCCCCCACCTAAGTGCCATGAATCCAATTACTTGTGCCATCACTGCTGCCTCCCAGGGCCTGCAGCAGCAGGAAGCTGGAGTAGGAAAGAACCCCAGCATTGAATCCAGGCATTTGGATGGAGGAGTCAGAACTGCTAGGCAAAAGGTGCCCACAAACATTTTGAAGACCTGGCATATGCATGGATTCCAAAACAAATTCTTAAAGTTTTATTTGAAAGAGGCAGAAGTCGGGGGGAGTACTGCCACCCACTGGTTTACTCTCCAAATGCGCCAACAGCTGGGATGGAGCCAGGTCAAAGCCAGGAACCCAAGCAGTCAAGCTACTGTCAGCTGCCTCCCAGAGTGTACACTGGTAGGAAGCGGAGTTGGGACTCAAACCCAGGTACTCTGATATGGGATGCAGGCTTAACCGCCATGCCCCGACATCCACCCCACCAAAAACTTTTAATTCCATTTTCCCACAAACTTTCTGAAATACTCTCAAACGAAAGAATGGTATAAGAATATCTTTTTCCAGGGATAAGGGATACAAAACATATTTTTCAATACACTCTGCAACCAGAAGTAGGAAGAACAATATGGTGGAGCATATAAGCCAGGGACCAAACCCCAGTTCAAATCTCAGCTCAGGTACTCACTGGCTCGGATTTACTGGCCATCTCCTTGGCCTATGAATCTCAGCTTTCTGTTTTTTCAACCCTTACCTTCACCTAAAGCACCTGGCACAGAGTAGGTTGTGAATAATGAGCTGCTATAAATAGTACAGTATGGTGCTTCCAAAAACCAGAGCCTACTGACCAGTATTACAGGTATCAGTAGCCATTTGTACATAATTTTAAAATTCTTCTAGCTAGTCCGCATTATTTCAAATACAGCACACCTGTCTGTAGTTTTAGTGATTGTCTTCTCCAATAAAAAAAAAAAAATCAAGTAAAAGCGTTCTGAAAGACGGGCACCCTTCCCCACCCTGTGTCCTCACCCCAGTAAAAACAAACCCACAAACAACAACGACAAACAAGTAAGAAAGGCAAGAAAGAGCGAACTTAAAACTGAGTTTCTTGGACCAAGTGGCTGGCAGTGGCAACACTGATTTCTACACGCTTCGGGGCGTAGCAACAGGCAACAGTGCAAAAGGGGAACGGGATTCGGAGGGCGGGTTCTCAGTCTATGTGAAGACGAGCGACAGGGAAAGCTGAGCTTCTCTGATCCCTGTCGAGCGCAAAGCTCTGCTCTGCGCTGTGAGTGACTTCACTTTATCGGACCATAGTTTCAGGAAGTGAATAAACACAGCTGTCAAGTCACAAGCTTTTCTTTGGTGCAAGAGGTACCGCCAATGTAGTCACAACTCGCAAAGGCTCTCTCAACTTTCTCTTCTGTAAGAAAACTGATCCTAGACGCCGGAGCGGAAAGCAAAGTTACTCTCTCTGCCTCCAACTCCAAGTCCCAGACGGAAGCTGCCGTGCGGACCCGGCAGAGGCCGCCCTGCCCTCATCCCCCTGGGCACTGGGACTGACAAGTTCCTCCTTTCTCGTTCCCCACTCAGTCTTCTAACAGTGCCCTCAACTCCAAGGCGCCGACTCCTCCAGCCTCCGGGCTCGGCGTTTCCTCGCTCGACGCTCAGCTCCCGACTGCACACGGCAGCTCCTGGTTCCACCACCCGTAAGGCCGGATCACACCTGGCGCTGGGGGCCCCTCCGCCCCGCCATGACGGCTCCGTCCCCGGCGCCAACCCCTGCCCCAGGTCCCATTCAGCCCGCGGAGTCAGCCGGACCGTTGGGTCTCCTCAGTCCGCAGGCCCCCAGGGCTCCCGCGGCGCAGGTCCCGCCCCCAGCTCGGCCCCTCCGGAGATCTGGCTCTTTCCTCTGCTACCTCCCCCAAGACGCGCCCTCCCTCAGTCCCCTGCCCCTCACAGGACCCACCCGGAGGCCTCGCCCTCACCTTCCCAGTAATTGCTGGTTCCTGCCGCCATCTTTGTTGTCCAACGTCAGTCGGGATAGGAGAGTAGACACGGTGCGAGCCAGAGAGTCCCCTCCACGCCTTCTTCCGCTCTGGGCGCCGAGGCCGATGGGATACAAGAACCTCCCAGAGCCCGCCACCTGGTGGCCCACTCGGGATCTCGCAGTTTTTGAGTCACGGGACTGAAAACTTGAGTTCCTGAAATTCGCAGAGTGTCGGTGTTCGGGTGCTCAGACTCGCTTTCCAGGCCCCAAGCCGTGCTCATCTCCCTCCTGTGGACTTCTCCCTTCTCTCAGAGAGCCGCCCTCACACAGAACTCCCTCCATTTCCCTCAACTCTCAGCTGTGTATCTTCAGCCGGCCTCTTCCTTTCTTGGAGACAGAGACTTTTCTCCCCGAAGCCCATCCCTCAGGATCCTGTGCTCCGCCACGCAGTCTCTCTGGCGTGAGCCTTCTCCCCGCTGGCGGCTCGCTCAGAGTCTCAGCCCTCTTTCCTGTGCAGAGAGTGCTTGCTAACTGCTCACACGGGCTCTCATCCAAACCCACCCTTACAGCTACTCGTACCGACCTTGTTCCGGCTCTGGTCAAGTGTAGAAACCACCTGTGACGTTCCCCCTGCCTATTAATAATGCCTCTAGTATTTCCTCGACACCCGGCGAGAACCACCAGACATAGTTGTAATTGTTAACTGTCAAACGCAATTTACAGAATTCTGGGGCAGACGAAAGCCTACTCAGTTTACCTATATTTTATGCTTTCCATTGTTTGTTCTTCCACATGTCTCCAGTTTCCTTTTCTTTTTAATATTTATGTATTTATTTATTTGAAAGAATTACAGACAGAGAGGAAGAGATAGAAAGAGGCAGAGGTCTTCCATCCATTGGTCCACTCCCCAAATGGCCGCAGTAGCTGGAGCTGGGGTTGATCTGAATTCAGGAGCCAGGAGCTTCTTCCTGGTCTCTCACGTGAGTGACAAGGGCCCAAGCACCTGAGCCATGTTCCACTGCTTTCCCAGGCTCGTTAGCAGGGAGCTGGATTACAAATGGAGCAGCCAGGACACAAAGCAGTGCTCATATGGGATGCTGGCTTTGCAGACGGTGGCTTAACCCATTATGCCACAGCGCCAGCCCAACAAGGTTCCTTTTCGATCATTTCCTTTCTGTTTCAAGAATTCCCTTCAGTCGTTTTGTTCTAGAGATTGTATTTATGTATTTGAAACCCAGAGATCTTGTTATCATTGGGCAGCTGAGGAGCCCTGGCCCCCCAGCTTTGCTGTCCTTGGCACCACCCAGGCTGAGGGCCTGGCGGCGGCCGAGGCAGTCTAGGCTCCGCACTCAGCCTCTGCTGGCAGCAGGTTTTTTTCTGTGGCATTTGTCTGGAGTAGTGCAATATTACTGTTACAACTTTTAGTATGCTGTCTTGCTAGGCTACTTATTTCCTGGTCCTTTGGACAGAGAAGAATTTCCTTTGGGCTTTTCTTATCTGCATCCGTTGGCATTCTGCACCCATTATGGGATATACGAAGTGAAGAGAGTGTTCAGGGCACTCGCTCCCACATTGTTCTCCACATCCTGAGGCCCTAGCCACTCTGCATTCTTTCTGCTCTAAGTCTTCTTATTTTTGTTTCACTTACAGTGTATGAAGATTTTGCTGTCCTTGGTGAGAAAAATACAAACACGTCCCCTCCATTCTGCCCAGAACTGAAATTTTCCATTTACATTTTTGACAGATTTTAATTATCTGCTAAATTTCTTCATCTTGTCTTAATTTATTTATAATAATTTTTTTAAAGATCTATTTATGTATTTGAGAAAGAGATCTTCCATCTGCTGGTTCACTCTCAAAATGACTGTAAGCCAGGAACTCCATCCTAGTCTTTCCTGTGGATCGCAGGAGCCCAAGTACTTGAACCATCTTCCTCTACCTTCCCAGGCACATTAGCAGGAAGCCAGATCAGAAATGGAGTAGCCAGGACGCGAATCAACTCTCCAGTGTGGGACGCCACCATCACAGACAGCAGCACAATGCCAGCCCCCAACCATTCTTTTAAAATTTCTGATAACAACTGACAAATCTGAACCTCCAATGGGACTGTTTCTATTTTTTGCCTTCATCATTTGAGCTTATCTTTTTTAAAAAAAGATTTATTTATTTATTTGAGAGAGAGAGACAGAGAATCTTCTATCTATTGGTTCAGTTCCCAAATGCCTGCAACAGCCAGGGCTGGGCCATGCTGAAACTTAGAGACAGGAACTCCATCTGAGTTTCCTATGTGAGTGGCAGAACCCAAGTACTTGGGCCATCCTTTGTTGCCTTCCCAGGTGCACTAGCAGGAAGCTGAGTCAGAAGTGGAGGAGGCATACTGACACTCGGATATGGAATGCAGTTGTCACAAGCCACAGCTTAATCTTTTATGCAACAGTCCTGGCCCCTGACCTTACCTTTTGATAGAGGCACCTTTAAGTGGATGCTATTATAAATATTTGTAGCAGTTGGAGACCGGCACAGTGGTGTAGTAGACTAGGCCGCCTCCTGCAGTGCCAGCATCCCATATGGGTGCCAGTTTGAGTCCTGGCTGCTCCACTTCCAATCCAGCTCTCTGCTATGGCCTGGGGAAGCAGTAGAAGATGGCCCAAGTCATTGGGCCCCTGCACCAATGTGGTAGACCGGGAAGAAGCTCCTGGCTCCTGGCTTCAGATCAGCTCAGCTCCAGCTGTTGCAGCCATTTCAGAAGTGAACCAGCAAATGGAAGACCTTTCTCTCCGTCTCTCCCTTTCTCTGTAACTCTACCTCTCAAATAAATAAATAAATAAAATATTTAAAAATATATATTTGTAGTAATCATGCGAGGTTCTAGATTATGTTACCATCCTCCAGAGACATTTACTGCTGCTTCTTGTAGGTAGTTCAGGCAGGGGCAGATCAGCCCAATCCAGTATGGAGTGAAAGTAATACCATGAGGGAATCCATATTTGTTGGTCTATTTTTGGTTAACCTTTATGTCTCCTCCTCCTCCTCCTCCTTCTTTTTCTAAGATTTGTTTCTTTAAAAGCCAGAGTTACAGAGAGAGAGGGAGAGATCTTCCATCTACTGGTTCACTCCCCAAATAGCTGCAATGGCTGGGGCTGGGCTAGGCTGAAGACAGGAGCCTAGAACTCCATCCGGGTCTCCCAGGTGGGTGGCAGGGGCCCAGTGTTTTGGGCCATTTTCTACTGCTTTCCCAGGTACATTATTAGGGAACTGGATCAGAAGTAGACCAACTGGGTCTTGAACTGGTGCTCATAGGGAATGCCAACGTTGCTGGCAGCAGCTTAACCTGCTATGACACAATACCAGCTCCTAACCTTTACTTCTGATGTGTAGCCATTCAAAGTTTACTAATTAAAAACCTATTTGCCAATGCTCTCTTCCGTAATAGGTTCTGAACTTGCATTTCCTCCATTCAGTGAGACTATGTAAAGTTTCTGCCCGGTTTCTGTTCCTTGCCTCACTTGCTGCTAATGTCTCTAATTCTTATTCTCCACTTACAAATCAAAAAATGTCGCATGAAAAAAATTTCATTATTATGTTTACTCTCAACTCCATTTGCTCAAGAATCTTCATCCTGTAAATCTTTTGACTTTAGTTTTCCAATCCTTCAACCAGTTTTGTTTTTGAAAGGAACGGCCGAGAGCCAAGAGCCGCCATAAAAAAATGGCCTTAATAAAACAGTCCTGGGAAATGGGGAGTAAACTAAGTTCACAGAGAAAGCAGATAGCTACTACCCAGAGATAAGGGCTACTACCCAGAGATAAGGGCGACAGAACATCCTGGTATGCACATAAGCCCCCTCCCCTGTGCTTGTTCAAGCTTAACAAAGAAACTGTGAGGCACGTAGGGCACGTAGCCACCCCTTTCTGCTCTTCAAGGACCCCCTCCCCTTATCCAAGCTTAGACACGTAGGGCACGTAGCCCCCCGTTTCTCCTCCTCCTCGACGACCTCCTCCCCTTGTAGTTGCCCAATAAACTTACGCCACCCTATAGTATGTTAATTTTGTGGTTTTGCCCTTTAAAAACTGTGTAAAATGATTGTTCGGGGCTCCTCTCTCTTGCTCGCTGCTTGCAGCAGTAGAGGGCCCATTTGCGCAAATGAAATAAAACTGCCTCCTGCCTTTTGCATCGTCTGGTCTGGAGTCTGTGTTTCTGGGGTCGTCACAAAAGGACACCGCTTTTGGGGTCCTTCAGTTTTGTTTTTCTTTTAAAGATTTATTTATGTGAAAGTCAGAGTTACACAGAGAGAGAAGGAGAGGCAGAGAGAGAGAGAGAGAGAGGTCTTCCATTCGCTGGTTCACTCCTCAAGTGGCCTGAACAACTGGAGCTGTGCCAATCCGAAGTCAGGAGCCAGGAGCTTCCTCTGGGTCTCCCATGCGGGTGCAGGGGCCCAAGGACTTGGGCCATCTTCTACTGCTTTCCTAGGCCATAGCAGAGAGCTGGATCGGAAGTGGAGCAGCTGGGACTCGAACCGGTGCCCATATGGGATGCTGGCACTGCATGTGGCAGCTTTTACCTGCTAGACGACAGCACCAGACCCCTTGATTGTTTGCAAATCCAGTTTTTCTAATTATTCCTAAGGAAGTATTTTAGTTCCTTTATTTATTTATTTATTTGAAAGGCATAGTGAGAGAGAGAGAGGGAGAGAGAGAGAGACTTTCCATCTGCTGGTTTACTCCCCAAATGACTGTAATAACCAGGGCTGGGCCAGGCTGAAGCCAGGAGCCAGGAACTCCATCTGGGCCTCTCACATGGGTGGCAAATCTTTGGCTGCTTTCCCAGGCATATTTTCAGGGAGATAGATGGGAAGTGGAACAGCTGGGACTTAAGCCATATTCTTTTTTTTTTTTTTTTTTAAGATTTATTTGTTTATTTGAAAGGCAGAGTTACAGAGAGGCAGAGGCAGAGAGGCAGAGAGAGAGAGAAAGTCTTCCATCCGCTGATTCACTCCTTAGATGGCCACAACGGCTGGAGCTGTGCTGATCTGAAGCTAGGAGCTGGAAGATTCTTCCAGGTCTCCTATGCGGGTGCAGGGGCCCAAGGACTTGGGCCATCTTCTACTGCCATCCCAGGCTACAGCAGAGAGCTGGATTGGAAGTGGAACAGCCAGGACTCAAAGTGGCACTCATATGGGATGCTGGCACTGCAGGTGGCAACTTTACCCACTATGCCACAGCGCCAGCCTTAACCCATATTCTAATATGAAATGCCAGTGTTGGAAGCAGCAGCTTAACCTGCTGCAACACAATGTGGGCCCCAGTCTTTCTGCTTCAAGTTTGTGCTCTGATCTGCTTGGGTTCAGGTGGATTCCGGATTCAGACCAGTCACTTAGGACATTTTGCCTCTTGCTGAGATCCCTTTTGGTCATCTCTAAGGTCCGTCTATAGCTGCCTGTGCATCACAAGGCCTGCAGTGCAGTGAGGTTGGGTGGCAGCAATGCACTGAGATTTGGTGATTTCTCTCTTTATTCCATCTGAAGTTTCAAAATTCTCTGACCTCAAATATCTCTGAGTGTGATTTCTGAATAAATTTACTTTTTCCTTTTTATGTTTTGCAATTTTAAAAATTTATTTTTACAAGAACAAAAATTTTTTTTTTTTCATTAAAAAAAGTATTTGGGAGGCTGGCATTGTGGTTTAGCAGGTCCTGTAGTGCCGGCATCCCATACAGGTGCTGGTTGAAGTCCCAGCTGCTCCACTTCCTACCAGTTCCCTGCTAATGGCCTGAGAAATCAGCAGAAGATGGCGCAAGTGCTTGGGCCCCTGCACCCACGTGGGAAACTGAGAAGTTCCTGACTCCTAGCTTCTTCCTGGCCTACCTCTGGCCCTTGCGGCCATTTGGGGAGTGAACCAGCAGATGGAAGATCTCTCTCTCTCTTGCTCTCTCTGTGTAACTCTGACTTTGAAATAAATAAATAAATAAATCTTAGGGGGAAAAAGCATTTGGAATACATAAGATAAAGCAGGCTAGTGCCGCGGCTCACTAGGCTAATCCTCCACCTAGCGGCGCCGTTACACCGGGTTCTAGTCCCGGTCGGGGCGCCTCTGTTGGTGGCCCCTCCACTGTCCCAGCCAGCGTCACACGCAGCATTCACTCCCTTGCCCTCGGGAGCGGACGTGCCTTCACCGTCCTGTCTGTTCTCTGCTTGCTTCCAGGTGTGTCTCCTCTGTCTGCGTCAGAACGCCCTTGGCCTCTTCCTCTTCCTCCACTTCGTTCGCCACCTGCTCTTCCCAGCGTGATCCGTTCTGCGTGTGCTCAGCGCACTCTACCGCCTGCCCCTCCCTTCCCTCCTGCCTCTCGCAGCCTGTTCCTCTGCCGTGCAACGTCAGCGGCAGCTGTCTCCACATCCGCGTCTACCTTCAGACTGCAGCGTCTTCTAAGTTCCTTGTGAAATGAAAGCGCTTTCCAGGACCTTGCTGCTTTTCCGTGGTGTCATTCCTCTATCTGAAGAAGTTCGGCTTCTAGGTTTTGCTGATGAACCGTTAGGGACTGGATGTGCCCCTTTCATGATGCTGTTGTGACAGCCGACAGGACACAGGGCACCACGCTCTCACTATGCATTTCACTGATGAGGCCGTGCTTTCTCTGCAAGTGAGCAGTGGCTGGCGCTTTGTGGAAAAGCCACCGTCACCACCACCTGGGTCTTTAGCCAGGCTGACGCTCAGGTCAGGTTCCCCTTTCTGCATGCGCCACTGTCTCTGTCTACTTCCTTCGTCTAAAACGGCTTCTGAGCGACTCAGCATGGAAGTAAGCAAGGCATGCAAAGGAATTAAGATGGGGAATTTTGACAGGCCTTTGCAGATTCATTGTGCTCTCTCTTTTCTGTCCATATTCACTTAAATATTCTTTGCCCTTCATCAGTGAGATCTCGCTACGTGCCTACTGATAGTCTTGCTAACCTCTCACAACTCTGAGTCTGGGCTGGAGGCGTTTGCTTGGTCCCAGAGCATCCTGCTGTGCCTCATGTAGGCCAGCAGTGACTTAACTGGTGGCGTGGAGGGCTTTGCAGTGAAAATACCCAAGGATGCTGCGACGTGCTCTGGACGCCTGAGTCCCCCCAGCCTGTGGTTTCAGGCGACATGACTGTAGGGATTGTAGCTCACGGACCCGGTGTGCTGGCTGGGCATTTGTGTGCAGGGACTGGTGTGGGAGATGGGGCATAGGGGGTGTTTTTGACATTTTGGAAGATTAAGCTCTCAGTTCCTTTAGAATGAATATCAGAACTTGCAGGCAGAAAAAGCCACCAACATTTTCAGCCACCTGAAGTTCACTTTCATTCTTGAAAGATACATTTAATACAGAAATCTATGCTGGAAGTTACTTCATGTTTACCCAGCACTTTCTCCCCTCAGTGTACTTTGGGAATGAGTCTAATCTCAGTCTAGCTGCTTTCTCTGAATTTCTTTTCTGACTCCTTTGCATTTTTGTCTTTGTTTCACTGATATGTCTAAGTATGGATGTTTACTTTTTCTTGCTTGGATTGTTCCTTTACTCTATAAATCGATAACTTATCAATATAGGAAAATTCCCAGTTGTCATCTCTTAAGGTTTCCTATGCTCCATTCTTTGTCTTTAGAACCTCAAACACGCATCACTCTAATGCTAAATCCACACGTTTCACCCTCTTTCATACACTCTTGTTGTTGTCTGTGCCACTTGAATTTCTACAGATCTATCTTCTACTTCATTATTTCTGTGTCCACCTGCCACTATAGCTGTCTACATTATTTTAGTTTCTATATTTTCATTTCCAGAAGTACTGATATGGCTTTATAGCTCCCTGTGATAGTCTCAGGTTGATCTTTTATTGCTTTGAAAACAGTAAGTATACTTATTTTTAGTGTTTGATAGTGTCAACATATGAAAACTGTATAGAACTTTTTCTTATTTTATACTGGAGGTAAAAAAAAAATGCTGACGTCTCCTCCAACTGTAGGAGGGAGACACCTTCCAGAGAGATCTAACTCAGGCACCTAGAAGCAGTATCACATGGTTAACACCTGGAACACCCAACCCAGGCACATCTGGCTAGGTTCTAAATTTGCTATTTCTTTTTTCTTCTTCTTCTTCTTCTTTTATTTTTTTTGACAGGCAGAGTGGACAGTGAGAGAGAGAGACAGAGAGAAAGGTCTTCCTTTGCCGTTGGTTCACCCTCCAATGGCTGCCACAGCAGCCACGCTGCGGCCGGCGCACCGCGCTGATCCAAAGGCAGGAGCCAGGTGCTTCTCCTGGTCTCCCATGGGGTGCAGGGCCCAAGCACTTGGGCCATCCTCCACTGCCTTCCCTGGCCACAGCAGAGAGCTGGCCTGGAAGAGGGGCAACCAGGACAGAATCCAGTGCCCCAACCAGGACTAGAACCCAGTGTGCTGGCGCCGCAAGGCAGAGGATTAGCCTATTGAGCCGTGGCGCCAGCCTAAATTTGCTATTTCTTATGCCCAGTCCCATTCAAGTCTCACTAAATAGAAAATGGTGCAATCCATCCATTTTGACTTAACACTCATATCCTCCAAACACAAATCCAGCAGCCAACTCTATTATCTTTGCAACTTTTCTGTGAGTCTAAGGCTATTCTAAAATTATTCCTAAATCCCAGGAGTCCTCCATCCCAATCAGTATTGTACCCTGCCCACTCCCCTTCTATTCTATACCCTGTCTTCATGATCAGTTCTTCTAGGCACCTCACATTTTCATGCACTAAATATTAAAACCTTTCTGGTTCTGAAAAACTTTCCTAGGGAGCAAATGATACATAAGTAACAATAATTGTAAATCCTGGAAAGACGTCAAATATTAGAAATAAGCAATAATTCAGATTTTGCAATCTATACTCTCCTCAATCACTTTGGCTCAACCTCAATGACAATCACATAATTTGTTTTCCTAGCTATTTCTACCTAATCACTGAATTTTCTACATGTTCATCTTTTCTTTTTTTTAAAGATTTGTTTATTTATTCATTCAAAAGTCACAGTTACACTGAGAGGAGAGGCAGAGAGAGAGAGAGAGAGAGGTCTTCCATCCACTGGCTCACTCCTCAATTGGCCACAATGGCTGGAACTGTGTCGATCCGAATCCAGGAGCCAGGAGCTTCCTCTGGGTCTCCCACGCGGGTTCGGGGGCCAAAGGACTTGGGCCATCCTCTACTGCTTTCCCAGGCCATAGCAGAGAGCTGGATCGGAAGTGGACCAGCCAGGACTCAAACCAGCGCCCATATGGGATGCCAGCGCTTCAGCCAGGGCGTTAACCCACTGCGCCACAGTGCCGGCACCATCCATCTTAATTTTCTCCTACAGCTTTTATTTTCCACCTACAGCCTTGACTTTGTCACTGCCTCTTCTGTTGCTCCTAATTGAATCAATAAATCATCCTTACTGAATGAGTCACCCATGTCAACAAGCTCTCACTTCCAATTACTGCAACTTCAATAGGGTCAAGTACATCTTTTCATCTTGTCTTCAATCTTCTTCCAGCTGGCCTCTCACCTTGAATACCTTTCTACTCGACCTATTCTTGCTCACCATGTCTACATTAGTTTACACAGCAACAAGGAATAGAATTCTATTTGGCCTCGGCCAAAGGTGCCTAAGAAACAGCATGTTTACTTTTAATATTCTACTGGTTAATGTAGGCAAAAGTGTAATATTGAAGTTAAAGCTTTGGAGGAAGGTGTTGCGGTGCCGTGGTTTAAACTGCTATATGGGACACTGAATCCTTTATCAGAGTACCTGGAATTGAGTCTCTGTTCTTCAGCTTCTGATCTGGCTTCCTGCTAATGTGCACATTGGGAAGTAGCAGGTGATGGCAAGAGCACTTCAGTCCCTGCTTCGTTTGGGGGAGACCTGGGTGGAGTCCCTGGGCTCTTGGCTTCAGCCTGGCACAGCCCTGGTGTTGCAGGCTTTTGGGAGAGTAAACCAGTGGATGGAAGATCTCTGTCTCTCTGCCTTTCAAATAAGTAAAAATAAATACACATTTAAAAAAGTTAAAATTGGGTTTCATTTGCTTTAGTTACCATTAAGATTGTAGGTAATAATTAATAGTGTATTTATGAGGTTTGCAGTAAATAACATAGAATCAGTTGGCATCCGAACTGCATGTGAGAATAACAAGCTGTTAGCTAATCATAGCTGAGTAGAGTGTTAACGTTGACCACCACGTCAGCTTTGTTGAGAACAAACCTGAGGGACTGAACACAACTGGTAGATTGTTTCTGAAACAAGCCACATGGATTCTTGATTTGGGTATGAGAACGCCTGAGAAAAATTTCATGAAAACCTTTCAAACATTGGGGAGAAAAACAATTATCACTGTTCAGACTTCTGAAGCAATTAAGGTTGTTTTCACTGAAGGAGCATATAATCTTTTATTTCAAAACAAATATTAAACATCTGGCACAATTAAAACTTTATTGCCAGCCTTATGACAACCTACTGAACAGGGGGAGAGTTTCATAGCTTTTTTTCTTTTAGTATTCATAGATACTAAAATTTAGGAATATCTTCTAAATTAAAAAGACCACCTAAAAAATCTTTGTTCATATATTTGATAAAATAACTTTCTTTCAAAGGGATCAGAAAACAGCAAATGAAGGAAAATGATTCTTGTTATCATGGGAATTCAGTTGAGTCAAATATTAGGTTGGGCCCTTCATTAACATTACTTAATTCTCACTAAAGCCCTTAGTAGAGAAACTGCAACTCAGAGACTGTTAACGAAACTTGCGTGATACAGGTTCACATGGGAAGCAAGCGGCAAAGACAAGAATCAGTCATAAACTGTCCACACTGGAACCTCTCTGTTCCGCTCTCTCCACAGCAGAGGCTTTCTTTTTTAGAGGAACCAATCACTACCGAAGTACCTATTTATTTCTCTTGTCTCATTTTCAGTTGCTTTCCCAGTATCAGTAAACTGTTTCTAATGAAAATAAGATTCTGAATTCATCACCACCATGCCTGCAAATGACAGGGCACATTATTCCAACAAGGCCTCACCTGGAAAAGTGCCACAATTTTAAGGAGTTTAAAATGGGTACATAACCTTTCAGTTTTGTGGGGGTCATGGTGGAATGGTTAAAGACATATCATCTAGCTGAGCCACAAACAGAAAAGAGGACTGTGGCCATGATGTGAGGTGATCACTTTGGAAATAAATCCTTTTTAAGTTAATTCATAAAGACAGAAACAATCTGTAGGTGACACCCTGCATTCCAACCCTGGTACTATGTTCCCCAGTATAGGTAAAAAACTATGTAACTTTCAAACTGGAACTATAACTTATGGCCTATTGCTTTAGAAAAATGATTATAAGACAAAACACAAAGGAAGACAAACATCATAAAATAACTTTTATACAGGGTTAGATCCGTTTACATATAAAAAACAGAAAAGACCTCATTACAGTTAGATTTCACATAAATTACACAGATTGACTTTAAAACTACTATTCAACTTCATTTATAGTCCCTTTTAAAAATTTCATTTTGAAGGCACAGTGCATGAAATAAACCAAAGACTGAAGCACTTGAGATGAATGGGATTTGGGCACCTCATATAATCAGTTATAGAGTGTTCTGGAGCTGGGGAGTATCATTCTGAAGAAATGGAAAGGTGGAAAGGTGATTTTCTATCTGAGCATAAAAATACCACTATGTCCAACCTCCAGAAATTCTGCAGCATGGCTGGCATAGAATATAGTCAATACACTCATGTTCTGCCATTTATAAAAGTCATAATCATACATATTTACATAATTTATATCAAATTGCCTCAAAATGGTAGCCTACATTCAAATTTAATAATGTATTCTGTAAAAACAAAATCAACCAGGACAATATTCTGAAAGTCAAGTGGAATCATGAATGAGTTATTGCTAAAAATAAGAGAAACGGGTGTTGGGAGAAATTTTTTTCATGAACTAGAAATCCAAGTTCAGTTGGCATTAATCAAGGACCCTAATTTGCTTTAATTAAAACAAATCAGAAAACCAAAGAGTTATCAAAAAGTTGCTAGATAGAAAATCACTGAACATCAACCACAGTGGGATTTTCAGCAATAACAATAAAGCAAAAACACAGGGAGAAATTTTGGGTGTTACTATTAGAACAATTCCACCAGAGATCCATAACACAGGGCATGTTTACAGCATTCATAGGCAAGCTTTTAATACAGCAGGGACAAAACCTGCACAAGTGCATTTCTGTCAACAAGAAGATAAAAATATTTAATGCTGAGAATAAATGGAAATAGAGGAGCAGGTCATGGTTACTGACTAACCTTGTGTTAGCTCAGAAACACAAGAAGCTCAGATATAAGCACTACCTTTTATTTATTTTTAAACTCATAATTAGTTTTAAAGTCAATATTCATTAATTCAGCAAATCCCATTCAGACGAAAGGTAACAAAGATTAACCAATCAATCACACTGGGCCAAAAATACAGTATGTTTTGCTTTCCTTCTGGAAGATGACAAAGTCCCAAATCAAATTCCTTTCCATGAGCACTGCAAGCATTCCTCAACTGGATGGGATTCCACTCACTACCCAAGTGTTCCACAAAAAACACCGAAATCAACGGGTCTTTCCTTCTGAAATTCCAAGGGCTCATCTTACTGCACTATACAATCAGCACAAGTACATTTACACAGGCAGACACTTTAAACGTTACCTACTCAATCATTTTGCTTTGATTAAGGAGCTGGGAAGAGAGAAGGCTTACAAACTCATCACCAAGACAAAAACAATGCCTTGTGAGTAAAGAAAGGCACAACTCAGATGTGGGCCAACTTCTCAACACTGTGATACTTACTTGCCTCCATGACTCCAAGGAAATGGAAAGTCTCTAGGAGAAACACTGAAGAAATGCATTCCCCACCCCATATGGCTTCAATGCCTTAAGCTGTTAATGTGGGCTAATACTAGATGAGAGCCTCAGGTAAAAAACAGAGCAGGGCTGAGAACATAGTTGTAGCAGTCGCTGATCTTGTACACTCGCATTCAGAGGTGACATGGGCTGAGAAGGCCTTATCTTCCAGCTAAATGCATTACTCAGGAGTTCATTAAAGAGTCAAGATTTACAGCAGAATTTGGTTTTCCTTTTGGGAAAAATGAGTAAAAGAACTATTTGTATGTTCATGTCTTAAATAATTTTACACACGCTTAAAAGGCATGGCCTCCAGCACTACGATGTACAGTTAGAGAGGCATGTTTAATTCAAGAAAGTAAATGTAGAAAGTGCCCTCTAGAGAAGATCAATGCTAATAAAGCAAAGGCTGTCACATCAACCTTCATTTCTAGTTGCAATGTTGCAAGCAGGCCCAGACACTCATAGGCCCTTTGTTGGTTTTCTGACTTTGCACTCTAAAAAATAAAGCTAAAAAAGAGCAATATGCTGTATCTTCAAAGAAATTGTAATGATTATCAGAAAAAATTAACTCATGTATATATATTTCATTAATTGCTAGCATCCCACAAGCTCTGTTCTGTTTATGTGGTGGGATGAGAGGGAGGTGGCAGAGTCTGAGTGGCTAATACCAGGATTAATAGCAGAATGGCTTAACCTTCAACCACCCAAATTTACCACAGATACTTATTAACAAATGTCAGGAGCTCATTATTCCTAATAGACAAAATATTTTATAAAGCTACTTTGGATGCATTCCTTTAAAAGCCTGGCTGAACGACCCAGGTGGGTGGCAAACTACTTCACAGGAAAGCTTTGGGATGAAGGATACATTTATGAATATAGAATACAATTTAGAAGATGAGAGTAAGCTTTTTGATCCCCTGATTTAATACAAGTTCAGCAGCAACTTGGCCATTAAAACATTCAAAGGTATTAAACCATTAGATCATTGGTAGGACACACACTTACAAAAAGCATCATTTCCACTAAATAGCAGATAAGACAGACAATAAAATGCAAATCGTCTCACTCTGTGCCTGACTGGCAGCGGATGACACCGTCACACTACAGTGTTATATCACACAAGCAGCCATAGTTTACTTTTTTTTTAATGGAGGCAGCATATTTGAAAGCTTTCCACTAAAATTTTAACAAAGTTGGTTGGTCAAAAAAAAAGACTGTCATTTGAAACATTAGGACAAAGAACCCAATCGCTTGCAGAGGCCTGTATGAACAAGACTGGCCAAGTTATTTCAACCATAGTCTACTATTTCATGGTGTAGGCTCAGGCTGGAGTATGAAGTGTAGATATTTTTTGTTCCAAATAGGTCAAGAATGCACAAGTAGGTCTCTTCCATACTTCCTAATAATTTCAGTAGAATTCAGATCTCGTAGATGGTTGGGTCATCTGAAAACCTTAAGTGTACAACATAGAAAAAGTTCAATTTTAGGAAATGTTACAGAATTAGGCATTCCTAGAATAAACTAGTTCTTCACAGATAAAAGCAGCAGCACCTGTGGGTTTTTACCAAGTTAAAAGATAGGCAACATGAGTTTCAGCTTTTGCTAAGTCTCCCTCTCAGCTCCATTCAAGCGCACATTTAGATCTTTCACAACAGTCAGTAAGTTCTTGCTTAAAATGGGGGATATTTATAACTTTGCTAAACCTTACAAGAGAGGTAGTGAAATCCTGCTTAGAGCACAGCCCACCAGTTCTGATCTAGCCTGGGAACAGGTAGAAAGACAAATGCGGAAGCCCATTTATTCATTTCCTAACATTATATATGCTTAAAAATCAATTCAACCTCCATTAAACCTGAATAAGAGAAACTCCAGCTATTTAATAACTAGAGAGAAGTACTCCTCAGTAGGTTGAGAAAACATTGAGTTTTTAAAGCTTTATGTCAGAGTCTGACTGCTGTCCCTGCCTTAATGTTTCTGGATTCTTTTGGCCATTTAAAAATAAAGGAAAAAAAAGCTAAAGCCACTAGTAAATACCTGATGTGCAAAATACAACATCCACTAGTTGGCTTTATGCTGTTATTACATAAACTCCAAAAAGCTCATCTTAAATTAAAAAATAAAAACAAAGTGGCTGTCCCATCTCTGCTGCATAAATAGAAATCAGATTTCTTTTTTTTTTTTTTTTTTGAAGGGTTATGAGTACGTTAAGGAAGGGAAGTTCAAAACTGCCAGTGAAATTCACAGAGAATATAAATTTAGCAAGTTAACTTCCCAAAGCTCTTTGAAGAAGCAAGAGAGTCTTCTTAATGCAGTGTCTCCCAAGAGGAACTGTAATGTTGCTTGATACTTATGCTGGGAGAATGCGAAATGTGTTTTTCAATGTTTGCTAGAATATAATGTTTCCTCTTCAGTGTCCGTTTCATCCTGGAACTCATGGCTTAGAAGGGACTTCTTGGAGCCTGTTGACATCATGCGAATTTCATCTTCATACTCGTCATGGTGCTGCCTGAGCCGATGGAAGCCATCCTTGTGCCTGTTAGACTTGATTGAGCAGATGCACCAAATGATGCAAGCCGTCAGGATTAATGCCGACATGGTGGCTCCTGCCAAACAAAAACCGCCACATGGGGTATTACACTTCCAGTACCTATTTACAATGGCACTTTTCCTAACACACCCTTCATTTATTTTCTTTTTATTCCATGCACTTAAGAACAGCCTTTTATTATTACAGAAGCAGTACATGTGTGGTTGCAAAATTAGAAAATACAGATAAGTGAAAATAACAAAACCCCCACATCGTTATGTTTCTACTACCCAGAGACCATTTTTATTACCTTAGTGCCTATTTTTCCAGACCCATTTTTATGCATGTGTATGCACATGTACAATTTCCTTTTACCACAATGAAGGAACACTGGTTATTGTCCTGCAACCTGCTTTTTATCAATCAACAACTTCTACGTTTCCTTTCAGTAAATGTTCATTCATCCCAAATCCATAATTTATTTTGGATTTGTATACAGGTTACTAACATAAGAGTCTTATTAAAGTAACAAAAAAATTCATTCACAACTAATGGGTGGCAGAGCCAGATCTAAACCATTGACTGCATTCTACCCCCTGCATTTTTAACCACTAAGGTACTTGAATTTAATCTAGTTCAAACTTGATTGGACCGTGTTTCTAACATGCTCCTTTTTTTTTTTTCTTTCTTTCTTTCTTTTTTTTTTTTTTTTTTTTTTGACAGGCAGAGTGGACAGTGAGAGAGAGACAGAGAGAAAGGTCTTCCTTTGCCGTTGGTTCATCCTCCAATGGCCGCCGCGGCCAGCGCGCTGTGGCCGGCGCACCGCGCTGATCCGATGGCAGGAGCCAGGAGCCAGGTGCTTCTCCTGGTCTCCCATGGGGTGCAGGGCCCAAGCACTTGGGCCATCCTCCACTGCCTTCCCTGGCCACAGCAGAGAGCTGGCCTGGAAGAGGGGCAACCGGGACAGAATCCGGCGCCCTGACCGGGACTAGAACCCGGTGTGCCGGTGCCGCTAGGCGGAGGATTAGCCTAGTGAGCCGCGGCGCCGGCCTAACATGCTCCTTTTTCTCAACTAAGGATCTTCCCCCACACATACCCTGTAATAGGAGATGATCATTTTACCCCAAGTTCAAACTGCACTTAGAAATAAACCAAGTTTCTTTGTGTCAAACACAACAGAGTATTTATTTTGCCACATATTTTCTTTCTTTCTACCCTTTCATTAATTCAATCCTGGAGAAAAGAAACATTTACTGTTTCCTAGATCTTTTTTTTTTCTTTTTCTTTTTTTTTAAAGGCAGAGTGGACAATGAGAGAGACAGAGAGAAAGGTCTTCCTTTTTGCTGTTGGTTCACCCTCCAATGGCTGCCACGGCTGGTGCACTGCAGCCGGTGCACTGCGCTGATCCAAAGCCAGGAGCCAGGTGCTTATCCTGGTCTCCCATGGGGTGCTGGGCCCAAGGACTTGGGCCATCCTCCACTGCACTCCGGGGCCACAGCAGAGAGCTGGACTGGAAGAGGGGCAACCGGGACAGAATCCGGTGCCCCAACCGGGACTAGAAACTGGTGTGCCGGTGCCGCTAGGCGGAGGATTAGCCTATTGAGCCGCGGCGCCGGCCTCTGTTTCCTAGATCTTGAAAACCAGAACTAATATGTCAAAGCCCTAGGAATTCATGAACTTTTGAAGCAAATCATTAATTCATTCAACAGCTCTTTAAGACTTACTACATGCCAAGCATGGCTCTGGGCTTGCAAATAAACTCTCTACTCTCTCAGAGATTATGTATTAGTGGGAGAGATTGAATATAGATAAGTAACGGGGGAAAGTCGGGTAGAGATAGTGAGAGGGGCCCTAGTGTGACCAGGGAAGGGCTCTGTGGAGGGACAGTTGAACACAAAACTAAAAAAGTGAGGAGACAAGCCCTCACATGGGAGGAGAGGTTCAGGAAAATGATAGCGAGAAAAGGAGACATTAGAAGAAAAGGGAGTAGTGTCAGGAGCTTATGGAGATGATCCATCTTAAACTGAAATGTCAAGACTGCTTTTAACTTCAATTACTAAAAATTGAAATTTCTTTACCTGATACAGTTACCACAAGCTCTCTTGGCAACCCAAATATCCGGTTATCTGTGTCAAAGACAATCACCACAGAGCTAGCTGCATCATGATGCACAAAGACCTAGAAGGAGGAAGTCTATGAGTTATGAAAAGGTTTACTCAAGGTATGCAGTAACCCTATTATGTTCTTAGGGATTTTATACAAACCAAGGAGATGATTCACTACCATCTAATGTGCATGAAATGCTACAAGAATTTCCTTTTGTTGTCAAGGGATAGCAAGATAACAAGCTAACACTAATCAAGAGGTGGCCATACTTCTAATCCCTTTATTCCCTTCAGGCTTTCTAACAGTAGTTTCAAAGATGAAGTCTGACAAGGAGTTGAGAATTTACATAACACTACTCAATCTGTGTTTCTTACCTGGGAATGTTGTTGCTGGTACCCATCAGCAATGGCATTGATGTTATGGACCCCTGGCGCTAACAGTACATGGAAATAACCTCCCTCTTTTGTGTGTACTTTTATTCCTTCATTGAGTACAATGACTGCTTTAGAGATTGGTTTTCCAGTCTTATCTTTAACAAATCCATGCACTCCCTTGTGAACCTGAAAAAAATGTTGAAGACATAAATTTGTTTTCATAATGTCTAGAGGCAATAATTTGAGGCATGACCAAATCCAAACAGAAATCAATCTCTGTCTCTCTCTCTTACACATACACGTACACAGAGCAAGCCTGACCTATTCCCCTTCCCAGTGTCTCTGACCTTGCTTGCTTCTCAATCAATGCTTCAGAGTCACAGAGATGAAGATAAGAGAAAGAGAACTGAAGCAGTCAAAGCCTGAAGCATCAGATCCCAGACTCCTAATAGCCTGAATGATTTCCTTGCCACCATGATACACTAACTCCAATAACTGTGTAATTTTCAGATTAAAGATCCTGCAGCATCTCAAAGGTCAAATTAACTAAATTATAGCAGATTCCAGACACATGAATGCATGGCTTCTATTTAGGCAACACAAACTGAACAAAATTCTTCTTTCAATATAAATCTAAAATAAAAATATGAATTTTTGGTGAAAGATTAAGATAAGGTTTTAATAAAGGTTTGTGTTGAAGATATTCCTGGGAGCTTGAAGAGAACGATTTACCTCCACCAACATGCTAAGGAGAGATCTTTTATTTTCTGCCCACAAGGAAGGGAGTTGTGCTGCACTGGGGAAGTAACAGCAGCTTGTATACACTGTGATTTCTGGACAATGGCCATAGGTGACGCTATAATCCTGGAATGGAAAATTAAAAATCAAATGTAAGAAAATTTATAAGCAAATTAAGGCTGAAGCTTTGTAATACAACAAATGCGATTAACAGATTAAAAAGAAAATGAGGTAATGTAAATGAGGTGATGTAAACAAAGAATCTGTAAACATTTTACAGCAAATATAAATAAGCCAGTCTGTACTTAAATCAGTCACAAACACAATCACAATGGCTCCTAAGAGAGCCTTTGAGGACAGGGACTATGTCTAATTCATTTTTACATCTTTGTGCTGGAAGGTAAAGGAGTTTGTTAGTGTTTAATGTATGAAGAAATGATTGAGTACATACAGAGGGTCAGCTTCCCTCTAAACCCTGAAACTGTACTGATGTTCACAGAGGTCTGGAGGTAGAAGAACAAGAACTTGACTTCTGATCTCCTCAACCTGGAGCCTACAGGTGACAACAAGCCACCACCTGTAAGTAGTGTTTATCCAGGCACAGGAACTGCCCATGTACAGGTTCAAAAATGTATCTTACCACATTCCCCTCCCCCCAAAACCTATTTTTTCCTAATTCAATTAATGATATTAACTCATTTTCTTATATGTCCATGAAATTTTTTTGTCTCTGACTTCTTCATTTTACTATCATCCATAATTGGCCAATTCCTGTCAATTCCTTCTCAGCAGTATCTCTGAAACTCAATACCTTGACTTCACTACCATGGCCACTACTCTAATCTGGCTAGACTATTTTTTTTTTTTTAAGATTTATTTACTTATTTGAAAGGCAGAGTTACAGAGAGGCAGAGGCAGAGAAAAAGAGAGAACTCTTCCATTCTCTGGTTCACTCCCCCAGATAGCTGCAACAACCAGAGCTGTGCAGATCTGAAACCAGGAGCCAGGAGCTTCTTTGGGTCTCCCACATAGATGCAGGGGCCCAAGCACTTGGGCCATCTTCTACTGCTTTCCCAGGCCATAGCAGAGAGCTGGACTGGAAGTGGAGCACCTGGGACTTGAACCACTGCCTATATGGGATGCCGGCATAGTAGCACTTGCCCCTGGCTAGACTATTCTAAACCAGTCTCCTGCATCTGGTTCTCTTTCCTCCAGACTATCTTAACCCATCATTAAGACATTAGTTCTCTAAAAAAATTTTTCAAAGATTTATTTGAAAGGCAGAGTGACAGAAATAAAGGGAGAGAAAGAGACATTCTATCTGCTGGTTTATTCTCCAAATGGCTGCTATGGTGGGGCTGGGCCAGGCTGCAGCCAGGAGCCTGGAACTCTATACTAGTCTCCCATATGGGTGGCGGGGACCCAGGTATTTGGGTCATCTTCTGCTGATTTCCCAAGCGCATTATTAGAGACCTGGATCAGAAATGGAGCAGCTGGGACTCAAACTGGCACTCAGATGTGGGATGCTGATGTCCAAATGGCGGCTTAACCAGATGCATCACAATGCCAGCCCCAAGATTTATTTTCTAGTAGCACAGCTTCAACCACGTCACTATATCCTTGCTCAAAACCTAGCCTAAGTATTTACAATGTTGTCAGAAGGAAATTAAAGAACCAAATAAATGGAAAGACATACCATGTCTTTCTCATTGCTCATTTCTCATTGTTCATTTCTCATTGTCTGTCAAAGACAATATTTTAGAGTTATCAATACTACTCAAAGTGATCTATAGATTCAACACAAGTCCTAATAAAATTCTAATACCCTTTTTCTTTGCAGAAAAAGAAAGGCCAATACCCAAAGTCACTGCAGTCTTTGAAAGGAACAGAATTGGATTTGGCAATGGATTCTTATATATGATAACAAAAGCACGAGCAACAAAATGATAAGCTGGACTTCATCAAAATTTAAAAAATCTTGTGCATAAAAGGATATGATAAAGAAAATACAAATACAATCTAAAGAATGAGAAAGTATTTGCAAATTATATATTTGATAAAGATTTAACTTTCTGAATATATGAAGAACTATAGCTCAACAACAAAAAAGGAAACAATTTAAAAATGGGCAGTGACTTATCAGATATTTCTCCACAGAAGATACATAATGGCCATTAAACACATGAAAATATGCTCAACATCACTGGCCATAAGAGAAATACAATCAAAATTATAATGAGACACTATTTCATACCTACTAGGATGGCTACAATTTAAGGAAAAAAAGAAAAGCCCAGAAAACAACAAGTGCTGATAAGAATATAAAGACATTAGAGCCTTTGAACACTGATGATGGAAATGTAAAATCATGCAGCTGCTGTGGAAAACAGTCTGGGGGTTTCTCAAAAAGCTGAAAATGGACTGGCACTGTGGCATAGTGGGTAAAGCTATCACCTGTGGTACTGGCATCCCATATAGGCACCGGTTCATGTCCCAGCTGCTCTACTTCAGATCCAGCTCCTTGCTAGTGAGTCTGGGAATGCAGTAGAAGATGGCCCAAGTCCTTGGGCCCCTGCACCCACGTAGGAGACCTGGAAGAAGCTCCTGGCTCCTGGCTTCACACAGGCCCAGCTCAGGCCATTGTAGCCACTTGGGATTGAACCAGTGGATGGAAGATCTCTCTCTCTCTCTCTGTAACTCTGCCTTTCCAATAAATAAATAAATCTTAAAAAACAAAACAAAAAAAGAACCACATATGCACCAGAAATTCCACTTCTAGGAATACATCTGACAGAACTGAAGACAGAAGTGCAAAGAGATATCTGTAGGTCAGTGTTCATTACATCATTATTTGTAATAGGTAAAAGCAGAAACAACCTAAGTGTCCATCAACATATGAATCAATAAACAAAATGTGGTACATACATATAGCAGATTATTATTCAGCCTGAAAAAGGAATGAAGTGTTGATACAAGATTATGTTGAGTGAAAGAAGCCAGACACAAAAAGATAAATATAGTATTATATCAGTTTCATGAAGTATTAAGAATAGCATAATTTACAGAGACAGAAAATGGGTTAGAGGCTACCAGAGACTATGGGAAGAGGGGCATAGGGAGTCATTCCTAATTGGGAATAGAGTTTATATTTGGAGCAATGAGAAAGCTTTAGAAATATATATGGTGAAGATTGTGTGACACTGTAAATGCAATTAATATCACTGAATTATACAACTAAAAATAGTTAAAGTGAGAAAAAAATTATTGGTAGGTTAATTTAAGAACTATCCATGACCAGAAAGCCAGGAAACAGGTGCTGTTCACTTTGTTGTATCAGAAAAGTTTTCAACTCTTTAGCTCAATGACTGATATTCATAATTGCATTCTAAATGTGTCCTGAGGCATACCTTCATGCTGCCCAGGTGACTGTGCCATTCTGCTCCACGCATTACTCCTCCTGGAATATTCTCATCTACAAAGACATTGAGATGCAATGCCAGTGAGACCAATAAGTGAAAACTCCTCCCCTACAAAAGCAATAATAACAAACTACAGAAAACACTTGCCTGACTTATTTGGGCAGCTGGGCTGACCCATGTGCATTGATGGATGATTATTTGCATAGAGTGATGCCAAATGCTTCAGAGTCTCCTTGTTTTCCACTACAAAAAGAAAAATTCAGTCAGCAGAGAAATCCAAAAGACTTTTCTCTAAGTTCAGCATCATAGATACAGGTCTTCTCCTTCTAGCAAATCTTGCAACCAACTAAAGTTTACTGAGAAGTTGTTATAATTCACTGCATGCCTTAGTTTAGCCCAAGATACTCAGATTTAGACAATCATCTAGGTATTAATGAGGAGTTTTTACTATAGAACCATATAAAATACAAACTTGTTTTGGTATGTTTTACTATATTTGAGGGATGTGCTGGCCTAATAACAACAGTGCTCATAGTCTGAACTGAATACAACCCAAACTATCTCTACATATTACACCCCCTAAAGATTTAACAAGCTAACTGCTTAACTCACCACAAGGTATAACCAGCCAGTCAAACTTTAAAGAAAGGATAACTCTGTACTGTTAATATTTGGTTACCTATAATACGAGTTTTTTGAGGCAGGCACTGTGTCTCATATTTGCTTTTGTATTCCCAGTATCTACAGACATAATGATTGTTCAGTAAGTGCTTATGAACTAAACTGAACAGATGTGCCAACATGGCTAGTCTCATTAAAGCTAGGATGCATTAGATCTGACCTCTCTTCTACAAGTAATTGCTTGAACTCTTGATGTGTGTACAATCTTCTTAGGTCATTATTTGCTTATGAAGTATGCTCAAATGTTCACCATTTAAAAAAATTTAGAAGGGACACTACTGACTTGAAATTTCTTATGTAACTTTCAGTAGTGTGTATGTGTGTGTGTGTGTGTTTTAATATAATGACATTCAACCCACCTGTCTGTACTGGCTTGTCATATGGGTATGTGACCAACACAGAACCACCATCCAAAGCAACAGAAAGACTGAAGTCCTGTTTCTGAATCAAATTTTCAATGATGGCTTTTGTCTCAGGCTGGGAAGCATTATCTAAGTAAGAGTCAAATACAAAATATCAAATTTTAGTGTGACATTTTAGAAAATTCTTTACTTGAACACCATCAAAATGCCAGCTTACACAATTCATAAATACTTTATTTTTCCATAAACCACTATTTCAAGTAACAAAGATATCTTTTAGAAAGTAGGTTATTCTGAGTTTATATACTTTAGAATGACATGTTTACATTAATAGCTCTAAACAAGCTTAAGAAAAAAATTTTTTTAAAGATTTATTTGAAAGTCAGAGATATATAGAGGGAGAGATAGAAATATAGATCTTCCATCTACTGGCTCACTCTCCAAATGGCAGCAACAGCAGGGGCTGTACAAGGCCAAAGCCAGGAGCCTAGAGCTGCTTCTGGATCTCCCATGTGGGTAACAAGGCCCAAAGACTTGGGCCAATCTCTGCTGCTCCCAGATGCATCAGCAGGGAGCTGGATTGGAAATGCAGCAGCCAGGATTTGAACCGGTGCCTATATGGGATGCCAGCACCACAGGCAGCAGTGTTAACTGCTATGTCACATTACTGGCCCCTAAGAACATTCTTAAAGAAAAAAATAAAGATGGATATACCCCAGTTTAAAAAATAATTTAAGGGAACATATAACCTATTTTTAATATACTTTTTAAAAATTTATTTGTTTTTGTATCAAAGCCAGAGAGTGAGGGAGAGAGAGGGAGAAGAAGAGAAGAGGGAGAGATCTCCTAATCTCTCCCCAAATGTCTGCAACATCTGGGGTTGGGCCAGGCCAAGTCTAGGAGTCCAGAATTCAATTCAAGTCTCTCACAGGGTGGCATGGATCTAAGTGCTTTGAGCCATCATCTGCTGCCTGTCAGGGTACACATTTGCAGAAAGCTAGAACCAGAAGTAGAGCAAGGACTTAAACCTAGGCATTCTGACATGTGATGTGAGTATCTCAACCAGAATATGTGCCCAATAGTTGACCCAATTTCACGATATAACCTATCTTTGAAAGAAAATAAGATTTCCAGGAAGCAGAGTATTTTCTGCAGCATTGTTTGCAAGAATAAAAAAAAAAAAAAAGCCCAGAAACAAATTAAATGTCCATCAACATAAGGCAGAGTAGTGTATATATAAAGACATCATTAAAGGGGCTGGTGCTGTGATGTAGTAGGTAAAAGCCACTGCCTGCAGAGCCAGCATCCCATATGGGCACCAGTTTGAGTTAACTGTTGCAGCCAACTGAAGAGTGAACCAGTGGATGGAAGACCTCTCTCTCTCTGCCTCTGCCTCTCTGTAACTCTGCCTTTCAAAATAAATAAATAAATCTTAAAAAAAAAAAGGTCATTAGATCTAGAAGTACTAAAATGGAAAGTTGTTAATGACACAATGAAAAAATTTACAAAATTATATGAATAGTTGATGATCCTATTTAAATAAGAAACAAACCCCTGTAAATCAACATACATATATATCATGTGAGTTCATATAGTGAAAGAATTCATATATCTATACAACTAGTGACAGAACATCCCAATATTATTGATTGAATTTCTGCAAGAAAAACTTGAATTATTTTTACAAATGAAAAAGAACGATTTAAAAAGTTTTCTGGATGTCTGCATTCATTTATGCATCATTTATAATAAGAAAAGAAACTAACACATATTCATCTACAAAATAAGATCAACTGATCCTCTAGAAAAGAAAGAGAAAATAATCTCTCAAGTACTTAAGTGGCTTAAAAATATTAGTCTTTCTGGGCTGGCATTGTGGAGTAGCAGGTTAAGCTACTACCTGCAACACTGGCATCCCATACAGGCACTGGTTCATGTCCCAGTTGCTCCATTTCCAGCTCCCTGCTAATGTGCCTGGAAAGGCAGCTCCAGATGACCCCTGCCAGCCACATGGGAGACCCGGATGAAGCTCTAGGCTCCTGGCTTTGGCCTGGCACAGTGGTGACCGTTGTGGCCACTTGGGGAGATCTCTCTCTCTCTCTCTCTGTCTTTCAAATAAATAAATCTTTTACAGAAAGGGAGAAAGATACGGAGGGAGGGAAGGAAGAAGGGAGGGAGGGAAGAAGGGAGGAAACTGGTCTGACTTGTGAAGTCTGTATCCAGGTCTTTGCCGCGAGCATTTGTTTGTCCCATCTTTGAAGTACAGTCTTTCTCTTGTGCTCTTTCTCGTCCGTCTGGATTCAGAGAAGGGACAATCACAATCCTAGTCCTGTCAACTAACTGAAACAGAAACAAAAATCAATGGGGTTATCAGTTCCCTCCTACGCCTCAGATGGAAAATCTTTATATTTTACTCTAAACACAGTTAAAAGACAGAATTAAAATAAATAAATAAATAAACTTTTCTCTTGTTCCAAATAAATTTAAAAGGAATAAAAAACTGCTATACAACTAATGTTCCCAGAGTCCTCCTGGTGACTTAAGGCAAGGGTCAGAAACCACTACCTGTAGGCAAAATCCAGTCTGTTGCCTGCTACTGCATATAAAACTTTATGGGAACCCGGTCATCCCCATTTGTAACTGTTTTGGTGCCGTAACAGCAGAGCTGAGCGGTTACAACACAGAGCATCCACCCCACAAGGCCTTTATAGAAGTGTGCTGACTACTGGCTGAGATCAATAATGATGATGAGATACTTCCCTGGATTAAAAATTATAATGTCTAATCTGACAGATACTAATGAACATCTGGAAACAAAGAGAAAGAAGACTGAAATCACGCCAGAAAAAAAAAAAAAAGACGTGAGACATTTATCTTATCCATAATAATTTATCTTGCAGGTAACTGATAAGTATGCATACTGACAAATGTGGTATGAACTGATTTCTATTTCATCCTATGTATTTTTTTTTTTAAGATTTATTATTTGAGGGGCTGGTGCTATGGCACAGTGGATTAAAGGCCAAGCCTGCAGTACTGGCATCCCACGTGGGCACCAGTTCAAATCCCAGCTGCTCCACTTCCAATCCAGCTTCCTACAAATGTGCCTGGGAAGGCAGTGGAAGATGGCCCAAGTCCTTGGGCCCCTGCACACACGTGGGAGATCAGGAAAAAGCTCCTGGCTCCTGACTTTGGATTGGCGCAGCTCCAGCTGTTGTGGACAACTGGGGAGTGAACCAGCGGATGGAAGACCTCTCTTATTGTCTCTTACCTCTCTCTGTTACTCTTTCAAATAAAAAAAAATAAATCTTTTAAAAAAATAGCCATTTTGTTAAAAAAATACTTATTATTTGAAAGGCAGAGTTAGAGAGAGGCAGAGAGAGAGAGAGAGAGAGAGAGAAAGAGGGCTTCCATCTTCTGGTTCACTCCCTAAATGGCCACAATGGCTACAGCAGAAACGATCTGAAGCCAGGAGCCTGGAGCTTCTTCCAGGTCTCCTACATGGGTGCAGGGGCCAAGGACTTGGGCCATCTTCCACTGCCTTCCCAGGCACATTAACAGGGAGCTAGATCAGAAGTGGAGCAGCCGAGACTCAAACCAGCACCATATAAAACGCTGGCACTGTAAATGGTGACTTTACCTGCTACATCACAGCACCATCCCCAATCCTATGCATTTCTTACAATAAATCATAAGGGATCCCTGGTTTATTCATTCTGATAAAATAGTCTGTACAGATTGCAGCAATATCTGAGAGCCTTTAAATTGTGGTTCTTGAATCTCTCCTCTGGGGCAATTTTTTTCTAAGGTATACCTTGTGTTTAATCACAGGCCTACTTAATTAGAATCCCTGAGATGGGATCTCTGAGCACGTGTATATTTCCTTTTAACTTCCTGGATAGTACTGATCCTTAGCTCAAAACAAATGGCAATCTAAAATCATTTAGGTCTTAATTTAGGCTCAATTAAACAAGTGGGCAAATCCTCATAAACAAGGACTTCTGAAATTCCTGTTAGTTGCTTTATCTGGGATATATAGTTTCTTATAACCATAAGACCAGTAGGTTGCAAATCTGGACAAATATTAGAATAACCTAAAGATGGGGGCCAGTGCTGTGGCATAGCAGGTAAAGCCGCAGCTTGCAGTGCTGGCATCCCTTATGGGTGCTGGTTCAAGTCCCGGCTGCTCCACTTCCAAAGATCCAGTTCTCTGCGGTGGCCTGGGAAAGCAGTAGAGGATGGCCCGAGTCCTTGGGCCCCTGCACCCACGTGGGAGACCCAGAGAAGCTCCTGGCTCCTGGTTCCAGATTGGCACAGCTCCGGCTGTTGCAGCCAACTGGGGAGTGACCCAGCGGATGGAAGACTTCTCTCTCTCTCTCTCTCTCCTTCTCTCTCTGTGTAACTCTGAATTTCCAATAAATAAATCTTTTTTAAAAAATAACCTAAAGATTTTTTTATAAAGATGTATTTATTTGAAAGTTACACAGAGTTACACAGAGAGAGGAGAGGGAGAGAGACAGAGATAGAGAGAGAGGTCTTTCATCCACTGGTTCACTCCCCAATTGGCTGCAATGGCCCAAGCTGTGCCAATCCAAAGCAAGGAACCAGGAGCTTCTTCTGGGTCTCCCATGTGGGTGCAGGGGCCCAAGGACTCAGGCCATTTTCTGCTGCTTTCCAAGGCACATTGGCAGGGAGCCAGATTGGAAATGGAGCAGTGGGGACTCAAACTGGTATCCATATGGGATGCTGGCACTGCAGGCTGCAGCTTTACCCATTATGCCACAGCGCCAGACCGAGCACTGATGTTTTTAAAAGCTTCTCAGGTGTTTCTAATGTAGACCGATGGTGGAGAACCATTGTCCTCAACACTGTCCCATTTTAAAAGACAAGCAAAAGTGTCATGGAGATACTACATGAGAAGTCAGTGGAAACTGCTTTGCTAAAGATGGTAAAATAATTTTCAGTTCAGTCAAATTTGTCATCTCATCTAATCACACAGGTTCATTTTGATCCTACTCATGACATCAATTCTTCCCAAATTTCTTTTATCAGGAGGCAGTACAATATAACAAAACTGTAGGGGCTTTATACTGAGACATACTTGGGTTTAAACTCCAGTTTCAGGAGTTACTACTAGCTGTGAGACTTCCTAGAAGTTAACAGAGATCTCTCTGCCTCAGTGTCTACATCTATGAAGTAGACATAATTATTATTACAGAGTTGAGGATTAAACAGGTCTCCTGTCTCAGAAAATTAATTGGCACTGTTTCAGATATTGTCTGCTGGTTGTTAATGGTGTAAGCAAAGCACTTGGTATGATACCTGGCACACAGTAGGTATTTACAGATAGGAGTCCTTTTCTCCTCGACAGTGCCAATCAGTGCTAGCGAAGGACGTGTTCTTTCCTTCCTTTCCCTGAGGCAGACAGAACTGTTGTTGAAGCACACGTGACCAAGACTCCAGCTCAAAGTTCTCTTCTGTAGTCCCTAGCTCAAGTAGACAATGCCACATTGCTCTGTCTAAAATCTGTTAGCTGAGGCTGGTGCTGTGGTATAGTAGGTGGGATCTCTGCCTGTGGCGTTGGCATCCCATATGGGCACAGGTTCAAGTTCCAGTTGCTCCACTTCTGATCCAGCTCTCTGCTGTGGCCTGGGAAGGTGGAAGAAGATGGCCCGAGTGCTTGGGCCCCTGCACCCGCATGGGAGACCTGGAGAAAAGTCCTGGCTCCTGGCTTCAGACCAGCCCAGCTCTGGCTGTTGTGGCCATTTGGGGAATGAACTAGTGGGTGGAAGACTTTTCTCTCTGTCTCTCCTTTTCTCTGTAACTCTGCCTCTCAAATAATAAATAATTTTTTTTTGATAGGCAGAGTTAGTGAGAGACAGAAAGAGAGAAAGGTCTTCCTTTCCATTGGTTCACCCCCCCAAATGGCCACTACAGTTGGCGTGCTGCGGCCGGCGCGCTGTGCTGATTCAAAGCCAGGAGCCAGGTGCTTCCTCCTCCTGGTCTCCCATGTGGGTGCAGGGCCCAAGCACTTGGGCCATCCTCCACTGCACTCCCAGGCCACAGCAGAGAGTTGGACTGGAGGAGGAGCAACCGGGACAGAATCCAGCGCCCCGACAGGGACTAGAACCCCGGGGTGCCAGTGCCGCAGAAGATTAGCCTAGTGAGCCACGGCGCCAGCCCGTCCAGTATGTTTTAATGTATCATATGAAAAGAAAAACTATATAGCTTTCACTATATTTTAAAATACAGTGTCCTAGTTTTAAGTAATTGAAAACAGAAGTTCCCCAAGTTAGAATGTCGAGAACTGTAAATAAAAATCGGAAGGGGAGCTTGGCTATTAATAAATAAGCTGAAGCAAATCTTTAGTATGTTTTCTTGTATGACCTCTTAGTATTTACAAAGAAATATAACAGAAGGATAATATTAACAATGAATATATACAAAAAATAGTTCATAATGTACTGAAAGTGCCTCCGTGTAAAATCTAACAAAAACTACTGATCTTTACATGGTGCCCTGATATTAATGTATCACTGATCCTTTTCCTTATAAGTATGTCAGAATAGGCTATTCTCTTACCTGGGTAACAGCTGTGTTCTTTTTGTAGTGCAGACAGAGAAATTCTGCCAAAGCCAAAAGCAGCTCAGTTCCAACTGGAGCGTTGCCATGGATACCAGCAACAAAACGAATCTTTGGTTCTTCGGGCTCAGATACATTCGGCTTATTAGAGATTTCAAGGGACCAAATGTGACGATATTCAGCACTCTGTCCCAAACTTTTAAAAGGCAGAAACAAAATGTTAGCAAGTAATCAAGCACTATGTTAATGCTGACTTAGGAGCTTTAAAAAAAAAAAAAAAGAAAAAGAAAAAACTGTAAATTCTTTAAGAACGAATCATTGTGTCAGAAAACTTTAAGAAAATCAGTTTACCTTGACCAAAAGAGTCAGATTTTAGATAGCATCAGATTTAGGAAAAGTGATAATTTAGTTCAGCATCCCTCCCAATTTATCATTCTTACTCTAACTGCACAATATTTGCCTCTCTTCTATAATTTACACTACTATTTCACTAGTGCATGTCTTTTAAATTCATTCTTTAAATTTTTCTTATGGAAATATTTAAATATTAGTGAATATGGAGAACCTCCCTTTTTCAACCCAAATTAATCTATATAAACATATTTTAATATAAATATAACATCAGTTTCATAGTAAAGATACTTTATTAAAAACAAAACAATGGTTAAATGCTCTGCTTATCCAAGAGTTCTGAGTATAATGCTCTTTACTATAAAGAGAAATTTATAGGGCCAGCACTGTGGTATAGCAGGTAAAGCCACCACCTGTAGCGTGGGCATCCCACATGGGCGCCAGTTCGAGTCCCGGATGCTCCACTTCTGATCCAACTCTCTTCTGATCCCTATGGCCTGGGAAAGCAGTAGAAGATGGCCCAAGTCCTTGGGCCCCTGCACCCATGTGGGAGACTACAGATTGGCGTAGCTCCGGACATTGTGGCCAACTGGGAAGTGAATCAGCGGATGGAAGATCTCTTTCTCTCTCTCTACCTCTCCTCTCTTCTGTGTAACTCTGACTTTCAAATAAAATAAATAAATCTTTAAAAAATTTTTTTAAAAAGAAATTTACAAAAGTTAAATAGAAAAGAAAGTCAGTGACTGGTGATATGGCGTAGTGGGTTAAACACTTGCCTACAGTGCTGACATCCCATAAAGGTGCCAGTTTGAGTTCTGGCTGCTCCATTTCTGATCCAGCTCCCTGCTAATGTGTCTGGGAAAGCAGCAGAAGATGGCCTAAGTGCTTGGGTTCCTGAACCCATGTAGGAGACCTGGAAGAAGCTCCTGGATTCAGCCCAGTGTAGCCCTGGCTGTTGAGGCCATTAGGGGGAGTGAACAGGTGGATGGAAGATCTCTTTGTCTCTCTGTGTCTCTCTCTCAAATTCTCTTTCAAAAATAAATATCTTTAAAAAGTAAAATAAAATACAATAAAAATTAAAACATTAGGTGGCAAGCAGAATTTTAAAGAAAATCATCATTAAACTGAGAAAGTAATAGAATAAAGACTGCTTTCTCATGATGCTGTTCAAGGATACCTAGTGTATATACCACGTAAAACTGGGTGGAGCCCCACAAAAAGTAGGTGTGCTATATTTTGGCAAATAGTTAACTATAAAAGTATATCTTGAAATAAAGAGTTAAAAAAGTTAAATGAACTAAGTAAACAGACAGCAAAATAATGTCCTATTTTTAGTTTATTTTAAAGTAAGAGTATAAACTTTATATGGCTAAGCTAGGCAAAAATATTTGAGAACCAGTTGAGGAAGAGAGGTAACTAGTATTGCTAAAGTAAATATCATTCTTTGCATCTATTTAACATTATAAATCAGAATTTGGAAGCTAAATTTTCTGGTTAAATTTTCTTTTTAGATTTATTTATTTGAAAGACAGTTACAGTGAGGCAAAGGCAGAGAGACAGAGAAGACAGAGAGAGGTCTTCATCCACTGGTTCACTCCCCAGATGGCCGCAACAGCTGGAGCTGGGCTGCTTCAAAGCTAGGAGCCAGGAGCTTCTTCCAGGTCTCCCATGACTTGGGCCATCTTCTACTGCCTTCCCAGGGCATAGTAGAGAGCTGGATCAGAAGTGGAGCAGCCAAGACTGGAACTGGCGCCCATATGGGACACCAGCACTGCAGGCGGCGGCTTTACTCTCTATGCCATAGCGTTGGCCTCTCTGGTAAAATTGAAAGGACCAATGAAGAAAGGCAGAGTAAAAACGTAGGGTAGGGCCTAGCATTGTGGTATAGTCGGTTAAGCCATCATCTGCAATGCTGGCATCTCGTATGGGTGCTGGTTGGTGTCCTCGCTGCAACCAGGCTTCATTTTCTAATGTGAAAAAAAGGTTACACATGATCCCTGACAGGTGAGCTCATAGTTCCAAATTTCTCCCTTGCCTTCAACACAATAAAACATACTAAACAATACTTAGTCAAAACATGAATCTGTAGCTGAGAAGTGCAAAGGATTTTGAAATCATTCAAAGTAAGCATTAGGAAGACTAATTTTACATTTCTAGAGGCTCAAGCTGTCTATTGCTGATGTGACAAGTAATTCTCCAATGGTCCTCATAAATGTTCCCAAGATTCATTGCTGTTTCTTTTTTAGATTTATTTTAGCTTTTTGGAAGGCAAAGTTAACAGAGAGAGAGTGAAAAACAGAGATCTTCTATCTGTTGGTTTACTCCCCAAATGGCCACAACAGCTAGGTCTGGGCCAGGCCAAAGCTAAGAGTCTGGAACTCCATCCAGGTTTCCCATGTGGGTGGCAGAGGTCCAAGTAGTTGGGCCATCACTGGCTGCTTTCCCAGACACATTAACTGGGAGCTGGATTGGAAGTGGAGCAGCCAGGATTTGAATCAGTGCTCACGTGGGATGGCACTGCTGCAGGAAGCAGCTCAACCTGCTGTGCCATGACGGAGGTCCTGAGATTCATTGTTAGAAAGATCTCCAAGCAAATATCTGTGGCAAAATAAGTAAACTCCAATTCTCTATACATTCAGCTCCCAAATATTTCTAAATAAATTACAAGAATTGCTTAACGTGTCTAATATTAAATGTACCTTCTTAAAAAGAAAACAGAGAAAAAAATCAATCAAATGGTGACACTTACTTGGTAAGATTTGTAATGTGTGGATAGTTCATTACAAGTCCTCTTAAAAACTCTGATAAGTCTTTGTATGAATGATACCGATAAAGAGCCAGATTTGAGGAAGAGCTTAACATGAGGTTTTCCAAACCATTCTCAGCCGAAAGGTCTTTAATTAAAGCTTCAAATTCCTTAGTAGTTGGATCAGTGGAATAATCGGTGCTGGTGCTGTCCCCCTTTCCTTTCTTTGATTCATTGTTTGAATCTGTTGAGGATCGAACAAGTGTGAAGTTGACCTGAATAGCGCCGTCGCTCTTCACGGTCACATTCTTGGTGACTGGATTATACCTACAATAAAGGAGACAGCTCAGAGCCACACTTCTCTGACTGCAGGACCCAAGCCCTGGGAAAACAGAGCTGTGCAGACGATGTGTGAATCACTGGGGCAAATGTGGTGCCTCTTCTAGAGCCAAACTTTTAACTCTGAGGTAATCTGCAATTTTTAAAAACATTAACAAAGAACAGACATGTGCATACTGTAAAATATGAGTGTATTTTAATGATTAAATAAATGACTTCAAAAACAAGTCTGTGCTTGCAGTGGGTAATCCCATGTGTCCTCAATCTGAGTTCATTTGTCTGCTATCAGGTGATCTGGGGAGCAAGGTTTGAAATGCACTAATAGGACATTCTCCATCAAAACACCATTCTTGACCCTGCTTTTCAGACAATGTGCACTTTAGTTTATCTACTACTCTGCTAAATGGGAAAAAAAAGGAGAAACTCATTACTTATTAGTGTTAACTCTTGTATATATGGCCCATGAGATATTTGAAAATAAATTTTTTTAAAAAAAGTAAAAATCATAAATTTTCCATGTATTTATCCTTACTTCAAAAAGTTTCATTAACTCTTCAGACATAGTTAGTAGGGGGAGGGGAAAATATTTTGTTATAACACACTTATCAAAACATAAGAAAAAACGACAAGAATGTAAAACTGATGTTTCAGATAAAACAGTCAAATGGTTCCAATTCCAAGCTATTTGTAAAAGGAGAAGATAAAGAAAATGTAAGGTGTTGTTTTTTTTTTTTAAAGAAAGCACACAAGTTCATTTTCTATTTTCAAATAAACAAACCTTTGTAGAAAGAAAACTTGTGAGAGAGATGAAAATGGCCATAAGGCACATAAACACTAGTGAAAAAAGAGTATCTGTGAGAGAGCTTTGACAGGGTAAATTAGTGGCAACTACTGGACAACACAACTAGAAGCAGACAGCTGAACAGGAGAATTTTTTTTTTCTTTGAAGAAACAGTTACTTCCAGGAATTGTTAGCAACGGTGAAGGAGGTTACTTAGAGAGGCTTTTATATCAGGACAGGGGCCAGCTGATCAGAGAGCAGCAGGGTAAACACAGCCACTGTTCAGAGTGCTTACTCCATGGGCTTGCAGCTGGCAGTTCCTATGCTCCCTCTGCCCCAAGAGGAGAGTGGAAGGTGTAACCAGCTCAGAACCTCCCAGCACTGGACTCAAGGTTGCATAGCAGGTTCTCAACTTTCTGGTGATAATCTTCCAGAAACGCATCATATCTATCTTATCCCCAAGCCCTCAATTTTAAAACATTCATCACTCACCCTCGAGCAGATGCTGTGATTTTGTAAGTTCCTGGAACCAAGAGACGCCAATAATCTCCAGTTTTGTATGTAGTCACTGGGTGATTAATTTCAGCAACACTGATGGTGGCGTTTAATATACCTCTGCCATCTGTGGCATCCAGTACAAATCCTTTGACACCTTGATGAACCTGAATAAAGTGTAAGGACACCCAGATTTCAATTAGATTATCATATCCAAAATAACAGAATATTAACAATGTAAACAGAACAAACAGAAATTTAACAGTTCAAAGCAAAGCCAAATGGAAATGCCCATTAAACAAAGTATTTTAGTTTCTGAAGACTACTTTTTCATAGGCTAAGCTATCTTTATCATTAAGAATATGGTCTATAAGGGGCCTGTGCTATGGCATAGTGAGTAAAGCTGCTGCCTGCAATGCTGGCATCTCATACAGGCACCAGTTCAAGTCCCGGATACTCCACTTCCAATCCAGCTCCCTGCTGATGCACCTGGGAAAGCAGCAGAAGATGGCCCAAGTGCTTGGGTCCCTGCATCCATATGGGAGACCCAGAAGAAGCACCTGACTCCTGGCTTCAGACCGGCCTAGCTCCAGCTGTTGTGGCCATCTGGGGAGTGAACCACCAGATGGAAGAGCTCTCTATTCTCCCTCTCTCTCTCTGTAACTCTGCCTTTCAAATAAATAAATATTTGTAGGGAAAATAGAAAGCAAATGGCTACATTAAAAAAAAAAAAAAACAGTATGTTTGGGCTGGTGCTGTGGTGCAGCGGGTTAACGCCCTGGCCTGAAGCGCTGGCATCCCATATGGGCGCCTGTTTGAGGCCCTGCTGCTCCACTTCCAATCCAGCTCTCTGCTATGGTCTCTCAGTCTCTCGGTCTCTCTCTCTCTCCCCTCTCTCTATCTCTGCCTCTCTCTGCCTCTTCTCTCTCTGTGTAATTCTGACTTTCAAATAAATAAATAAATCTAAAAAAAAAAAACCAGTATGTTCTACAAAATGTAAACTTTAGCATAGTCTGAATATTTCAGAATATAGAACATTCTGCAAGAAAACAGGGCTGGACTCTTCAAAAATGAAGTGGTGTTTTTTAAACAATGCAAAGGCTATTTAAACAATGCAAGGACTATTTATTTAAAGAGTAAAGAGATACAATAATCAAATGTAATACATAGTGGTTAAGTCACTATTTGGGATGCCTACATCCTACATCAGAGCTCCAGATCCTCTGCTTCAGATCCAGCATCCTGCTAAAGTGCATCCCAGGAGGCAACAGATGGACAAGTACTTCGGTCTCTGCCATCCATGAGGGAGATCTGGAGGAGTTCTGGGCTCCTAGCTTCAGCCTTGCCCATCCCTGGTTGTTGCAGGTATTTAGCAAGCATACCAGCAGATGGAAGATAGATCTCTGTCTGCCCACCTCCCTCTCAATCTGCCTTTCAAATAAAATGAAAATTTTAAAAAAGGAAAGATTAAAAGAAAAATTTTTTTGAAAAATGCAGTTTGGGCCAGTGCTGTGATACACACATTTTGACTAGATCTGGGTTTTAAAAATACAGCTTTAAATCTACATTTTGAGGACAGTTTTGAAAATTTGAATATAAGCCGGCGCTGTGGCTCAATAGGCTAATCCTCCGCCTAGCGGCGCCGGCACACCAGGTTCTAGTCCCGGTCGGGGCGCTGGATTCTGTCCCGGCAGCCCCTCTTTCAGGCCAGCTCTCTGCTGTGGCCCAGAAGTGCAGTGGAGGATGGCCCAAGTCCTTGGGCCCTGCACCCCATGGGAGACCAGGATAAGCACCTGGCTCCTGGCTTTTGGTTCAGCGCGGTGGGCTGGACGCAGAGCGCCGGCCGCGGCGGCCATTGGAAGGTGAAACAATGGCAAAAGGAAGACCTTTCTCTCTGTCTCTCTCTCACTGTCCACTCTGCCTGTCAAAAAAAAAAAAAAAAAAAAAGAGAGAGAGAACGAAAAAGAAAATTTAAATATAGACCAGGTGTTAGGTAATATTAGAGAATTACTACTCATTTTCTTAATTAGATAAAGGTATTTAGAGACAACTTGTAGAACATCCTTGTTTTTCAGAGATGCTGAAATACGTATATAAATATAATAGCATACTACCTACATTTATATTGAGATGGCTCAGCCAAAATATATTATAAATAATATACATATAAATACAGCAAATACAGCAAAATACTAAAAACTGCTTCATCTAGGTATATGAAGAAAAGTGGTGTTTTTTTTTTTTTTTTTTTTTTGACAGGCAGAGTGGACAGTGAGAGAGAGAGACAGAGAGAAAGGTCTTCCTTTGCCGTTGGTTCACCCTCCAATGGCCGCCACGGCCGGTGTGCTGCGGCCGGCACACCGCGCTGATCCGATGGCAGGAGCCAGGTGCTTCTCCTGGTCTCCCATGGGGTGCAGGGCCCAAGTACTTGGGCCATCCTGCACTGCACTCCCTGGTATTTTTTTAAAAGAGATTTATTTATTTATTTGAAAGGCACAGTTGCAGAGGAAGAAAAGGAGAGACAGAGAAAGATCTTCCATCTGCTGGTTCACTCCTCAGCCCCTACTGTATTAATCTTAAAACTTTTTCTGTATGTTTAACATTTTTCAGGATAAAATATTTTTAAACATAAGTAAACTCATGGCCTTTATACCACACTATTCAGAAAGAAGATAAAGTCAAAAGTACTGGTACAAACTACTAGTCAGATTGCCCTAACTATCCATAAGCATGTTTCATATATCTTTACCTATTGGCCACCTTGCATAGTCAAACAAAAGGAAATTAACTTTTTCCCAGTAAATCATGGGCAATAAGAAAAAGAATAAAAGCACTTATTCCACAGCCCTTCTTTCAATCACCTGACAAATGCTTAGGTATGTATCCAACTTACATTGGCATTTTATAAAGACAGAGCAAAAAGCGGCCAGTAACCGTCAGGAGCAAAACATCACTACTCTGTTTTACCATTTTCTTCAACTCTTCCTCAGACATAGAAACAAATCAATTTGAATACAAGAGTTTTCTAAATAAATACATTCAACAAATTGGAATACACAAATGGAACAAATCTAAAACTTTAGAATGTATTCTAAAGTTACTGCATGAAAACCATATGTGTACACAAAAATCTTATTCTTAGGAAAAATTTCATACTTCACTCCTGAATAGTCACCTGTTTCATAAACTGGATTAGAGATCTTCGATTCTGTTCCCAAAACTTTGGCAAATCTTTCTCAAGTGGGTATTTCACACAACCCAGCTCGATGGTGACTTCAAAGCAGTTTGTTTGCAAGTAGTTCCAGTCCTGCATTCCACCTGAAGGATAAAAGCTTAAAATACGTCACCCTGAAGAAGTTTTAAATAACTCAGATCCTGAAAGATAAACAGAATTCCTAGTAAAAGCCAAATTCATCCTGCATCACTGTTGGTCAAAAAACAATACTTTGACTTGAGAGCTCTTTGATGCTTGTGGTATGGGCAAAGCACCTACACTTTCACTTCAAGAAGAATTCAAGTGTAGCTTGCATCCCTTCTATTAGCATATACAAAGTTCTTTGTAATAGCCAGAAATAAAATGTAACACCTGCATCAAATTTTAATGCATTACTTTCATTCAAAACTCAAACTGCGGGTGCCAGTGCTGTGACATAGCGAGTAAAGTTTCAGCCTGCAATGTCAGCAAGCCATATGGCGCTGGTTTGTGTCCTGGCTGCTCCACTTCTGATCCAGCTCCCTACTAACGGCCTAAGAAAAGTAGCAGAAGATGGCTCAAGGCCTTGGGCCCCTTCCACCCATGTCAGAGACCTGGATGAAGCTCCTGGCTCTTGACTTCGGCCTGGCCTAGCTCCAGACATTGTGGCCATCTGGGGGGTGAACCAACAGATGGAAAATCTGACTCTCCCTTCCTCTATAACTCTTTCAAATAAATAAATAAATAAATGTTTTAAAAGATTTATTGTATTTATTTGAAAGAGTTACAGAGAGAGAGGTAGAAACAGACAGAAAGAGAGAGAGAAACAGAGAGACAGAGAGGTTTTATCTTATATTTTTTACATTTTTTTTATTTGAAAGAGTTACAGAGAGGCAGAGGCAGAGAGAGAAAGGGCTTCCATCTGCTGTTTTACTCCCCAGAAGGCCATAACAGCTGGAGCTTTGCCAATCCAAAGCCAGGAGCCAGGAGCTTCTTCTGGGTCTCCTATACAGGTGCAGGGGCCCAAGGATTTGGGCCATCCTCTACTGCTCTCCCAGGCCATATCAGAGACTTGGATTTGAAGTGGAGCAGCCAGGACTTGAACTAGCGCCCATATGAGATGCCAGCACTGAAGGAGGTGGCTTTACGTACTATGCCACAGCCGCTGGTCCCAAGAGAGGTCTTCTATCTGCTAGTTCACTCCCCAAATGGGTGCAACAGCCAGAGTTGAGCCGATCCAAAGCCAGGAGTCAAGAATTCTTCCAGGTCTCTCACATGGGTGCAGGGGCCCAAGAACTTGGGCCATCCTCTGCTGCTTTCCCAGGCATGTTAGCAGGGAGCTGGATCAGAAGTGGAATAGCTGGGACGCGAACCGGTGCCCATATGGGATACTGGTACTGCAGGCCATTGCTTTAACCTGCTGCACCACAGCACTGGCCCAAATAAATAAATCTTAGGAAAAAAAAACCTCAAAGTGTATCTACTGTAAAAAGTTAAAAATATTATGCGACTGTTTTAAAAATATGTAAATATTTTAAAAAGAATGATCCTTTTGGAGTTGGCGCTGTGGCATGACAAGTTAAACTGCTGCCTGCAATGTTGGCATCGCATATGGCTGCAGGTTAAAGTCCCAGAAGAAGCTCCTGGCTCCTGGCTTTGGCACGGCCCAGCTCTGGCTGTTGTGGCCATTTGGGGAGAGAACCAGTGGATGGAGGGTTTCTTTCTCTGTCTCTCCCTGTCTCTCTCTCTGTAACTTTGCCTTTCAAATAAATAAAATAAACCTTTAAAAAAAAATGACCCTGTGCCAGCACTGTGGTGTGGTGCGTAAAGCTGCCTCCTGCAGTGCTGGCATCCCATATGGGTGCTGATTCGAGTCCTGGCTGCTCTACTTCTGATCCAGATCTCTGCTATGAACTGGGAAAGCAGAAAATGGTCCAAGTCCTTGGGCCCCTGCACCCATGTGGGAGACCTGGAAGAATTCTTGACTCCTGGCTTTGGACTGGCACAGCTCTGGCCGTTACTGCCATCTGAGGAGTGAATCAGGGATGGAGGACCTCTCTTTCTTTCTCTGCCTCTGCTTCTCTGTGACTCTGCCTTTTAAATGAATAGATAAATCTTAAAAAAAAGACCCTTTCCCAAAATTAATAGGTTACTAACAAGCAGAACCATCCAGGAGAGTGGAAAATCTGGAAAGGTGTAAGGCCTGGATATTAAATAATCTCACCTGGGACATTATACCAACTAGCCCCATTTGTTATTCCATGAGGAAAATATTCATTAGGGTACATATTCTTGCATGGTCTACCTTGAAACATCTGGGAATTTTCCTGAAAAACAAGTAAAGCGTCTGCATCAAAAACACTAGAAAGATAGGAAAATAATAAAAGTGATTACTAACAGAGTATGTTAAGGAGGTGGGGGTGGGGATGTGGTAGATGGAACCATGGGAGGCAGTAAGAGTTTTTCCATGTGCTATTTTTTGATTATGTCAATTTATTATCTATTTTTAAGAACAATGGTTGAATGTGTTCTTTAAGAAAATACTGAAGACGTCATGTATGAGATTCAGTTACAAATAACTTAACACCTAACCTAAACCCTCTCTAAACACAAAATTCTGCTTGTACTTTCATTTCAGGCTTTGAAGGAGTGTGACGTTCAGAAAAGATGATGCACACACATGGAGTGAGCGGTAAGCAGCTTCCCCCAGCTTCTCAGGGACTGAGCGAGGCCTGCTGTGCTTTGTACCATGTACAACAATGATCTTATCCTGTGACTGCCGGCTGCATCTTTTTCTTCCTTGAATACAATACTCCTTTGAAATGGTTTGTCTTCAGCATGTAGCCTAGTGTCCAGCATACAGCACAAGTGGAACTGCTTACTCAAGGAAGGCCAAGAAATACTGCCATGGAGGCATGAGCAAATGTTATTGGAATCCAGAGGTGAGAAAGTTTGTTTCTGACTAGCATGGCAGAAGTTTCCCCGAAGAGATAAGCTTTGAAAGATAGTCAAAACTTCATTTCTCTCTTTAGAAAATGAAAAAGAGAATGAAAAAGCACTGAAGAGAAAAACAATGGTTTCCCAATTCCCTATCCCTGAGAATTAACCATTTCACTTTAAAATCTAGAAGCTGGAGCAGGTGTTTGCCTCCGCGGTTAGGACGCCCCTTGGGATGGCTGCATCCCATACTGGAGTGCCTGGTTCGAGCCACTAACTTACTCTCTGTTTTTTCCCCATTTCTGTTTTCATTTTTTTAAATTCAGTTAAAATGGTTTGTCACACTTTCAATGCATGTTTCATTTTTCTTCTGCTTCATAATTATTTTTGGTGGTGATAAAGGTTTCCCTGGTTCATAATTGTAAAATTTCATCTCCTGGTTTTCTGCCACTCTTCCCCTTGGAATTTATTTTTCTCTTGTGCATTTTTATAGTACTGTGCTGTTTTATATGATTCCGAGGCTAATGGTGCCATTTTCTGTCAGTCTAGCAGAGGACAGGTGTGTCAGTGCTGTCATTCTGTGGCTTGTCTTGGCAGTGGGGTGGAGTTAGGAGATCTCTGATTTTATAGCTCTTTTCCCTCTCTTAGAAGTCTATTCTACCTCCTTTTTCCTTCTTTCCCCCTTCATTCTCTAATTACCAAAGAACACTTCTGTGTTTCCTTTTGTCTTGCTTTTCCCTCTCCCAGATGCTATGGGTTTGGAAGATTGCCTTTTAAACCCACCTGTCCTTTAAAATTGTATTTATCTCCTTAAATCTCACCAGATCCTGTAAGTCATGGGCATTTTGAAATCTCTTCCCTGTACTGTAGTGCTCTTATTTGCTCAGTGACCTTTTAGTGCTTTTGGACTTCGGGTTGTGTATAATGTCTGGTCCTCCCAAATCACCTTCAGGCCTGTCCTTCACTGGCCTCCTCTGTGGTCTTCTCCTCGGGTTTTGTTAGTCAGCCTTTCTTCCCCATACAGCCTTGTGGTGAGGCATAGGTGGGCTGGGTACACAGAGATCATGCCTGGATTTCTTTTTCTTTTTACTCAGTTATTCTGCAGTTTCAAGATTTTCTGTAATGCCAAACGTGTGCTTTGTTTACAATTTTGGCAGTTGTAAAGTAATTTTGTGTTGTTTGGGGAAAAATTTTTGGAAGGTTGGTTACTACAAAGTCAGCAATATCTTTGGCTACTCAGAAGTCTCTCAAGACTATTTACTTTTGAGAAATTTGGAAGCATAAAGATTAAAAACAAAAATAGCCAACAATTTAGAATGGTAGCTTTATGAAGGTCAAAGACCTTATTCTAGGCAAGTTGCTTGCGGACCATAAAAAGCAGACTATGAGTTAAGAATAAGGCTTTTAATGATTACCTTTCCCAGCTATAAAAAAAGATATAGAGTCACAGATTCAGAGGCAAATGCAGTGGGACTACTAAAACTGAGGAGAATATGGATAAGACACAAATAAAAAGTATGAGAAGCCAGAATCTGAACAAGATCACATCAGATTACTCGAAGTTCACTTTAGTTTAATGCAAAGTAATCTCATGAAAACAAGAGGAGCAGAACTGAGATTAGGGGGCTCAGGTAGAAGATAAAGTCTTAGAATCACCATGGTGGGAAAGGAGCCAGGGAGTCAAGTAGCAGAACATGAGACACTGCTAACCAGGACCCAGGGCTCAGCTGAGGTAGGCAGGCATACATATGAAGCATATGGCCACAAATGGCCACTACTCTGTGAGTATTCTGGGTTCTGCATGTGGTACTGGGATGGAAAAGAAAGATGGTATTAATTACTGAGGACTGGTCATTGGCAAGGCAGATATGTCAAGAGGGTGTTAAAGATCCTTAGGGGTATCACTGAAAACGTGTGGCTGCCCATGGCTCCAGGCTAGGTAGAAAGGTAAATCAAATCAAAAGGATTAATGGGCTAAGAAAATAAAAAGAAGCTAAGGAACTAGAAGTCACCATGAGGGTGAAAAGCAGAACCATGAGAATCAGCAGACTGTGTAATGGGAATATATGAATATCTGATCACTTAATTTTCATTTGGATGGTTGGTATACTGTATCCATTCTTCTGTTATTACTCCATGTATGCCCCATTAAAAGCAAGTATGCTCAAACAAATAATTCTTTAAGGTAAAATAAACACCCGTGCCCTTAAGAGCTCTGAGCAGTCTCACATGGAAGGTCCATTTGTAGAGAATGAGAGGGTGGGGAAAGTGCAAGGACGGAGGCTGATTACAGAGCTGAGTTGCAGTAATAATCTCCATTATCCGTAACCACTGAAGTCACCAACTGAGTCAGTACTAAGACTAGAATGGAAATGAACAAATCTAGTTCCCAAGTCTTAATAATTTTAAATAAAAATTTCACACACACACACGTTAACTTTTCTGACTGTAAAAGTAATTCACATTCATTTTTGGAAGTTTATCAAACACAAAAATTTCTGACTACTTTTCTTTGCTACAGGTTACTATACAACCTCAAACAGCTGAGAGCAGGGATTGGCCAAGTTCTTACTATCTGTAAAAGGCCAGACAGTAAAACTTCTTGGCTTTATAAATATGGGCATCTTTGTTGCAACTACTCAATTCTGCCCTAAATACTGAGAGAACTACAGGTTTTTTCTTCCTTAGTTTGTTACTATGGGGAATTACAATGTTATTTTCAAATGTTGAAAGAGAAGACGGATACAGACAAACATGGCTGTACATATGTAAAAGAATGGCTATGGCTACGTGTCAATAAACCTTAATGTACAGAAATAGCTGATGGTTGTCAATCACTAGTTTTAGCCTACTTTAATAGGTTTATAACTTCAGTATTCCTCAAAGGAAATAAGCCAGCACGCTGAAGTATTTGATCATGCTAAAATCACAGGTGAAAAGCTCCTGCTTCAGTCTAGAAACACTGAGCACTCCAATGTCCAAAAGTCAGGTGTGCAACAGAGAAAAAGCCCCCAGCTGCTGGAAGGGAGTCGTGGAAGGCCACTATGTAGCTGATCCAGGTACTGTGGGATTTGCTTTATGACCTTTTTCAAGTGCAAGAATTAACTTTATAGCTTCTTTAGTTCAAACATACGCTTACCTTGGAATACGAAAGTGCTATTTGTTGAAACACAGCATCATCCGGTGATTTACTGTATGTGGCAAGTCCCTGTTCATCATCATCAAAAGGGTAGTTAACCACCAGAGAACCTACAAGGGGAAAAGGAAAATGTATCATGTTATCTATTTCAAGATGGATCAGTAACATAAAGTAAACTTTTCATAATATTGCCAGAGTAGGGAAATCAATAAAATTTGCTAAGGCTAATTTCCTTAACAGAAATGAGAAATATACTTATTTCCTCAACAGAAAATCAAAATGGATAAATGAGAGAATGAATAGCTATCCAGGACACCTAAAGGTTGTCTTAACTAGAAAAATCCTGGGAATTTGCCTGAATTTACAGTTGCAACATACATGTCAGAACTGCAAACAGAAGTATATATGTATAATTTAAATAATTTTACTTTTATGAAAATTTAGGATCAGAAAAATCAAATGAAATTTGACTTTTTCAGTAAAACTGATATATTTTTTTTTTTGACAGGCAGAGTTAGACAGTGAGAGAGAGAGAGAGAGAGAGAGAGACAGAAAGGTCTTCCTTTCCATTGGTTCACCTCCCAAATGGCCGCTACAGCCGGTGCACTGCGCCGATCCGAAGCCAGGAGCCAGGTGCTTCCTCCTGGTCTCCCATGCGGGTGCAGGGCCCAAGCACTTGGGCCATCTCCACTGCCTTCCCGGGCCACAGCAGAGAGCTGGACTGGAAGAGGAGCAACTGGGACAGAATCCGGCGCCCCAACCGGGACTAGAACCCGGGGTGCTGGCGCCGCAGGTGGAGGATTAGCCAAGTGAGCCACAGCGCCAGCCAAAACTGATATTTTTAAGGTCATGTAATTTTAAAACAAGAGACCCTTTAGGTACAAGCAATTCATCCTGTTTATCTTGAAGATACGTAATCTAAAACAGAGAGATTAAATAAATCATGGATTTCAGAACCAGTCTTGACCCACATTCAGAAAAAAAATGCTAAAAATTTCTCATAGTCATATGAGAAATCATTTAATTAAAGTTAAGTCATAAGACTTTTCATGATGTAAGGTAAAGAAAGTGATGCATTAAGACATATGTAGGGGCAACAATTGAGGCATAGTGGGTTATGTCACTGCCTGTAGTGCCAGGGTCCCGTATGGGTGTTGGTTTGAGTCCCAGCTGCTCCATTTCCTATTCAACTCCCTGCTGATGCACTTGGGAAGGCAGGGAAAGATGGCACCCACATGGGAGACCCAGCAAAGACTCTTGGCTTCTGGCTTCTGTCTGGCCCAGCCTCAGCCATCACACCATTTGGGGAGTGAACCAGTGGATGGAAGATCTCTCTCTGTCTGTCTCTGTCTCTCCCTCTCCATCATTTTGCCTTTCAATTGAATAAAATAGAGGGCTGGCACTGTGGCATAGTGGGCTAAGCCTCTGTGGCACTGACATCCCATATTAGTGCCAGTTCTAGTCCCGGCTGTTCCTCTTCCAATTCAGCTTTCTACTATGGTCTGGGAAAGCAGAAGATGGCCCAAGAGTTTATAGACTCCTGTACCTGCGTGGGAGACCTGGAAGAAGCTCCTGGCTTCTGATCGGCCCAGCTCCAGGCATTGCGCTCATTTGGGGAGTGAACCAGCAGATGGAATATCTTTTTCCCCGTCTCTCCCTCTCTCTGTTTGTAACTCTCTCTCTCTCAAATAAATATTTTTAAAAATGAATAAAATAAATCTTTAACAACAACGACAAAAGACATATATAAAAGATATAAAGGGGCCAGCGCTGTGGCACAGCAGGTTAAAACCCTATCCTGAAGCGCCAGCATCCCATATGGGCACTGGTTCAAGTCCTGGCTGCTCCTCTTCCCATCCAGCTCTCTGCTATGGCCTGGGAAAGCAGTAGAAGATGGCCCAAGTCCTTGGGTCCCAGAACCCACATGGGAGACCGGGAAGAAGCTCCTGGCTCCTGGCTTTGGATCAGCCCAGCTCTGGCCATTGTGGCCATTTGGGGAGTGAACCAGCAGATGGTTCACTTTGTCTCTTCCTCTGTAACTGCCTCTCAAGTAAATAAATCTTTTTAAAAAATTTTAAAAATAAAAGAATTTGAGAAAACAAAATGTGTCATGGAGAGAAGCATGTCTCATGATTGAAGATGCCTACTTCTCACCATGCCAAGTCTTGATATGACATCTTGCAAAGTTGTGATTTATTTTCCTTGGACTGTAGCTATTATTAAGTTTTCAGATTCAGCCAACATAACATCTGACCCATTCCAAGACTATTTTTTGTAAAAATTTATTCTATTTTGTTGAAAGACAGAGTTACAGAGAATGAAAGGGAGAGACAGAGGTCTTCCATCTGCTGGTTCACTACCCAAATGGCCATATTGGCTAGGATTATGCTAGGCCAAAATCAGGAGCCAGGAGCTTACTCCAGGTCTGGCACTACAGATGGAAGCTTAACCTGATATGCCATAATGTTGGCTCCAAGAACATCTTTTTTAAAGATTTATTTAATTATTTGAAAGGCAGAGTTACAGAGAGGCAGAGACAGAGAGAGGTCTTCCACCTGCTGGGCTGATCTGAAGCCAGGAGCCAGGAACTTCTTCCAAGTCTCACACGTGGGTACAGAGGCCCAAAGACTTGGGCCATCTTCTACTGTCTTCCCAGGCTGTAGCAGAGAGCTGGATCAGAAGAGGAGCAACCAGGACTTGAACCAGCACACATTTACATGCCAGCACTGCAGGTGGCAGCTCTACCCACTATGCCACAGCACTGGTCCTCCAAGAATATTTTTAAAAGCTTAAAATGAAAAATATTTTTATCAAACATAAAATATTTTAAAAAGGAAAGAAAAAATCATTTTCTAACCAGGGTACAACGTCTTAATTACTGTATGGCTCTTTGAGAACATTCCTTGATTACCAACTATAGCAGTATTTTTCTACTACTAGAAAGCATTCAAAGCAATTTTTGAAGAAGTTCAATTTACTTTCTCAATCTAAATACCCATAAGTGTATACTGTCCTTCTAAAATTGCAGGCTGCTTAGTATCTATGCAATCAAATCTCAACAGAGATACTTCTTTGGGCCACTCTAATAAATGTTGACATTACATTTTTTAACCATTTTTTGTCCACTGTTAATATTCTCACTCATTTTTTAAAAAACAGCTTTATGGTCACATAGTTCATATATTAGATAATTCACTCACTTAAAGTGGCCCTGCCCTGGCCATTGCAGCCATTTGGGGAGTGAACCAGCAGATGGAAGATCTTTCTCTCCCCACCTCCCTACCTATCTCCTTCTCTCTGTCACTTCGCCTTTCAAACAAATTAACAAATCTTTTTTAAAAACTTATGTATAGGGGCGGGTGCTGTGGTGTAGTGGGTAGAGTCGCTGCCTGCAGTGCCAGCATCCCATATGGGCACCAGTTCGAGTCCCAGCTGCTCCATTTCTGATCCAGCTCTCTGCTATGGCCTGGGAAAGCAGTGGAAGATGGCCCAAGTCCTTGGGCCTCTGCCTCCGCATCGGAGACCTGGAAGAAGCTCCTGGCTCCTGGGTTCGTATCGGCGCAGCTCCAGCGGTTGTGGCCAATTGGGGAGTGAACTAGAGGATGGAAGACCTCTCTCTCTTTGCCTCTCCATCTCTCTCTGTATAACTCTGACTTTCAAGTAAATAAATAAATCTTTTTAAAAAAATCACGTGTGGACATGTTTTTATTTTGAGTAACACCTTCACTCTTACTCACTTTGACTTCTCATTCTTTTCAACTGATCCATTACTGCTTAATAACATGGAAGTACGTAAGTTCAGATACTACACGACAATGAGGTCACTGTGCTGCAGTTACAACTACACCAAGCAGGAACAAACTCTGCCATGCAATGGGTTAAGCTGCCACTTGAGACACCCACATCCCATATTACAGGGCTGGTTTGAGTCCTGGCCACCCCTTTCCATCCATCTCTGCTAATTCACCTCGGAAGCAGTGATTATAGCTCAAGTACTTGGGTTCCTGTCACCCACATGGAAGACTGTGATGGAATTCTGGGTTCCAGGCTTCAGGCAGGCTCAGCTCTGGTTGTCGCCAGTATTTGGGGGAGTTAACCAGCAGATGGAAGATCTCTCTTTCTTTTTTGGGAAGTGATCTAATGGGTGGAAGATCTGTCTCTCTGTTACTCTGCCTTTGAAATAAACAAATACTCTTTTTAAAAAAAGAATATACCAACTAAAAGATAAGAGAATGTTCCTAAATATAAACTTACATAAAGTTTATTAAACTTTAGGAAGAAGTATGAAGAAAGCATAAGAGAGTTGGAAAACACCCAGGAAACTGTCATAGCAATGAGAAAAGATGTTTATTGTTGTTTGCCATAAAAAAAAGGGTACTCATTTTAAGAAAGCCTAAGACTAAAGGCTGGCATTTGGCATTTAAAATACCTGTATCCCAAATGGGAATGCCTGGTTTTAAGTCCCAGTACCACTCCCAGTTCCAGCTTCCTGCTTAGCAATGCAGACCCTGGTAGGCAGCAGTGATGGCTTCAGCAATTGGGTTCCTGCCACCCATGTGGGAGACCCAGATTGAGTTGCTAGCTCCTAGAATCAGCCCCGCCTAGCTGCTGCCATTGCAAACATTTGGAGAGTGAACCAGCAGTTAGAAGCTCTCTTTTAGGGCTGGCGCTCTGGCACAGTGGGCTAAGTAGCTGCCTAGAGTGTCAGCATTCCATATGGGTGCCAGTTCAAGTCCCGGCTGCCCCACTTTTGACCCAGCTAATGTGCCTGGGAAAGCAGTAGAATGGTGGTTCAAGTCTTGGGGCCCCTGCACCCACATGGGAGACCTAGAAGAAGCTCTTTGCTCCTGGATTCAGCCTGGCCCATCCCTGGGCACTGTGGCCATTTGAGGAATAAACCAGCAGATGGAAGACCTTCCTCTCTCTCTTCCTCTCTCTCTCTCTCTCTCTCTGTCTCTCTCCCTCCCTGTAACTGTCTTTAAAATAAATAAATAAATAAATCTTAAAAAAAAATCTTTCTTTCTCCCTCTGCCTCTCACATGAATGAATGGATGAATAAATGAATATTCTTTAAAAAGAAAGACTATAAACAAATAAAATTCCACAGGATTTTCAGATGCTTTCAGTAAGAATTAATAAATGGAATATAAAGATGCTGTACCTCCATGTAGGTTTGCTGACAGTACAAATGGATAGGCCTTCATCCAGCTCATTACAGCAATGGTTTCTGGTTGGGCAGGATCTGTGATCTGAACAAACTGGTCTGGAAAATTTCGGTTCAGGTCAAAATTGTTGCTGTTATTTCTTCCAATTACACTTACTGAATCTCCTGTAAGAAAAAGGTTCAAATTTAAGTTGTTTCACTTATATTTTAACCTAACACATACTACTACTTTGGCAATCTTACCTGTAACTTTGGCATAACAGGCTTTATTATTATTACTCACATCGAGATTTTAAAGTTGCTTTTCACATTGAGTATTACTTTTAAACAAAGAGGTAAAGCCATTATCCCTTCATTTTTGCCCTTTGGTCACACTTTGAGAGGAAAAAACTCAGTTATACAAATGATAATAAAACACCACTCAGGGGACTGGGGTTGTGTTGTAGGTTAAGCCACAGCTTGCAATGCCAGAACTCCATATCAGAGTGCCAGCTTGAGTTCTAGCTGCTTCACTGCCAAACCAGCTTCCTGCTAATGTGCCTGGGAAGCTAAAAAAGATGGGCCACCCATGTGAAAGACCCGGATGGAATTCCTGGATCCTGGCTTTAGCTTGGCCCAGCCCAGACTGTTGTGGCCACTTGTGGAAAGAACCAGTGGAAAGAATCTCACTCTGTCTCTCTCCCCCTCTCTCTGTAACTTTTTTTTTTTTTTTGGACAGGCAGAGTGGACAGTGAGAGAGAGAGACAGAGAGAAAGGTCTTCCTTTGCCGTTGGTTCACCCTCCAATGGCCGCCGTGGCCTGCGCAACGTGCTGATCTGATGGCAGGAGCCAGGTACTTATCCTGGTCTCCCATGGGGTGCAGGGCCCAAGCACTTGGGCCATCCTCCACTGCACTCCCTGGCCACAGCAGAGAGCTGGCCTGGAAGAGGGGCAACCGGGACAGAATCCGGCGCCCCAACTGGGACTAGAACCCGGTGTGCAGGCGCCGCAAGGTGGAGGATTAGCCTAGTGAGCCGCGGTGCCGGCCTGTAACTCTTTCAAATAAATAAATAAATAAGTCTTTAAAAATCAAAATAAAACAAAACTTTGCTCAGGGGTGGGCTTTATGGCAGAGCATGTTAAGCCACTGCTTGATACACCCACATCCCTTATTAGAGAGCTGATTTGAGTCCCAACTCTTTTATTTCCCATCTAATTTCCTGCTAATGCATTCTACAAGCAGCAGATGATGGCCCAAGTGCTTGGTTCCCTGCCACCCACGTGGGAGACCTGCATGGCATTTTGAGCTCCTGGCTTCAACCTAGCCCTGCCCTGGCTGATATCTAGGGAGTGATTCAATAGTGGAAGAGCCATAACCAAAATAGAAGGAGCTATTAAATATAAAGTTGGTCATATAATTATTGAATGGACTGGCCTATCTTACAAAAATACATGAGCTAAAACCAATTATAAATGATAAGAATAAAGTAGGCAGAGATTTCAGAAAAACAACCTGTTCAAATTCTCTCCTATCCCAGAGCAATCATGCCATAAGATTTAAGCAGGAAAAGACAGCTATTCTTTACCTTCCTGGGACTTTTCATATCCATCAGGATTCATGGATGGCATAATATGAATTCTAGTGCTGCGAACCAGATCTGTGACTTCAGAATCTAGTCCAAAGTTCTTACAAAGGTACTCAATGAGGTTCAATAGCAGTTCTCTTCCTACCACTTCATTTCCATGCATATTTCCAATATATTTAAATTCTGGTTCACCTGCAAACAAAATAATTACACAGAAGATTTTTTTTTCCTTTTCAGTTGCCATGGACTCTCTGTTTTTTCCCCAAGATACAGAAAAACCCTGAACCAAAAGACCAAGAAAACATGTATTTTTGGCAAAGGAAGCAAAGAAAAACCTTCATAAACATCTTATAAAGCAGCTCCCTTACTAATACTCATCTATCTGCTTGAGTGGGCTCAAGTAGGCTTTCATGAGAAAGCTTTGAAAAGTCCATGGAAAATGCACATTATCTTTCAATTCTATTTTTCCCAGGAAATTTTGAAGCTCCAGCATATTTGCTATATAATATGAAAAATAAAAGTACTATTAGTAGAAGGAATCTAATCTACCATACCTAATATAGACTGCCAAATAGTCTTTTCTTTTTTGGGAAAAGGCTGGTTACATTTCCTTTTTTCTTTCTTTTTTTAAATGTCTTCTTAATTCTAGTTATATATATTATAAGTAACTTTTTTGGATGAAGCACATCAAAATAGTACAGAGTGAAAAACCACACCAATTACCTGGTTCATGGACACCTGGGTTATCTGATATCTCCATCACATAAAGTTCTCTTGACTCTACTGATTTTCCCAATGAATAAAGCCTGGTGATATTAGGATACTCATTGGCAAACCTTCTCAAGAAGATTTCCATATCAGGGAAATGATGATGTCGAAAGTCCTTTGGCTGAATTGGCTGGTGGGAGGATGATGTACCAGGAGGAATATTAGGTACAGCAACTGTGCTAGCAGTTACTACAGATTCAGTTGTGTCATCATTTACCAAAGCCACAGTTGGCCGAAGGGAAAAATCCACTTCTGTGGCTGGTCCTTCTTTCACCACTATGTTATTAACAGTCAATGGCATATACCTGAAAAAAATATTTGAAAAAGTAGATAGCATGGTGTTAAGAAACACAATCCTTGGGGCTGGCATTGTGGCATAGTGGGTAAAGCCGTTGCGTGCAGTGCCAGCATCCCATATGGGCGCCGGTTCGAGTTCCAGCTGCTCCACTTCTGATCCAGCTCTCTGCTATGGCTTGGGAAAGCAGTCGAAAAGGCCCAAGTCCTTGTGCCCCTGCACCTGCAGGGAGACCCGGAAGAAGCTCTTGGCTCCTGGCTTTGGATCATCACACTCTGGCCATTGAGGCCAATTGGGGAGTGAACCAGAGGATGGAAGACCTCTCTCTCTCTCTCTGCCTCTCCTTCTCTCTCTGTGTAACTCTGACTTTCAAATAAATAAATAAATCTTAAAAAAAAAAAAAAGAAAGAAACACAATGCTTTACATTACAAAAGTATGGTAGCCTCTTCATACTCTTTAACTTAGTGGTTTATGAATATGCAAATTAAATATAGAAGTGTAAATTTAAGAGTTTTAGGATACATCACAGAGGATTTTAGATTAAGTCTAAAGAATTCCTCTCTTCTCAGGCACCACACTCTAGAAGCCTTACAAAATATTACATTCAAAGGAAAGAATACACTCCAAAGCTGAGGTTGTTACTTCATTATACCCAATACTACAATACTCAAAAAAGAAATAAATTATTCAACTTTTTGCACTGCTTTATCAAACTGTCATCCAACTTCTTTCCCAAGCAGAAATGTTCAAAATTACATAAAAAGTTACCAATTAAACCCTTATCAAAGTGAGCTTCCAAAGGATTTCCAGAGGAGGTGGGAAATCACTCATTTAATATACCAGAAAGCTGATAACAAGACAGTTCTTCAAAATGTCATTTACAGAGTCCTGGGTTTCTTACACTCCAGTATTCAATTAGCCATCATGCAATGCTTTATACAGCTGGGCATCTTTCAAGCTTCACCTTTGGTTGTGCTGTTAGACTATGTGACAAAAAACTGCACAATAGTATTTTCTCATTACAAAAGGCAAAAAATAACAAGAAAAATAAAAGCTAAATGAAGTGAATAATATTCACTAGACTACACTTCTGTCTTAGATATACAACAGAGGCTTGACAATTTAATTAAAAGTCTAAATTCTTACCCAGTTAAAACTACTGTAAGGTTATAAGTTCCAGGAACAAGTAATCTATGGAAATCACCAAATCTGCCTGTCGTGATATTATGATTAATACCAGTCACTGAGATGGTTGCATTTTCCAAACCAGATCCTGTTACTGAATCTTTAACAAATCCTTTAATTCCAATGTGAACCTTAAAAAATAAAATAAAATAAAACAAGAATCAAAGCTCAGAGACAATCAATTTGGAAGGTAAAACAGCATAATTTTACTCTGCATTGATGATGGAAATTCTAAAGTATAAGCTTACCCCTCTATATCATCTCCCTAAAACATCTGTCAGTCCCTTGAAGTTGAATTAAAATATAGATAAAAATATTAAATCCTTAAACTTAAGTCCTGTGTGTCTGAACCCAATACCAGAGAGCTGCTTTTGAAATTCCCTGTGCTCCAGGTGGTGGTGTGGCACAGTAGGTTAAGCTACCACCTGTGATGCCAGCATCCCACAAGGCTTCCCAGTGTGAGTCCCAGATGATCTGCTTCCAATCCAGTTCCTGGCTAATGCATCTGGGAAAGCAGTGGAATATGGTCAAAAGATTTGGACTGCTACCACCCATTTGGGTGACCCAGATGGGGTTCTTGGCTCCTGCCTTCAGTCTGGCCCAGATTTGGCTGTTGTGGCCATTTGAGGAGTAAAACAGTGGATGGAAGATCAATCGATTGTTACCTCTGTGTGTGTGTGTGTCTCTCTCTCTCTCTCTGTAACTGCCTTTCCAATAAAAAAATAAGCCTTAAAAAAAATTTCCTGTCCTTAAAACCAGACTACTAGTTTTCTCAACAAGATATAATTTCTGGTACGTCCAATAGTTGTAATAGCCTGTTTGATGTTTAAACTGTTGTCCATGGTTCACATAAAAGCACTTAGCAAAAAATGACCACATGACATTATAAGAATCTGGTAGTACAATTTAGCTACTTATTTCAGTTTGAAAGTGTTCAAGACAGGCAAAGGGAGCCCTCTGGAGCAGAGAGCTAGGGGTGCAGGGCAGAGCAAGAATATGTTTCAGTAGATTAACCTACAATCTTTATTTTAAAAGAGATACATAAAAGATATCTAATATAAACTGTCATTCAAATGCACCTGGATTTCCCCCTCTTTTGATCCATTATTTCCATACCCCACACTTCCAGCCAGTTACTTTACCTTTTCAATCAATGTGATCAAAGACTCCCGATTATTCTCCCATTCTTGTCGAAGCTGTGAAGCAGGTGGGTACTTGCAACAAGATAGTTCTAATGTGATCTCAAAACAGTTGGCCCATACATAATTGTAGTCTTGCATGCCACCTGTAACATGAAGGGAAAAATAAGTTCACTTGAAGAATTCTACCCTCTGAAAGACTGAAGAGACTAAATCAGCCATTCCTGCATGTATAAATTTTTTTTTCATTAAGTTGTCTGAAATTGCAGAAGACTCTTGAATTATAGAGGAGACTTATAAGGAATATACATAAAGGAAATACAAATCAGTTAATAATAGTTAATAATAACACTTGAGTACTATATGCCACACTTGTTTTAAGAGCTTTATGTATATTAATATTTAATCTTTTAAAAAATATTTTATTTATTTGACAGGTAGAGTTACAGACAGTGAGAGACAGAGAGAAAGGTCTTCCTTCCATTGGTTCACTCCCCAAATGGCCGCAACGGCCAGAGCTGCGCTAATCTGAAGCCAGGAGCCAGGTGCTTCTTCCTGGTCTCCCATGTGGGTGCAGGGGCCTAAGCACTTGGGCCACCTTCTACTGCTTTTCCAGGCCACAGCAGAGAGCTGGACTGAAAGAGGAGCAACCAGGACTAGAACTGGCACCCATATGGGATGCTGGCACTGTAGATGGAGGATTAACCTAGTGTGCCACAGCGCCGACCCCTATATTTAATCTTTACAACAAATATATAAGGTGGGTATTACTATTTTGCTCATTTTGTCAATGTGAGAATTGAGGCACAAAGCAGTTCAAATGTATAACAATGAAAATGAAGGGTATAGGCCAGCGTTGCGGCTCAATAGGCTAATCCTCCACCTGCGGCGCCAGCACACAGGGTTCTAGTCCCGGTCGGGGCGCTGGATTCTGTCCCGGTCACTCCTCTTCCTGTCCAGCTCTCTGCTGTGGCCTGGGAGTGCAGTGGAGGATGGCCTAAGTGCTTGGGCCCTGCACCTGCATGGGAGACCAGGAGAAGCACCTGGTTCCTGGCTTTGGATCAGCGTGGTGCACCAGCCACAGCAGCCATTGGTGGGTGAACCAACGGCAAAGGAAGACCTTTCTCTCTGTCTCTCTCTCACTGTCCACTCTGCCTGTCAAAAAAAAAAAAAAAAAAGAAGAGTATATATGATCTCAAATTTGTGAAGCACATTCATGCCAAGGCACTATTATAGACCTACTATTCCAACTGTACTATTCCAACTGTACTATTCCAACTACTTATTAAGAAGGTGCAAGAAAAGAGAGACTGTATTTAGGGTGGCACAGCTATACAAATCAGGGAAAAATAAAAGACAAAACAAATTCTTTAAAAATGTGTTTAATGCAACACAGAATTAATACGCATTCCTGGTCAACTACCTTCACCATTTTTACACCTATAAAAGCCAACACACTCATTCTGTAGAAAATCTATTATACTATTATTCCTGTAATTTGCTTTCTCACATCTTGTTTACACTGGATAAAGACTAAAACATAGAGCATAGATGGAACATAACTTCTCCATGATCCCACCTTGCTTCTGAAATATAAGTAGGCAAATATTTATAATGTTAGACAGTGACCAAAGCCCACTTTCTACATGTGAAATGAGCCCTGACCTTAGCCACTTCCTTCCGTTACCCCTGAAATGCCTCAAAAGACAAGGTTTAGATGAATTCATGTCCACTATTCACCAAACCAATCTTCTCCAAAAGGATATTTCCCCCTCTGACAAGGCAAACTACAAATGTGGATTTTAAGAGTCTTATTCTCTAGCCCCCATGCATCCCAGATGAAGTTATACAGGATCCTTCAGCTGAGAAAGGAGGAGAATAATTTCCCTTTCACAGACAGCACCAACAGGCACAGGATGCTTGAGTCATAGATTCTTCTGCCATTTACTAGCTGAGAGCCTTTTGGCATTAACATAAGTCTTTATTTATTTATCTGCAAAGTGAGCATTAGATGATAACAAAGGACCAGGCTAACTCCTGGATTCTGTATTTAAAAATACATGATGATTTGATTTTAAAATGCAGGAAAGAACACCTGGAAAAAAGATAATTCTAAGCTTACTTCCAGAGAAAATGAATGGCAATTTAAAGTACAATTTTTTTAGTTGTTCGTTAAAGAACTAGGCTTAGAAAATATTGAAAAAAGCCAACAATATAGCAAAATTAGCAAAGCTGTGACAGAAAGAAAATAGCAATGTGATTCTGTTGGGTTTTCATTATGTGTTTTGAGGTATATCCAGTTCTTAAAATATGCCTATCTCATCTAACACAATTTGCTTTTGCTTCATCAGAATAGTCATAAAATAAATATTTCTAAAGCATTAAGAATCTGAGCAAAGAAACTTCAAAAAAGAAATTCAGGGCTCTGGATTGTTGTTCTGGAAAACAAACAAACAAAGAAGGCAGCTGAACATAATCCCAAAATTATCCAAGCAGGATCACACCAATTCTGGTGACACACCATGTAATCTCAGGATATGTAAAGGAGATCATCACACTTTGTCCAGGTTCATCCATGTTAATTCAAGCACTTATAAATAAAGCCAAGATTTTGTTTACAATCTAGAGAAGAATTCTGCATTTATAATTAATGTAATACAGTAAGACGCGACAGTGGTGATGGTTGTACAACAATGTAAACATACTTAATGCCACTTAAAATGATTAAAATGATAAATTTGATGTGATGTATATTTTACCACAATAAAAATAGTAATGGTGATACAGTAAGCCTATGACACCAGTCCTAATTGTTAAGATGTTTATTTCTGTACCTTAAAGGCAGAGTGGAGGAGAGTGTGCATAATTAGAGGAAACGGCTTTGTGAAGGTGCAGGCTAAGAGTGCTATGAGGCGGCTAAGGCCACGAGATCAGGGCAGAACTGCAGTGCTGATGAGAGGTAGTGAAAGGTCAGGCTGGAAATGTAAGCAGGATCTAAGAAAGGCTGCGGATAAAGGCCTCCTTGGCTTTCCAAAACACAGCAAACATGACAGTCTTCTGTTGGCTTGAATAGAAAAGTGGCATGATGGATAGAAGGTGGTATGGTCTGTACAGGAGACAGATTGGAAGCAAAAAGCTCACTTAGGCAGTTTTTACAGTAGTCTAAGGGAAAGTAATTAGGCCCCAAATAAGCTGGTGCCAACTGTGTGGAAGGGAAAGGAAACAATGCAAGATAAAATACTGATGGGATCTGATAAATGACAGGAGTTGAGGAAAACAAAAGAATCAAAAAGGGCCTGTGGCCTGATTAACTGGGCTAATGATGATGCCATTAACGGTGAGAAGCAGCAAGATTTGTAAAAGTAACAGCAAAGGAGGGCATGACAAGTTTTGCCTGGAGTATCTTGGGTTTGAAGTATTTACAGAACATTTAGATAGACATACCCAGAAGGAATTCTTAAGTGCAAGTTTGGGGTTTGTGGTAAAGGGTAGTGCTTCTCAAGAAATTATCATTTAAGACTAGGGAGTTCAATTTTCATTTAACAAACATTAATTGGGCACTTACTGTATGCCAGGCACTGTTCTATTGGTGACAGTGACAAAATAGAGAAGGTCCCTGATCTTTCAAAACTTAAATTCTTATAGGGAGAGGCAGACTATAAATATAAACAAACAAACAAACAAAAATCAGTAAGAAGTGCTATGCAGAGAAGTTTAATGGAGTAACATGATCACTAGTAACTGGTGGCAAGTAGAGATTAGTCAGGAAAAGTCTTTTTGAGAAAGCTTACCAATTTTGGAAAATTTTTTATTTCTTTTCATTTTATTTCAAAGGCAGGGACAAACAGATCTAGAGAGATATTCCATCTACTGGTTCATTCCCCAAATGCCCACAAAAGCTGGGTGTGGGACAGGCTGAACCCAAGAGCCTGAAAATCAATCTAGGTCTCCCACATGGATGATAAGAGGTCAACTACCTGAACCATCACCTAATGCTTCCCACAATGTGCATAAACAGGAAGCTGGAATTGAAAGATATGCTGGGACTTTGAACTCAGGCATTCTGATACGGAATGTGGGTGTCCCAAGAGTTGTCTTAAACACTGAACCAAATACCAGCCATCCCTCTTCATCCCAGAAAGAGGGTTTGTAAAGAGTTAATATTCAACCAAGATCTGAAAAACAAGATGGAGTCAGCCTGTTAAAAGTCAGAAGAGCACTCCAAGTAGAGGAGAAAAGCTTAGTGAGTCTGAATGGAAAGGCTACCATGGCTGGACAACAATGGACAAGAGTAAAAGGTGCAAAATGAAGTCAAGAGACAGAGGCAAAACAAGACTATACAGGGCTTTGGCAGTTAGGGGAAGGAGTCTGAGATTTTATTCCAAGCATAATAAGAACTAATGGAAGGTTGTGTGTTTGTGTGTGTGTTTTAAGATTTATTTACTTATTAGAAAGAGTTACAGACAGAGGGAGGGAAAGAGGAAGGGAGAGAGATCTTTAATCCACTGGTTCACCCCCCAAATGGCCACAATGGCTGAAGCTGGGCTGATTCAAAGCCAGGACCCAGGAGCTTCTCTGGGTCTCCCACATGGGCACAGAGTCCCAAGTACTTGGACCATCTTCCACTGCTTTCTCAGACACATTTGCAGGGAGCTGGAATGCAAGTGGAGCAGCTGGGATTCAAACTGTAACCTTACCTGTTAGGCCTCAGGGCTGGCCCCAGGTTTTGCTTTAACATGTTTAAGAACACATAAACTCTACCATCTTGGAGCCAGTATTGTGGAGTAGGTGGGTTAAGCCACTGTCTGCAATGCTACCATTCCATATTGGGGGTCATTTAGGTCATGTCTGCTCCACTTCTAATCCAGCTCCTTGCTAATGTGTCTGAGAAAGCAGAGGAAGGCAGCTCAAGTAGTTGGGCTCTTGTACCCACATGTGAGACCCCCACGAAGCTCCTGGATTCGACCTGGCCTGGCCTTGGCCAATGTGGCCATTTTGGGAATGAACCAAGAAATGAAAGCTCTCTCTTTCAAATAAATAAATAAATTTTAATCTTTAAGAGAAATTTACCATCTTAATCACTTTAAGCATACAGTAGTGTTAACTATATTCATATTGTTATTGTGTAACAGATTTTTAGAACTTTTTCAGCTTGCAAAACTGAAACTCTATACCCACTGAACAACTTTTCTTTCTCCCTTCCCTCCAGCCCCTGGCAACCAACATTCTACTTTCTGAGATTGTGACTATTTTAGATACCTCATATAAGTATCTAATACTGTAATCATACAGTATTTTATCTTTTTATGGCTGACTTATTTCACTTAGTATAATAATGTCTTTAAGGTCCATCTAAGTTGTACTGCACAATAGGATTTCATTCTGCTTTAAGGCTCAATATTTCCTTTTATCTATATAACCACATTTTGTTTATCCATTCATCTGTCAATTGACATTTAGTTGCTTCCACCTCTTGGCAGTTGTGAATAATGCTGTCATGAATATGGCCTAAATTCTGTTTTCAATTCTTTTGGGCATATGCCCAGAAGTGAGATTGCTGGAACATATAGTAATTCTATTTTTAAGCTTTGAAGGAATCTCCATACCACTTTTCTTACTAAATCATTTTAAATCCCCAACAACAGCACACTGAGGTTCTGATTTTCTGTATCCTTGCCAAGACTTGTAGTTTCTGGGGTATTTGTTTTATTTTTGACAGTGGTCATCTCAATGGGTATGAAGTGATATATTATGGTTTTAGTTTACATTTCCCTGATTACTATTGATGCTGAACATCCTTTCAAATGCTTATTGGCTATTTCTACCTCTTTGGAGAAAATGTCTATTCAAGTCCTCTGCTCATTTTAAATGAGATTATTTGGTTTTTATTATTGATACATATATTTATTCTGGGTATTAACCCCTTAATAGATATGATTTGCCAATTTTTTTTTCTCATTCCATGGGTTGCTCTTTCACTTTGCGGACTGTTTCAAGTCTGACAATTTTCACACTGATTCACAATATTGCTGTGAGGAACACTGGAGGTTTTGATACGATCTGAGTTTCCCTTTGAGATCATTCAGACTACTAGGTAGAAAATGACCACACAGGGGCAAAAGGGGAGGTTGGGAGATGAATTAGATAGTGGTGGCTTGTATTAAGTTAGTGGGAGTGGAGGTCAAGAGGGCAGATTGGGATATAGAAAGTACTCCTTTATATGAATCAAGGATGAATTCTGGACTCTCAGATTGAGAAAGCAGGGAGAGAGGCATGCCATTCACAGAAAGTTGAGGGAGGGCCGGCGCCGCGGCTCACTAGGCTAATCCTCCGCCTGCGGCACCGGCACACCGGGTTCTAGTCCCGGTTGGGGCGCCGGATTCTGTCCCGGTTGCCCCTCTTCCAGGCCAGCTCTCTGCTGTGGCCAGGGAGTGCAGTGGAGGATGGCCCAGGTGCTTGGGCCCTGCACCTCATGGGAGACCAGGAAAAGCACCTGGCTCCTGGCTCCTGCCATCGGATCAGCGCCGTGCGCCGGCCGCGGCAGCCATTGGAGGGTGAACCAATGGCAAAGGAAGACCTTTCTCTCTGTCTCTCTCTCTCACTGTCCACTCTGCCTGTCAAAAAAAAAAAAAAAAAAGTTGAGGGAGAATGAGGGAAACACATGTGGTGTGCCTCAAGCCCTGTCTCAGATCCTCTTCTCTGACTTCACTTATTTCTTTGGTGTCTCATTCAGCTCCATGGTTTCAAATACTATCTTCAGGGTGACAACCCTCAAATTTCTATCTGTGTCCTAGATTTCTTTCCCAAACTCCAGACTTGTACATTCAATTGCCAATTCAATATCTCTACTTGGATATCACAAACAACATATCCAAACCTGAATTTCTCTTCCCCAGTCTTGCTCCGTCTTTCCTATTGCAGTGAGCGGCACTTCCATCCTAATTGCTCAGGCCAAAAAGCCTTGGAATCACATTCCATATCCAAGTTTCATTACATTATGCTAACTCTAATATCAAAATACAGCCAGAATCCAAAGATTCCTCCTTACCACTGCTGCAGCCTGGAACCAGCCAACACGAGGTCTGCATGGACTACTAACACCTTTCCTCACTTCTGCCTTTGCCCTTCTACATTCTTTTCTCAACACAGATGCCAGAGTAATTCTGTTAAAATGGAAGGGGAGAGGGAGTGGATAAGGGGAGGGTTGCGGGTTGGAGGGACGTTATGGGGGGGAAGCCATTGTAATCCATATTCTGTACTTTGGAAATTTATATTCATTAAATAAAAGTTAAAAAAAATGTAACTCTAATGTTATTCCTCTTTTCAGAATAGTACAATAATGACTCCTGTATTTCATTCAACTCAAAGCTTTTTTTTTTTTTTTTTTTTTTTTTGGCCAGGCAGAGTTAGACAGCGAGCGAGCAAGAGACAGAGAGAAAGGTCTTCCTTCCATTGGTTCATTCCCTTAATGGCAGCTACGGCCGGTGCTGCACCCATCTGAAGCCAGGAGCCAAGTACGTCCTCCCGGTCTCCCATGTGGGTGCAGGGACCCAAGCACTTGGGCCATCCTCCGCTGCCCTCCCGGGGCCACAGCAGAGCCCAGGAGGGCTCTGGACTGGAAGAGGAGCAACCAGGACTAGTACCCAGCACCCCAACCAGGACTAGAACCTGGGGTGCCTGCGCCGCAGGCAGAGGATTAGCCTAGTGAGCCACGGCGCCAGCCCAAAGCTTTAGTCTTTACGGGATAAAGTTTGTACAAGATTTGCTCTAGTTCCCCCACAGCACCCTCCTTCCCTCGTTAATCTCCTTTTATACTTTCCCCATCACTGGCCTCTTTGATGTTCAGTGGATACACCGGGTTTTTCTTGACTTTGGGATCTGGCTCCATGTGTTCCCTTTGCTTAGAATGTTCTTCCAGGGAATCCCTACTTCACTACCTCCCTTACCTCCACCTCTTGGTTCCACTTTCACCTTGACAATGAGGTCGGGTCATCCTGACCTCCCCATTTAAAGTTACTACTTACTTCTCCCCATTACTACGGCCAAGCCCATCCTACTAGAACGTCCAATTCCTCTTATCCATTTTTACTGTTCTTTTTCCGACAACACTTAACAATTAAACTATTATGTTTCTCCCTGCAACAGGAGGGCAGAGATCTCTGTTACGCCCACTGATGAATATTCTAAGCACTAAGACAGGACCTGGCACCTAGTAGTCCTTCAATAAATATTCACTGAATCAATGAAAAGAAGCTGTGGCAGTGGGAAGTTAAGACATCTGTTTAAATGTATGGAGAAGCCCACCGAACGTTCATGTGGAAATGGCAGACACTGTCTTCCCAAAACGCATGGAGGTTAATAACCACCACAGGCTCAGTTGTAACTTGCCTGACTAGGCTTACTTTGGTCTTAACCTTTCCTCTTAGAAAGCAAGACTGTCTTTTAGCTTTCTCTTATCTTCTACATCCTGGCATTCCCTTTGGGTCTGGCATGAAACTGGCAGGACACTGATTTTCATATCCTTACTAAGTCATACTTATTCATTAGGTCATCAGTCACCTATAGCTACTGCTGATCCATTGTTCTGTGCCTATGTTTGACAACTCTCACTTGAACACATACATGTGAACACATACATGTTCTTTATTATATTGAGAATTAGAAATCTTTTCCAATTTTTACTACTATATTTGTGACAATACAACAGTCATCATATGTAAGAAATTATATTGATTACTGGGATTTAAAAATAAAATACATGTTTGCACGGAAGCAACAAAACAGAACACATAAAACACACTTCAGAGCAATAAAAATGTGTACTGATCTTTGTTTTGCATATGTAAAATTTAATACTTATATTAAATTGTAAAAATGGCCAACTCACACTTTAATTATGCCAGAAGGCAGTGAAGTAGACTACTTATAACACTATAATCACTAGGCATGAGTCCTAGCATTCTTTTGTTTGTCCCTTAATTATTTTACTTCAATAGCAATTTAAGAAATACTAGCTAAGAGGCAGCAAGAAGACAAAGCTTACAACATTTTAAAGTGTTACCTAATCAAGTTTCTGAACTTAATTTTTTTTTTTTTGACAGGTAGAGTTGTAGACAGTGAGAGAGAGAGAGACAGAGAGAAACGTCTTCCTTCCGTTGGTTCACCCCCAAAATGGCCGCTATGGCCGGCACTGTGCCAATCGGAAGCCAGGAGCCAGGTGCTTCTTCTTGGTCTCCCATGTGGGTGCAGAGACCCAAGCACTTGGGCCATCCTCCACTGCCCTCCCGGGCCACAGCAGAGAGCTGGACTGGAAGAGGAGCAACCGGGACTAGAACCCAGTGCCCATATAGGATGCCAGCGCCGCAGGCGGAGGATTAGCCAAGTGAGCCATGGCACCGGCCCCTCTGAACTTTATTTTAACAGGATCATAAATTGGCCAGCTCCAACCAATGACACACGTAAATATAATCCGCAGGGTAGCCAGTAAGAACGAAGGACAGAAGTCTTTCAAAAATCAGACTCAATTCCAAGAGGAGAAAATAGTTTTCCTGGTCTCTAGTCCTACATGTCAACACCATAAAAAATGAAATTTTTTGGACACATAACTCTGAACAGTCCAAAAATAAAGGTGAGATTTATAGTGACAGACTCCTTTTTGTAGGTCTTATAGACTGAGGAAATATTAACAGTGAATAGTTCACCCTACTGTAGCATCAGTATTAGTTTTTATATTATAGAAGCTAATAGTGTAAATACGGCACATCAGTTAAATTTTGACATACATTCCTCCAAATTTTCCTCTGAAGGCCATAATTAAGTTAAACAAAAAGTCATGTGAAATGATAATTAAAATAAAAGTATGACCACTTAAAAACAATACAAAAATCAGTATCCTTACTAAATTTTGGCAATAATCAGAAAATGTAATTAATAGAGATGCCAGCAACAAAACACATAGAATTAAATGTATACAAAAATATATACTTTAAATCAATATTATAAAATTTTACTGAGAGATGTAGAAGATTTTAGTAGAGCATTATCATATGTCTAGCAGGGAGGTTTAAAAAGATATAAAATTCTCACAAATTTATGAATACCATGCAAATAATAGATATTTATTAAAACTAGACAAATGACCTAAAAGTTAATTTGGGAAAATAACCTCCTGAGAACTTCTACAAAATGAGTGACAATATCCAAGATAACATTAAAATGTAAGAATGGTAAGATGGGACTTGCATTGTCAGATACTAAATTATATAATATAAAACTATACATACTAAAGTAGTTCATTTTAGATATCAACATTCATAGACCAACAAAACAAACCAGAAATTATAGCAACAGAAAAAAGTATTTGGAATTTGATAAAGGGCAGAAAAATCAGTAACTGTTAACATAGCTAAAACTGGTTAACTAAGTGACCAGACCAAATAAACTCTTTAATCCTTATGGAATTTAATGTAAAAATAAAACCATAAGCAAAGCTAGAGATCAACGTATTTATTTTTGTACTCTCAGGATGAGGAGAGCCTTTGTATTTTTTTTTAAGATTTTCTATTTATTTGTTTGAGAGGTAGAGTTACAGGGGGAGAGACAGAGAGAAAGGTCTTCCATCTGCTGGTTCACTCCCCAAAAGGCTGCAAAGGCCAGAGCTGGGTTGATCCAAAGCCAGGAGCTAGGAGCTTCCTCTGGGTCTCCCACATGGGTGCAGGGGCTCAAGGACTTTGGCCATCCTCTACTGCTCTCCCAGGCCATAGCAGAGAGCTGGATTGGAAGAGGAGTAGCCAGGGCAGGAACTGGCACTCATATAGGATGGTGGCATTGCAGATGGAGGCTTAGCTTACTATGCCACGGCACCGTCCCCAAGCCTTTCTAAATATGACATCATGAGGCAGTGTTGTAGCCTAATGGATTAAGCCACTGCCCACAAAGGCCAGCATCCCATATGGGCACTGTTTCAAGTCCTGGCTGTTCCACATCCAATTCAACTCCCTGCTAAGGGCCTGGGAAGACAGCCCAAGTACTTTGGCCCCTGCCACCTATATGCAAACCAGATGAAGCTCCTGGCTCCTGGGTTTACCATTGCACAGCCCAGGCCACTGAGGCCATCTAGGGAGTGAACCAGAGGACAGATGTTCTCTGTGTAACTCTGAATGTAAATACATAAATAAATCTTTATAAATAAATAAGACATCAAAGTAGTCTGACACCAGATTTAATTATCTAAAAATTTAAAAGTATCTGTGGTCCAAAATCCTATCATAAAAATTATAAAGAAAACAAAAGAGGAATAAAAAAAAAAAAAGACTACAAAACATTTCTGGATAGCAATTTAGTGAGATGGATATAAAATCTTTAAAATAGGTATAATCTTAACACAGAAATTTCTTTTCCAGGAATTCATTCTAAGATAATAACTATAAGGATGAAAACTCTGGTGTTTAAATTGAAGAAGAATAAAACTGGGAACAACCTAAATGCCAAAAATAGAGGAGGACAAGTTTAGTGAATTATGATATAAAATGTGCTATCATGCAATCATTATTTTGAGCACATACATTTACTGTCATGATACTTACCACACATTAAGCAAAAAAAGTTATGGAACAATATATATGACAAATGTTCTCGTATTCTAAATTATTTTGCTTTAAAGCATAAAGAGTTTCTCAAACACTCTTTATTCAAATGTGAAGTAACTGATTAAAAACTTTTTAAAAAATATTTACTTTATTTATTTGAAAGAGAGTTAGAGAGAGAGGTAGAAACAGAGATAAAGAGAGAGGTCTTCCATCTGCTGGTTCACTCCCCAGATGGCTGCAATGGCTGGAGCTGGGCCAATCTGAAGCCAGGAGCCAGGACCTTCTTCTGGGTCTTTCACAGATGCAGGGGTCCAAGGACTTGGGCTGCCTTCCACTTCTTTCCCAGGCACATTAGCAGGGAGCTGGATCGGAAGTGGAGCAGCCGGTACTGAAACCAGTGTCCATATGGGATGCCGGTGTGTAGTCAGGGCTTTAATCCACTGTGCCACAGTGCTGGCCCCCAAAACACTTTTGACAAATATCCCTAATCAACATACTGCTTCCCAGCTCTTTTAAACATTGGTTTATGGGGGTATAATTTAATATATTATTAAATTCATCACATTTAAGTGTACAGTGCAATGTATAACTAATAATGAATCAACATATAAAACATTGGTCCCACCCAGAAAGTCCTGTATCCCCATTTCCCAGAACCTAGGCAACCATTAATGTAATCTTTCCTCTAATATATTTCTGCCCTCCCCAAAATGTCATATAAAAAGAATCATACAGTGGACACAGCCTTTTGTATCAGGCTTCTTTTACTCACCATAACGCTTCTGAGATTCATTCAAATTGTTGCACACAAAAATAGTCCCTTTTATTACTAAGCATCCGAGTGTATGGAATGCAGTACAGTTTGCTTATCCATTCACTATGTAATGGATATCTTAGTTGTTTCCAATATTCTGGTTATTCTGAATAAAGTTATGCATAGATCTTAGCATTGACATACATTTTCACATCTTTTGGGTATACATCTAGAAGTAGCACAGCGGAATCCTGGGGTGAGTTTAAGTTTACCTTTACAAGAACTCTATTTCTAAAGTGATTGTACCATTTGTGCATTCTCATCAGCAATGTATGATGGCACTCAAGAAACTAGTCAGTCTTTGAAATTTTAAGTATTCTTATAGGTATGTATAGTGTTTCACTGAGGTCTAAGATTGTATTTTCCTGACAATTAATAATATTGAACATCCTTTGTTTCCCATGAAAAGATACCTTTCCAGGCCAGGGTTGTGGCATAGCAGGTTAAGCCTCTGCCTAGATGCTGGCATCTCACATGGGCACCAGTTCGAGACCTGGCTGGCTGCTCCACTTCCAATCCAGCTGCTAATGCACTTGGGAGAGCAGCAGAAGATGGCAAAAGTCCTTGGGCCCATGCACTTACAAGGGAGACCCAGAAGAAGCTCCAGGCCCCTAGCTTCAGCCTGGCCCAGCCCCAGCTATTGCAGCCATTTAAGGAATGAACCAGCAGATAGAAGATCTCTCTCTCTTTGTAACTCTTCCTTTCAAAAGAAAAAAAAAAAAAGATACCAAGATAGCTTTCATATGTTCTTAATCATCATCTATACTAGGAGAGCTTGTAAGTCTGAGATCTGGCAAGATGGGAGATATCAAGGGAGTTGGTGAAACAGATCCCATAAAGTTGTCTATGAACTCCTGATCACCCACAAAGTACACACATGTGAGTCTGACCTCAAGCAGCATATCAAAGCTTCGAGAACTGATCTACAGAACAGGCCACTACACAGGTCCCAGACCAGCTCCTGAACTCCTGGTATGCACACAAGACAGATCTGAACAGCACTGCAAAAGCTCTGAACAGCACTGACACTAGACTCACAGCCCACACAAGGTGAGTTAAAACTTGCAGCTGAACCTAACTGGGTCACTCCATGCTTGAACAACTATACAAAAAAAAAATACCATTTTTATATGATTTAAACAAGATCCATATTTCATAACATTCAAACTATAAAGGATATAATTCAAAGCTATCTGACATTTAGGGTCAAGTATTTGGCACAGCAGTTGTTGCCACAGTAGATGCCCCGGTTGTTGTAGCATCTGGAGAGTGAACCAGTAGACAGGAAATACCTATCTGTCTGTGTTTCTCTGTCTTTCAAATAAATAAGTGAACATTAGAAAAAGCATGACATTCAAATAACCAGTAAAATCCCAACAAATTGCAAGGAAAAACTGACATCAGCTTTGAGATGACCCATAAATTAGAAATATCAGACTAACCTTAAGGCAGTTTTTATAGCTATGGCCCAAAGAAGTAAAATTAAACACTGTTAAAACAAAGAGAAAGAAAGAAAACAGAACAGAGGCCAGCAATGTGGCAGAGCAGGTTAGGCCACTACCTGCAAAGCCAGCATCCCGTATGAGAGCACCAGTTCAAGTCTCAGTGGCTCTCCTTCCAATCCAGCTCTCAGGGAAAGCAGCAAAAGATAACCCAAGGTCTTGGGCTCCTGCCACCCACATGGGAGACCTGGATGCTGCTTTTGGCCCCGACCTGACTGTTGTAGCCATTTGGGGAATGAAGTGAATCAGCAGGTGGAAGAGCTCTTTCTGTCTCTGTCACTCTGCCTTATAAATACATAAAAATAATTCTTGGCTGGCGCCGCAGCTCAATAGGCTAATTCTCCGCCTGTGGTGCCAGCACACTGGGTTCTAGTCCCGGTCAGGGCACTGGATTCTGTCCCAGTTGCCCCTCTTCCATTCCAGCTCTCTGGTGTGGCCCAGGAGTGCAGTGGAGGATGGCCCAAGTGCTTGGGTCCTGCACCCACATGGGAGACCAGGAGAAGCACCTGGCTCCTGGCTTCGGATCAGCGTGGTGCGCCAGTTGCAGCGGCCATTGGAGGGTGAACCAACAGAAAAGGGAAGACCTTTCTCTCTCTCTCTCTCACTGTCCACTCTGCCTATCCAAAAAAAAAAAAAAAAATCTTAAAAAAAAAGAATTCATAAAAAAGAACAAGTGGAAATTTCAGAACTGAAAAATATAACAGCCAAATCTTAAAGTTTACTGGAATGGAAATGACAAAGAAAAACAGTGAGCTACCCTGAGGATAGATAAGTAGATAATGACCTCATCTGAAGAAGAGAGAAAGGAAAAAAAAAAAAAGATAAAAAAAGCCACAATTTTAAGAACAATTCTAAAATGTCTAACAGTAAGGTCTCTGTAGTATCAGTGGGAGAGGAGAGAGTGCCATGTTTTTAAAAAAAAAAAGTTGAAGAAATAACAGCTGAAAAACTTCACAAATGGGTACTTAATAATCATGTTGATGCAAACCTAAGACAAAGAAGAAAATCTTGAAAGTAGCCAGAGGAAAAATAATGCATTTATACAGGAGAAAACAGTTCAAATGACTGTGGATTCCTAAGCATAAACCATGAAGGCCAGAAGGCAATGGAACAAAGTTTTTTAGGTGCTTCAACAAACAATAAAGCTGTCAATCTAGAATTATGGGTTTTACGTACAGTGAAAATATCCTTCAGGAATGAAAGCAAAACAGATGTTCTCAGTGAAGGAAAATCAAAAGAATCCATTATAAGCAGATTTGCTTTAAAAGAAATGCTGAAGAAAATTCTGCAGGCAGGGCCAGTGCCGCGGCTCACTAGGCTAATCCTCCACCTGCAGCGCTGGCACACTGGGTTCTAGTCCTGGTTGGGGCGCCGGTTCTGTCTCGGTTGCTCCTCTTCCAGTCCAGCTCTCTGCTGTGGCCCGGGAGTGCAGTGGAGGATGGCCCAAGTGCTTGGGCCCTGCACCCACATGGAAGACCAGGAAGAAGCACCTGGCTCCTGCCTTCCGATCAGCGCAGCGCCCCTGCCGTAGTGGCCACTTTGGGGGTGAACCAACAGAAGGAAAACCTTTCTGTCTTTCTCTCTGTCACTGTCTAACTCTGCCTGGCAAAAAAAAAAGAAAAAAAGAAAAAAAAAAGAAAAGAAAATTCTGCAGGCAGGAAGAAAACATCAGAAAAAAGTTGGAAGCTCAGGGGCGGGAGCCGTGGTACAGTAGGTTGATCCTCCGCCTGCAGCACCAGCATCCCACATGGGTGCCAGTTCTAGTCCCAGCTGCTCCTCTTCCAATCCAGCTCTCTGCTGTGGTCTGGGAAGGCAGTGGAAAATGGCCCAAGTCCTTGGGCCCCTGCACCCACGTGGGAGACCAAGAGGAAGCACCTGGCTCCTGCCTTCGGATCAGAGCAGCTCCAGCCGTTGCAGTCATTTGGGAAGTAAACCAACAGAAGGAAGACCTTTCTCTCTGTCTCTTCCTCTCACTGTCTGTAACTCTACCTCTAAAATAAATAAATAAAAAAATTTTTAAAAAAGTGTAGCTCGGGAAAGAAAGAAAAACAACAGAAATGGTTAAATTTCAGGGTAAATATATTATTTCTCTTAGGTTCTTTAGTCTATGCACGACAGTTAAGAGTAAAAAGAACAGCACTGTCTCATGGGGTTTTCTCTTTAAATTTTTTAAGACTTATTTATTTATTTGAAAAGCAGAGTTACAGAGAGGCAGAAGTGGAGACAGAAAGAGATCTTCCATCTGCTGGTTCACTCCCCCGAAGGCCGCAACAGCCAGAGCTGCACCAATCTGAAGCCAGGAGCCAGGAGCCTCCTCTGGGTCCCCCATGTGGGTGCAGGGGCCCAAGGACTTAGGAAATCCTCCACTGCCCTCCCAGGCCATAGCAGAGAGCTGGATCAGAAGAGGAGTACCCAGGTCTTGAACCAATGCCCATATGGGACGCTGGCACTGCAGGCAGTGGCCCTAACTGCTAAGCCACAGCTCTGGCCCCCAGGGTTTTCAATACAGAGACACAACATATATGACAAGTGCAACATAAAAGGTTTGGCGGTCAGTTTATACCTTTTTACTTGAAGCTATGAAACATTATGTCAAGGGAAAACTGAAAAGTTAAGTACGTAAGTGCTACAGCAATCACCAAAACAAAATAACATTCAAATAATCCAAAAGAAGGCAGGAAAGAGGAAGAAGAGGAATAAAAAACAGAGGGGCAAACAAAAATAATTTAAAAATCGATCAAAATCCAGATCCAAAAAACCCACTATATTTAGTACAAGTGGTACAACCACACCAACTAAAAGATGGAAACTGTCAACTGAACAAGAAGACTCTGTGCCACATACAAGAAATTCACTTTAAATATAATAGGTCAGTTAAAAGTCAAAGAAAGGAAAAAATATACCGTGCCAACACAGCCAATTGAAAGACAGAGTAGCTATATTATTATAAAGGAAAAACACCAGAGTGATACACATTACATAATGATAAAAGGGTCAATCCATCAAGATGACAGAATTCCAAACGTATACGTACCTAACTTCAAAATACAAGCAAACAAGCTGATAGAAAAGGAAAAACAGACAAGTCCACAGTATTGTTGTGAAATTCAACATTTATCTCTCAGTAACCAACAGAGCAAGTAGATAGAAAACCAGCAGGGTATAGAGAAGAATTCAGTAACACCATCAATTAACTAGATCTAAACCTTTAAACTACATGTCACCCACCACCAGCAGCATACACATGCTTTTCAAGCACACACGAAATACTCACAAAGACATGCCATATTTTGAATCATAAAACAAACAACAAATTTAAAAGAACTGAAATCATACAAAGTATGTTCTGATACTGATGAGATTAAGTAGAAATCAGCAAAGAAAAATATCTACTAAGTACTCTTCTCTTTTTTTTTTTTTTTTTTTTTGACAGGCAGAGTGGACTGTTAGAGAGACAGAAAGGTCTTCCTTTGCCGTTGGTTCACCCTCCAATGGCCGCCGTGGCCGGCGCGCTGCGGCCGGCACACCGCGCTGATCCGATGGCAGGAGCCAGGAGCCAGGTGCTTTTCCTGGTCTCCCATGGGGTGCAGGGCCCAAGCACCTGGGCCATCCTCCACTGCACTCCCTGGCCACAGCAGAGAGCTGGCCTGGAATAGGGGGAACCGGGACAGAATCCGGTGCCCTGACAGGGACTAGAACCCGGTGTGCCGGCGCCGCGCGGCAGAGGATTAGCCTAGTGAGCAGCGGCGCCGGCCAGTACTCTTCTCTTAAAGCATATTTCCTCCAGGTCTATGATAATAAGCTATATTCAGAAGGTAATTAATAATGGTGATACCTTAATTTCTTTTTCTAAATTTGTAGGAGTCAATATCAGAAAAATAGCAAATTAACTTTTATTTCAAAAGGCTTCTTTAAAAAGATAAACTTATCCTAGCTTTGAATATCAGAAAGTCTATTCATCAACTTCAGGTTTTAATTTAGAAATCACTTTTTAAAAATTATCTAAAAGCTTGGAAACTGTGAGTTATAAATAATTTAAGAATTTCTGTAATATGATACAAATCTATGTTTAACATTTATTTTTCCAATATTGAACGTCAAAGACAGTATAAGAAGTAATCTTAACTAAACAGCTGATTCAGATTTATTGTCCTGATCGTTTTCCTCAATGCAGAACTTACTCACACAATGACAGAGTTCAATGCAACAGGGAAAAGCCAGTGGTCTGTACATTGGCCTAAGAGCTGCAGCTCCTGCCAGATTCAGCTAACAGATTCATTTTGTTTGTTTTTAAGCTGATACGTCATTTGACCCAACACAGGCTAAAGGAGAAATGTCAGGTTTCAGAAAAATATCTTCATCCAGTCAAGGAAACTTTTTTTATTTTAGGAGTGAAGCATTCAGTTAAGGGCCTACCTCTAAGCAATAAAGCATTTTACTGATATAATAAAAGACCTGCTATTTATCCTCTTGTTAACTATCATAAATAAGCAAGCTTCTACTACTTGTTAGTCTCCAAGGAGGTTAACTAATAATCTTTGATTTGCTCACACTAAATACTTAAAAATTATGCAACACTTCATATATTTTTAAGTTGGTATTCAAAAGTTTTCATCTTAAGTTTAAACAGCTGTAAGCAAAGTAACATCTGCATAATAGCCATTTTAAAATTTTATTTTTTTTAAAGATGTATTTATTTATTTGGAAGTCAGAGTTACACAGAGGGAGTGAGAGACAGAGAGAGGGATCCTCCATTTGCTAGTTCACTCCCTACACGATCGCAATGGCCTGGTCTGGGCCAGGCCAGACAGAGGAGCCAGGAGCTTCTTTTAGGTCTCTCACATGGGTGCAGTAGCTCAAGCACTTGGGTCATCTTCCGTTGCTTTTCCAGGCCATCAGCAGAGAGCCGGATCAGAAATGGAGCAGCCAGGACATGAACTGGTGCTCATATGGGATGCTGGTGTCAAAGGTGGCAGCTTTACCCACAACGCCACAACGACAGTCCCATAATATCCCTTTTAAACATTTACATTATATAATGTATCCAAATAAATAAAAGCATCATAGATATTTGGTTTCTAGAATCATCTTTCTATAAACTGCAAGCACATACCTCTTTAATAGTAGGGATTTCACATTTTGTTGCATTAAAATTTTTCCCATTCTACTTCCTCCATAGAATGTTGTTTGAATATGATATACCTGGCATTCTTGAAACTCTTTCACTGATTACCCTATAATATTTCAATCCAGAATACATATGTATGTGTATTTGAATTTTTCTTAATTTCCAATGACCATAATTGCCCTGAATATTAAATTCTGCCTTCTAGATTGAAAAACTGAAATAACTACTGGCATCTAATTTTTCAAAAGCCATAGTTTATTATAAACTTTGATAAATGACAGAAAATAATTACTAAAATATATCCTTTCTAAAGAAATATTTATGTATTTGAAAGGCAGAGTGACAGGGAAAGACAGAAAGATCTTCCATCCACTGGACCACTCCCCAAATTGCTGCAACAAGTCAGGAATCCACGTGATCTCCACAATCCTTTTGCACCACACTAATCCTTGTGACAATGTGAAGTAATACAATACCTATGCCATGAGATGAAGTGAGATGAATGAAGCAGGCACTACTATGCAGAGTAGTGCAACTTAAGGGCTTGATCACAAGCACTCGGGCCGCCTTCCACTGCTTTCCCAGGTGCGTACACAGAGAATCAGATCAGAAGTGGAGCAGCTGGGACTCAAACCAGCACTCAAATGGGATGCGGGTGTTTCAGGTAGCAGCTTAACTTGCTATACCATAACACTAGCTTTAGTTAATAATTTCTTTACAATACAATATATTAAGTGATAATTTCATATTCCCTGAGATATTTTTCAGAGCTAATGAGAGGCAGGTGATTAGCATAGTGGTTAAGATACCACTTGGAGGGCCGAGGCTATGGCTCATTGAGAAAAGGACCCAGGATATGCAGTCAGGAATCTGACCCCAGAGCCTGCAGTACTGGCATCCTATATGGGTGCCGATTTGGGTCCCAGCTGCTCCTCTTCTGATCCAGCTCTCTGCTGTGGCCTGCAAAGGCAGTGGAGGATGGTCCAAGTGCTTGGGCCCCGGCACCTGCATGGGAGACCTGAAAGAAGCTCCTTGTTCCTAATCAGCACAGCTCTGGCCATTGCGGACATCTGGGGAGTGAATCAATGGATGGAAGACCTCTCTCTCTGCAAATCTGCCTTTCAAATGAATAAATAAATCTTAAAAAAATAAAAACAAATATTAAAAAAAAGACACCGCTTGGGACACTCACATCCGATATTGAAGTGCCTGGTTCAAGTTCTGGCTACACTTCTGATTCAGCTTTCTGCTAATGTGTACCCTGGGAGGCAGCAGGTGATAGCTCAAGTAATTGGGTCCCTGCCACCCATGTGAGACTCAGATTCAGTTCCCAGTTTCCAGTTTTAGCCTGGCCCAGTCCTGGTTATTGGGGGCATTTGGGGAGTAAATAGCAGATGGAACTCCTCTCTATGTCTGACAGTCTCTCTGCCTTCCAAATAAAACCAATGTTCTTAAAAAACCTAATGAGCATGATGTTCATGAAAAAATTTTAAGTAGAAAGTCTGAGACAACTGAATGAATAAAACAGAGGCTGCCCTTAAAAATATCTCCAAATTGTTAATCTTTAAATAGGGGTTCAAGTTGACCGAAACTTAACTGAAGTACGTCTTTGTATTCTGAACAACTTATCTTGTAAAAATCTATTTCCTTCACCACTCCCACTGAATATATATTTGCCAATGATATGATTCCACAAAATAAAACTAAGTTACACAGTCCTGCATCTGTTTTTAGTTCTAACTTAGTCAACACTATCTCACACAGCTCTCTGAACTTCATTTTCCTTTTCTTTTTAAAAGTAGTCTCCCATTGCTACAACCTGAGTTACACAGAAAAGGCAAGAGTGAGACACATGTAATTTATGGCCACTGAATTCAAAGATATGGAGGCCAGGTCCTAAAGCAAGCTTTGGTTCTCAGCCTTCGTGTGGGACTATTATCACATCACTAAGTACACAAGTGCATTACTCCTCCAGGTCAGATTTTATATTAGGTTTTATTTCAGTTTACTAAAGCAAACTTGTGACTCAAGGAGAAGCAACTATTGTACTTGAATATTGTTTTACCTTTTCTTTTCCTTTTAAATTAGACAGCACTCAGATTTTTTTAAAAAAGAGAAAAAAGAGAAAAAAAAGATTCAACCAGGTAACACCCAAAGCACTTTACTAATGCACAGTTGATCATCAACTGTGCTCTTAGAACATGAACAGGCTGAGAATTAATATCTGTTCTGTCAGCATTCCTTGAAAAAAAATCCTAGTACGAAATGCCAGAGGTGCATTCACTTTGGAGGTGAAAAGGCACCCATCTGTTCATTTATATCTATGTTCTAGTTTAATTTCTGGCTGCAGGCAACTAAATTATGCCAGAAAATATCAATTCAGGTTTCAAAATCATGTAAACTGCCATATGCTTTCCAAATGTCTCATAACTCAGTCTTTTTCTCATATCCACCTCTCTCTCTGTTTGAAGATTTATTTATTTGAAAGGTAGAGTTACAGAGGTTTACTCTGGTTTACTCCCCAAATGGCTGCAATGGCCGGAGCTGGGCCAATCCAAGGCCAGGAACCAGGAGCTTCTTTCTTTCCAGGTCTCCCACGTGGGTGCAGGGGCCTAAGCACTTGGGTCATTTTCCACTGCATTCCCAACTGCATTAGCAGGGAGCTGGATCAGTATAGCATCCGGGACTTGAACCAGTGCCTATATGGGATGCTGGGGCTGTAGGCAGCAGCTTTACTGGCTATGCACTGCTGACCCCATCTCCATCTCTCTTCCAAGCTCCAGAATCTATTTCCTAACACTCTGAGTACTTATGCCAGTAAACCAAGTACCACCTCCAATTCTAACTCCTTTCTTGTCAAAGAAAACACACAAGCACATGCATACATGTACATATTCCTCCAATTAGTTTTCTTATTATCATTCTCTTTCTTACCTGTCCAGGCTCAAAATCTTCAGTCATTACCTTTGGGCCCTTCCTCTCCTTGACATTCTGTCTTACCATTTGACTAAGGGTCAATCTGAATTTTTCTTGCACAAGTCCTTATATTTCTTATATTTATATTCACATTCCCTTTTCATTCCCATGCATTCTACTAGATAAAGGTAGACTGCAGTCCAAATGAAAACCCTCCTTCATCTCCTCTGGTCTAGGACACTGCCCCTGCCAATACATTTTATACAAAGACAACTCTAAATTGAACAGCACCACATTGTCCTTATTACCAAAGAATTTCCACTCTAACAGGAGACACAAAACACTACCAACAGCCTACACAGGTAAGTATTATACTGATGGTAACAACAAGAAAGCTCCAGGAAGGTACAAGAGTGAGACTTATTTCAGGGGAGGTTATGGTTAAACTGAAGAAAAGCATTCCAGACATGGAATAGCACACGTGTGAAGGTGCACATTTCTGGGGGAAGGGATGAGTAGTCCAATGGCAGGGAAGAAGTAAGAGATGCAAGCCTGAGGTAGACTGTGGTAACTTCAATGTCACACTAAGAAGTTTAGATTTGATCCTATTAAAACGTGAAACTGGCAGACACAAGAACCCATTAGGTTTTGCTATGTTTGTTGCATTGTTTAAAATAGATAATTTGATGAAGTAACACAGGCACTAATAGAACCAGACACATTTTCTGTAAGTGTGACAACTGGTAAATTACTTAGTCATCAACACCTCAGATTAGTAAACAGATGGCAGGAAAAATCAGACATGACTACAGTATTCTGTACATGTCCCATGTTCTACACATGCTCCTTAGATTTCATTGGCCTGTTAACATTATTCAGATCCACTGAATCTTTATCCAGATGTTTAACAATCTAACAGTAAGAGGTATGCTTTACTTTTCCTACTATATTTATGGATTTATCTATTTCTTAGAGTTTTTTTTCCAGTTGACATACTGTTCATTTCTTTTTTTTTTTAGATTCCAATATTTTGGTATTATACAGGTTAATTCATAACCTCCCATTTAAAAAAATTTTAGACATTTATTTTATTTATTTGAAAGAGTTACAGAGAGAGGGAGTGGGAGAGGGAGAGAGAGAGAAAGAGAGAATCTTCCATCCTCTAGTTCACTCCCCAAATGGCCACAATGGCTGGAGCTGAGCCAATCTGAAGCCAGGAGCCAGGAGCTTCTTGCAGGTCTCCCACATGGGAGCAGGGGCCCAAAGACTTGGGCCATCCTCCACTGCTTTCTCAGGCGCATTAGCAGGGAGCTGGATTGGAAGTAGAGAAGCTGGGATGTGAACCAGTGCCCATATGGGATGCCGGTGCTGCAGGCTGCGGCTTTAACCTACTGCACCACAGCATCAGCCCCATAATCTTTATTATTATTATTATTATTATTTTCTTGGACAGGCAGAGTTAGACAGTGAGAAAGAGACACGGAGCGAAAGGTCTTCCTTTCTGTTGGTTCACCCCCCAAAATGGCCGCTGCGGCCGGCATGCTACGCCAATCCAAAGCTAGGAGCCAGGTGCTTCCTCCTGGTCTCCCATGCAGGTGCAGGGCCCAAGCACTTGGGCCATCTCCACTGCCTTCCTGAGCCACAGCAGAGAGCTGGACTGGAAGAGGAGCAACCAGGACAGAACCGGTGCCCCAACTGGGACTAGAACCCAGAATGCCAGCGCTGCAGGAAGAGGATTAGCCTACTGAACCATGGCGCTGGCCATAACCTCCCATTTAACAACACAAAAAACACTCTAAGAATAAGCTTTTTGGCCCATTTTGGCACCAAACCTACCCTTTCATGCTGTTGAGAAGAGTTTGGTCAATGTTCTTCCATGCTCTTTCCCTTCCATCAGCACTCAATTCAAGTCAAATGCACCTTACCACTTAGAGTACATTAGTGCTGCTCAGTCTGACCTCCACTTTAGGGGAAGATGATTGCCAACATGATCAAAGGAGTTTACAGTCACAAAAAGGCTGAACTGGTTATATTATATGCTACTGGTCACATTTTTCATAACACTGCTCACAGTATTAAAGGAGAGGGGAAAAAGCTTGCTAAATCTATATAACACTAAAGAATAAAAAGAAATCATAATGATCAACAATAAAGAATAAAAAAAATCATAATGATCAGGTTAACAAGCAGGTGTATGGCCTAGTGGTTGAGACAACATTTGGGCAACCATATCACATTCGGGGAAACCTGGATTCAGTCTTTGGCTCTAACTATTCATTCTAGCTTCCTCCTAGTGTAGACCATGGGAGGCAGCAGTGATGAGTCAAGTAGATAGGTTCCTACCACTCACTTGGAGACCTGGTCTAAGTTCTCAGCTCCTGGCTTTGGTCCTGTCCAGGCATCTGCAGATATTTGCGGAATGAACCAGAGGATGGGAGCTATCTCTCTCTGTGTCTCTCAAACAAAACAAAACAAAACCTTCAGCCCTAAGTTAGTAGTGGCTTCAGAAGACACAAATATAAAGCATTATGGCGGTGTTCCTAATTAATCATAGAAGGCACAGATTGACATAAGCAACATGTAGAGGTGACAACTTCTGACCAATTGCCCATCTCAATATTCATTCACATTATGGGAAAGGCAATCTAAGATTACATCATCTCTAAGATAAATATTTGTGGTTCAGTCCTCACTGGAACAATGGAGATATATTAACAAGCCAGGACAAAAAAAAAAAAAAAAAAAAAATCACACGCAACTTACAAGGTGTTTTGTTCTGACTTAAAATTTTAAATTAAATCAATTCTACCATGGGGTGACCAAGAACAGTGTTTTTTCAAACCACAGGTCATAACTCATCACTGGGTTGTAAACTATATTAATAGGCTCACACACACTTTATTTTTAATAAAAGAAAACAGACTAGAAAAAATAATACCAGACTATATTATAAATGTTGCTTCATGAAATTGTTTCTTTTATGTACACATACAGAAATGAATGTGAATAAGCAGCTAAAAGGTATTTCATATCACAGGTCATAACTGCAAATAAAGTTTGAAAACTACTGATCAAGGATCTACCAGTAAGGCAAGATATTTTCTCAGGATAGAAGCAAACCTAGGAAGAATATCTTTAAATTTTTCTAAGATTGTCTGAAGGTCATTTATTTAAGATTTTAAATAACTATGCACTTAGAGTAGGCATTTGACATAGTTTAGATGCCACTTGGATGCCAGCATCCCGTATCAAATTTCCTGGGTTTGAGTCTGCTCCCAGTTCTGCTCCCAATTCTAGCATCCTGCTAATGCACACCCTGGGAGAAAGCAGGTAATGGCTCACGTAGTTGTGCCCCTGCAACCCACATGGCAGACCTGGATTGAATTACCAGCCACCAGTTTCAGCCTGGCCCAGCCTGGGTGCTGTAGACATTTGGGGTGTGAACCAGTGAACAGCAGTTCACTCTCTTACTCTTTCTCTCTCTCTCCCTCCCTCTCTCTCTCTCTCTCTCTCTAAATTAAGTAAAACAAATAAACTTTAAATAACTATGTACTCATTTTCGAAATGGTAAGAATTCATTTATTCAAAAAGTCATAATATAGACCATGCATGGTTCTATGTGCTGGAAACAGAAAATGCAGTAAGACAAGAAAACCTATCTTATTGAAGTTTAAACTCTAATGCAAATAAGTAGCCATAGTACCAAAGGCCAGGATAAGAACTTTATATACATTCTTACTTGAGCCTCATAATTCTACAAGCTAGACAGAATAATTATTTCCATGTTACATATGTGAGAATTGAGATTTAGAGAAATTCATGAACTTACCCAAGATGGTTCTCTATCACACACATACACACACGCACACACACACACAGAGACAGAGCTAGTAAAAAGAGAATTGGGCCCGGGACTGTGGAGTAGCATATAAGACAGCCACCTGCAGTGGCATCCCATATGGGCACCAGTTCAAGTCCCAGTCTCTCCACATCTGATCCAGCTCTCTGCTATGGCCTGGGAAAGCAGTGGAGGATGGCCCAAGTCCTTGAGCCCCTATACCCATGTGGGAGACACAGGGAAGGCTCCTGGCTTCAGATCGGTGCAGCTCCAGCTGTTGCAGCCAATTGGGGAGTGAACCAGCAGATGGAAGACTTCTCTCTCTTTCTCCTTCTCTCTCCCTTTCTATATAACTCTTTCAAATAAATAAATGCATCTTTTAAAAAAAGAGAATTGAGACTCAAACTCAAGGTGGTGGCATTCCAAAGCTCTGCTCCTAACCTCCTGCATAACCAAAAATATCAAAAACAATATTCAGTCTGAGAAAATTTTAAAAGTTTCAAAAACTGTGACCCTTGATCAAATAATTTTAATTATTGTTAGTCTGCAGTTACCTGCTCATTCTTAAATTTTGTGAAGTAGGAAGAAGGCAATTGTTTTAAATTTTATCTATTTGAGAGACAAAGACACAGGAAGGGACAGCTCTGATCCACTGGTTCATTCTTCAAATGCTCACAATGGTCAGGACTGGGCAAGGCCAGAGCTGAGAGCTGGGAACTCAATCCAGGTTCCCCCATTCAGGTGATAAGAACCCAATTACTTTTTTTTTTTTTTTTTTTTTTTGACAGGCAGAGTTAAGACCGTGAGAGAAAGAGAGAGAGAGAAAGGTCTTCCTTCCAGTGGTTCACCCCCCAAATGGCTGCCACAGCCGGCGCTACGCCGATCTGAAGCCAGGAGCCAGGTGCCTCCTCCTGGTCTCCCATGTAGGTGCAGGGCCCAAACACTTGGGCCATCCTCCACTGCCTTCCCAGGCCACAGCAGAGAGCTGGACTGGAAGAGGAGCAACCAGGACAGAACCGGCGCCCCAACCGGGACTAGAACCCGGGGTGCCGGCGCCGCAGATGAATTAGCCTAGTGAGCCACAGCGACAGCCAGAACCCAATTACTTGAGTCATCACTGTTGCCTCTCAGGGTCTGCATTAGCAGGAAAAGGTGTCAGAAGCAGTATCTGGGGATCAAACCCAGGTAGTCTGATGTGGGATGAATACATTTTAACCACTAAGTTAAATGCCCACTCATAAAGAGGGCAATTCTTAAAAGCTGAGCTACAGCTCAGGTTCATTAAATTTGCTTTGGAATAAACACATTAAACCATCAGCTGATTTTTAAAATGTCTTCAAAGCTGTGGAGAAACAATGGTAGCCAACAGACATAAAAATTAGCAATTTCTGGTTAAAAAAAAAAAGTGCCCCATCCTACTGTGTGAACAAGTCCAGCTTTAGCGTTCACAGTAACCAGGCTTTAGCAAGTGAGCACGACAGTGTACAGGTCTTATAAGGATAGTCATTCCCTGGTTGGATCCTGCAGCACTGAGAGACATGTTGAGAGAAGCAGGGCCCAACCTCTTGGGCAGATAAATTTGCTGAGTCAGCCCAGACCATAAAGGTAAAAGTGTTTTAAAGGCAGGATCACACCACATTCCACAATGCAAATACACTCCCTTATTCTTGACACCAAGAATCGTTTCTATTTTGCTCCCACTGAATTCCTATTACCCAATATGGCATATGGGACATGACAGGTACTCAGCAAATATTTGAGTAAATTACATTTCACAAGCAACTTCCTTCCTCAGACCTTGATTTTCTGCAAGGCAAAGGGCTGGAGTAGATCATATATTCACTTTCAGCTCTAAAAGTCTATACTTCTTTGAGCCAGCATTCCTAAATACGTCATCACAAAGAGCATTAGTAAAATAACTCCAGGACATCTGGATTTGAACATACGCCTAGTCACAAGGTTTCACATCTTACTCACTGCAGTCCTACAAAGGTTAAACAAAATGAATTTGTCCCAATGAAACTGCTGGAAACATCACAGCCTCCTCCTCAATTACCTGTTGAGGTATGAAAAGAAATCAAGCTAGCGATTACAGAAATAACAAGGTATGTTTGACTTTTCAGCTAAAATGGGAGAAAAGTTGATGCTCACAAAAACAGTAACAAAGGCAGCCTCAAAATTCAGCTTCTTCAAATGTTTGAAGAATCAAAAAGAAGGAAATCTGTTGACTGATGTAACCACATAATCTCTGGCCTTCCTATCAAAGCGCACTTACTTTCTGTGAAGGTAAGGTGTTTATTTTTCAAGTAGTATAACATATATTTACATTCCTCAGTCATTAATTAGAAATCACTTTTTAATCTTTTATAATTTTTCCAAAAAGAAGTGAATTATTTTTCAAACCATTATTTTAAGTAATATTATATCAAATTAATGAAGCAACTTAACTAAATTATACACCACCTGTTCACAAAGTTTTGTAAAATATATTTACTGATGACTGAAATATAAGTTTACACATCAAAATATGTCCTTTATCTATAAAAACAGTTTATGGTTTTCAAATCATCTCCACCTGTTATGAGGGGAAAGTTTGGCTTCTATATATTTCATACTTCATTGTGGATGCCTATTATATAGAAAACACGTGGCAAAGACCATGGGAGCCTCCAAAAACTCTAAGAGATATTAGATCCTCAATCTTGGGAGCTATTTTGGGTCTATGTGGCTTGACTTTAGAAGTCAAGGAACATGGGGCAGGTGTTACGGTGTAGTGGGTAAAAGTATTTTAAAAAAAAAAGTATTTGGGGCTGGTGCTTTGGCATAGTGGGTAAAGCTGCTGCCTGCAGGGTACCGGCTCAATTCCCTGCTGCTCCACTTCTGAGCCAGCTCTATGTTAATTCACCTGGGAAAGTAGCAGAAGATGGCCCAAGTGCTTGGGCCCCTGCACCCATGTGGGAGACCTGGAAGAAGCTCCTGGCTCCCAGTTCGGATCAGCCCAGCTTCAGCTGTTGTGGCCATTTGGGAGTGAGCCAACAGATAGAAGAGCTCTCTCTCGCGCGCGCTCTCTCTTTCTGTAACTCTGGCTTTCAAATAAATAAATAAATCTTTTTTTTAATAATAAAAATAAAGACTATTTGGGAACCATAAGGAGGAATGTACTTTTGATGCATGTACAAAATGGATAAACCCAGAAAACACTATGCTAAGTGAAGTAAGTCAGAAATTGTAGGATTCCAGTTTTTAAAATATCTAGAACAGGTAAATTCACAGAAATACAAAGTAGATGAGAAGTTACCAGTGCTTGTGGAGGAGAGAATGGAACAGGAACTACTACTTAAGGGTTACAGAGTTTCTGTTTAGAGTTATGAAAAAGTTCTTGAAATAGATAATGGTGATGACTGCTCGACAATGTAATGTAAACTGAATTCTACACTTAAGGATGGTTAAAATGTGGCTCAGTGGGTTAAGCTGTCACTTGTGACACCTGCATCCATATCGAAGCAACAGTTCAAGTCTCAGCTGCTCTGCTTTGGGCTTCTGAACCAGCTCCCTGCTAATGAACCTGGGAAGCAACCAATGGTGGCTCAAGTACTTGAGTTCCTGTCACCCACGTGGCAGACTCAGATGGAATTTCTGATTATTGGCTACAGCCTGGCCCACCCTAGCCGTTGCAGCAATTTGGGAAGTAAACCCGAGGATGCAAGATATCTCTGTCTCCCTCTTTGTCACTCTGCCTTTCAGATAAGCAAATAACCTTTTTTTAAATGGTGAATTTGGAGGAAGCACCTGGCTCCTTCCTGGCTTTGGATCGGCGCAGCATGCCGGCCGTAGCGGCCACTTGCAGGGCAAACCAATGGAAAAAAAAAGACCTTTCTCTCTGTCTCTCTCTCTCTCTCACTAACTCTGCCTGTCAAAAAAAAAAAAAAAAAAAAAAGGTTAAAATGGCAAACATATGTGTGTGTGTGTTTGTATACATACACATATATCCACAATTATCCACAATTTAAAACACAGTATTCCATGATTATTCCACAAAAGAAAATACACTAGGAAAATGTGCCTATATATAAAGTGAAGAGATCTGGTTAGTGGTGAGCATATTAACCAAGCCTGCCCACTTGCAGCATAATGTTACGTGCCTCCTGATATAATGTGATGTGGTCTAAATAATGGTGGTGGTGATAAATTCTACCTGACCCTTATTATGAGGGAAATTACAAATCCAGAAGATGGAGTATTTCATGGAAATGGTATATGGTTATACAGAATAATTTCCCTATATTGGGAACCACATATTGAGGAAATTAGAGTTGGACTATCATGCAATCTAAAACCTACTTTTGGATGGTTTGGCAAAAGGTTTTTGGGGAGGAGGTGAGGGTAGGGAAGAAAAGCACCTGGAGTAAGATAACAGTAGATGAATTTAAATGAAAGACAGAGGAGCAGACGTTGGGCCTGGTAGTTAAAATGCTAGCTGGAGGGGTTGGTACTGTGGCACAGCGGGTTAACACCCTGGCCTATATGGACGCCAGTTCTAGTCCCAGCTACTCCTCTTCTAATCCAGCTCTCTGCTATGGCTGGGAAAAGCAGTTAGAAGATGGCCCGGCCGGTGCTGCGGCTCAGTAGGCTAATCCTCTGCCTGCAGTCCCAGCACCCTGGGTTCTAGTCCCGGTTGCTCCTTTTCTAGTCCAGCTCTCTGCTGTGGCCCAGGAGTGCAGTGGAGGATGGCCCAAGTGCTTGGGCCCTGCACCCGCATAGGAGACCATGAGGAAGCACTTGGCTCTTGGCTTCGGATCAGTGCGGTGCGCTGGCTGCAGCGGCCTTTGAGAGGGGTGAACCAACAGAAAAGGAAGAAAAGGAAGACCTTCCTCTCTGTCTCTCTCTCTCACTGTGCACTCTGCCTGTCCAAAAAAAAAAAAAAAAAAAAAAAAAAAGAAGAAGAAGAAGATGACCCAAGTGCTTGGGCTCCTGCACCCATGTAGGAATCCCGGAAGAAGCTCCTGGCTCCTGGCTCTGGATCGGCGCAGCTCCAGCCATCGGATGGATGGCCTCTCTCTCTGCCTCTCCTCTCTCTGTGTAACTTTGACTTTCAAATAAATAAATCTTAAAAAAAAAAAATGCTAGTTGGAGCACCTGCATCCCACATCAAAGTGTCTGGGTTCAGTATCCAGTCTTGGCTACTGTTTCTAGCTTCCTGCTAATGTGGACCCTGGGAGGCAGAGATGTCAGCTCAAGGGGTTGGGTTCCTGCCACCCACATGAGAGACCTGGATTGAACTCGCTGCTCCCAAATTGAGCCTGACCCAGCCTCAGCTCTGGCAGGCATCTAGGGAATCAGCCAGCAACAGGAGCTCTCTCCTCAAATAAAGTAATTTATAATTAATTTTAAAAGAGAAAAGAAATGAAGGACCTACAGATGTTCATGGGGTCTTCTTTCAATTTCCCCATGGGTTTGAAAATTTCAAAATAAAAAGAGGTAAGATTTTTCAAAATTAGAACTCTGCAGTTTCCTCAATTCCATCAAAATATACTTAAGAAAGCTAAGTGAATAAGAAGGGAAAACAGCCAGTTCAGTGCTTTGCATACCTTCCACATCATACCAATGTGCGCCGTTTGTGATTCCATCTTTGAATGTCTCATCTTCATCTCCTGGACAATGAGGTTCACCAGTTTTCATTATAGGGTGGTTTGATGCATAAGCTTTTGCCAAGTATTTAAAGACTTCATCATCTGAGGTTTTGCTATAGATTCCAGTGGCCTTATGTTCTGGAGAATCATCAAAAGGATAGCTTGCTACCACCGAGCCACCATGCAGATTTCCAGAAAGCACAAATCTTTGAAAACACAATCAAATCATATCACTTTAGAAAGGCATATGCATTTAAAATTTCCACATCATCTTTCAAAAACAAACTCACATATCTCTTGGAAACCTAGACAACTACCACCTCTATTATAAGCAGACCACTCCTAACAGCAACAGAAAAGAAAATGGAAAGAAACTATTATCAATTTAAAATGTTATTCAAACAGCATTCATCATTCAGGATAGCCTCAAGGAACTTTAGAATTTTCCATACCTGAAAAAGTAACTGAAAAACACAACATAAATTAGTGCGTCAGGAAATGTCTTAAAGAATCCCAAATTCATGTATTAGATTGAACTAATGAACTTGTCCATATTTAACTGGTTTTTGCTCTAAAAAATGACAATATCATATAGCTCAATCTAATACTTGAATTTTACAATATGTCAATTTCATAGAAATTGTGGCTCATATAAATAAGTACTTGTTGAATACATGGGTTAGGTTAATAACCTTTATTATTTAAGACAGACAGTTAATGTAAAACAGGATGTATTTAATTTCATTCTAGTTTCACACTATACCCATACTAAATTCACATTTTCAAAAGAGAAGCCACAGTTGAGAAGATTTAGGGGAAACCACAAAAACAAAAAAACCTGAAACAGTGAGCTGCTTTCAGAAAAAAACAAACCCAGACAATCAAAGACGAGCTCTCCATTGCCCCAAGTTTTCTGATTGAGTCATGAATGAACTGATGTGGAATCAGGCTTCTCCCATAAAAGAAACATTTTTTTAAAATGTTTCTATTATGTGAATCAATTTATAAGTTGATCAAATTTATGGATATAGGAATACTGAAGAACTGCTTTTATGGTGACAGCTAAAGACAAAAAACAGGCTTAAGACCTACTTTTGCATCTTTCCCTTATGTAACAGTGCAAAGCTCTACTTGTAAGTAAAGATGAAATACTGTTTTCTTTATACTCTACAGTGGATTTTCTTGCTTATGCCCACCTGTAGTTGAATTAACTGACCCATAGAAAAATCAAAGAACTATTTCTTTCTGTTTGCTAGAAAGAAAATTAAATCTATCATCTGTCAAATATGAAAGGTTGGAAGATTGAACAATGAAAAGTGCTTGTAACACAAAATCTGTTCATCAGAAGATAGAATTTAGCCAATAATAATGGTGATTAAATGCTGGACTAGATTATGAAGAGACCAGTTAAAAACTAATATAATTAGCATCCTTCCAGACACCAGAGGAGAATGCCATTTGGTGTAGCAGCAACAGCACAGGCTTTGGAGCCAGGCAAACACAGCTATAAGAACATTTGGTTTCCCAGATCTGTTGCTCACCAGTAATATGACCAGAAGTCACTGTCTATAAAATAGCGGACCCTCAGTTTCCACCTCATCTGTAAAATGGGGATTAATGCCATCTGATTCTCAGAGTCCTTGTGAAAATTAAAAACACACATGAAATATCTTTTAGTAAAAACTGTGTGACAGCTTTGGTTCAACAGAAATCCATTTCTTTGGAGATCTCTGGCATCCTGTTTAGGATATCAGTGCCTTACAAACTTCCACTCTCTTCCCTACTTCCAAGACATCGTCTTTTTCTTTTTTAAGTGGTAAATATGCTAGCAACATTCGGTGAAGAAAAATAACGAAGAGTACACCTGACAGAGCAGGTGGGCATCTCGGTAAAGAACTCCTCCTACCCACATCTCCCCCTTACCTAAGGTATTAACAATTTATTTTCTGGTTTGTATTTCTAAAGTAACTTAGGTCCTTTTTTTTTTTCTCCCTCTACTGACTTTGAGATAGTTATAAAAAGGCTGGCACCGTTCAGGCAATCCATTCAGCAACAGAATTCTTGAGTATCAATTATGTGCCGAACATTCTAAATAATTGAAGCAAGCTTCTTTAATTATACATTTTTATGAAAATTTTGAAATCCAAGGGTCTCTACCAAATGCTGTGGTTCATTTTGTTTGATATTTCTTGCAACATTTCTCAAAAATGTTGTTAAAATGTCCTAACCAAATACTTATAGAACAATGAAATATTTGCAATCTACTTGAGTTGCAAATTTCAATTAGTTTTTTTACTCTAATCACATATCTATTAAAGTACCAATGCCACTCTAATAAGGATTTCAAAAGAAAGTGACACATATCACAGTGGCTATGAGGTTACTCCTTTGATTCTTTGAAATAATCAACTTTGCATCTCATCTCCAATCTTATTTGAAAAGTATTTTCTGGTTTCATTTCAAATCATTTCTCACAACTGTTCCTCACACTTGAGTTAGTATCATATGTCATTTCTTACATAAGATTTAAAGTAGCTGCTAAAGACATTATTAAAAAGCCTATAAATATTAAACTGTTAATCTCTAAACCTATAATGCTCTCCAGGTAACTCTCAAAAACCATGGAGAAGTTGATATTTGATGAATCAAAACTCAAAGATTTAGAAAATTGTAGATAGATATATACAAGTACCCCCAAAACAATCCATAGGTACCCAAACACTATAACACTTTTCACAAACATATCAGAAGACTGTTTACAAGTAGATGCTAGCCACTTAGTAAAGTTCAAGCAGATATATTTACCTAAAAATGTCATGTACTAAATCTTTATTTTAGTGATGGAGTTAAAATATTTTATATTCTCCTAAATATTTGTTTCAGTTATCAATAGTATAAAAACACCCACTGGATAAAGTATAAAGTGAAACAACAAAAACAAACTTCACTTTCCTAAGAAGTCTTAAAATTTTACTTATTCAAAATAAAAATCTACTCCTAACACAGATAAGGGAATAGGATAACAAGAAATCACTCAAAATTGTTAATTTCTCAAAATATACTGAAAAGGTAATTTTGCCATATAGGCTAGTATTTGTGATAGGAAAATATCCTACGCAAAAACCGACTCTGTCTTTCTTTAGGTATGAGTCTCAAATTTGTGTGTGCTTGTGGCTTCAATTTTATTCATGCATGTGTCCTTTGTTACTAATTACTAAAGAACATGCACTTTGAGTTAATATTTGAAGACTAAGGAAAGGTAGACATACTCTTCACCCTGTCTAATCACTGACTTTACCGTTTATTAGAGTTACACGTTTGAAAAATGGTTGTACCGTTAGGGTAGCACAGGCTAGAGCATCTCTCTGTGTAGTAACAACCAGCACCTGCGAGCTTTTATGATCTTCAGAAGCTCCTATCATTGAGCTCACTGGCCCAGACCATAACTTAAAATCATTACATACTGGCCGGCGCCGCGGCTCACTAGGCTAATCCTCCGCCTAGCGGCGCCGGCACACCAGGTTCTAGTCCCGGTCGGGGCGCCGGATTCTGTCCCGGTTGCCCCTCTTCCAGGCCAGCCCTCTGCTGTGGCCAGGGAGTGCAGTGGAGGATGGCCCAGGTGCTTGGGCCCTGCACCCCATGGGAGACCAGGAAAAGCACCTGGCTCCTGGCTCCTGCCATCGGATCGGTGCGGTGCGCCGGCCGCAGCGCGCCGGCCGCGGCGGCCATTGGAGGGTGAACCAACGGCAAAAGGAAGACCTTTCTCTCTGTCTCTCTCTCTCACTGTCCACTCTGCCTGTCAAAAAAAAAAAAAAAAATCATTACATACTGGTGATGCGAAAGAGATAAGCAGAGAGTGAATGTGTGGTTCCAGATTTAAGCTTTCAGTATAGTCTCAAGGTGACTCATGTTTGGTCACAGCAGAGTTAATGCAAAAGACAAAAATCTAGTCACAGAATTTACACCCTCCAAGGGTTCTGACAGGGCATTTTAAACATTTAAGCAATGCAAATAGTGCACTATCATGATATAGCATCTCTGAAAAGCCCCAGCAACCTCAGCTTTTGACACACAGGCGAAATGTCAAAGCCAAATTTGCGCAGCTATTCAAAGGTCACAACATGGTCATCTTTAAAAGGAAAAATCTCCCAAGAAAGTGTATGTGAAAGTAAGTGTCTACAAGGGCATTTATAAAGGGGAGTAAAATGAAAGGCAGCAGATAAAAAGAACTTGGAATGGTCACAATGCCTATGAATTTTTGAGATCTGTTCTACGAGTGTGACTGAAATCCTATAGAATCTCACAGGAAAACTTCCTTGTTCATTACCTTTATTGTACCTGTCACTCAGAAATCACCTTCAGCTCAAGACGGGAAGATTACCAACTACTTCTAAAGCTTTATGAAGACAAAAAATGGGGACGTGGTGACAAAGCTGACACTTGGAAAAGGTGATGAGGGACGTTCTCACTTCAGACACGGTTCCATTCGCAGGAAGCCCCCTCCTCCTTCATTCTTCTCCTTTTTTGCTGTGAGTTCTACCCACTCAGTTCAAGTTCTACCTCTTCCACAGAGAGGATCCCTGTTACTGCAGCCCAGGCACCTTTTGCCAGTGGGAACAGGTGTACCTGGGCACACGCACACCCCACAGATAGGCGTATTTATAGTACTCTTGTTATAGACTAATTTCTTGAGGTCTTCCTGCTTTCTGGTTCCCTAAGGCCCACCCAGCGCGTGATAACGCTCAGGGCGTGTGCTAAGTGTGACAATCCACCGTTGTGCTCAGGCCTAGTAATACCGGGGTGCAAAATGAAACAGCTGGGGGCTGTGTGAGACCTCCAGCCAGGTGCATCTGCCGCTTGGCTGTGAGACAGGTAAACTGGAGGAGAACCAGTCTCTGTCAAGTAACCAAAAGGACCACGGGTGTGGGTGTGTGGGTGTGTCATTTACCGTTTCTGGGCTGCACTCTCCGCACCGGCGTCCAGTCAGATGGCCTGAGTCTAGGTCCCTGCTACACGCCACACTTTGTAAAATCAGTTAACCAACCTGTCCCTCGATGCAAAACAGGGCCACTACCTATGACTTCTGTCAGCAGCCTGTGGCCAACATCAATCGGGAGAAGCAGCCACAGTTAAGTGCGGAGTGCCTACCTTCCTTACAGAGCCACACGGACAGGGCTCCGGCTACACGCTGAGGCCCCGGGGGCCTGGGCTGCCTTACCTTCAAGGTAGCACAGTTGTGGTCCCGTGAGAGCGAGTGCCAGGGCACCAGCCTCCAGGACAATTAGCGGGACGGGAGGCCAAGCGTCCTGGCCCCTGGCCCTGTTCCAGGGTGTGGAACACTACCCCACCCCTGGGGCCAGCGAACGTTGTTTGAGCGCCTACTGGGTGCCGGAGCCGGCAGGGGGTGGGGTGGGGGTGGGGGGGCGACACTCACTTGTTCCTCCGGATCCAGTCGATGAGGGCGCGCACCTCCGGCACCTCGTCCAGTGCCGGGGGCTCGCCGGTGCTGAACTGGTCCGGGAAGCTGCGATTGAGGTCGCGGCCGCGGCTGTTGTCCCGGCCGCTGGCCCCGGGCGGGCCGCCGTCGCCGAGGCCGCAGTCGCCCTCGCGCGCGCGCTCGAAGCCGTCGGGGTTGAGGCTGGGCAGCACGTACACATCGGTGGTGTTGAGCAGGCGGACGAGGCGCGGGTCCCCGCGGCGGTAGCCGGCCGCCAGCTCGCGGGCCAGGTAGACCAGCACCTGGCGCGACACGGTCTCGTCGCCGTGCATGTTGCCCACCAGCTTCACCTGCGGCCGGCCGGGCAGCAGCGGGCCCCCCGCGTCGGGCCCCTCGGCCAAGGGCGCCGCGTCTCCGTCAGGGAGCAGCGACCCCAGGCCGGCCGTGAGGCGCAGCACCCACAGCGGCCGGCCCTCCACCGAGCGGCCGATGCTGAAGAGGCGGGCCAGGCCGGGGGGGCCCGCGGCCGCCGCCTCCCTCAGCGCCGTGCCCAGCTCCTCTTCGTGATAGTAGCGGTCGAACTGGCCCTCGGCCGCCGGGGCGCCAGCGCTCGTCGTCGTCGTGGTCGCCTCCGCCTTCTTGATGTGCGCCGCCCGGCCCGGGCTCCTCAGCAGCAGAAGGCACAGCAGCAGCAGCGGCGGGAGGCGCCCCGGCCGCCACGGCGGCCGCGCGTCCCCGCCGCTCGCCATCTTCCAGCAGCGCCGCTAACCCCGGCTCCGTTCCCGCAGCTCCGCGCTCCGGGCAGCCGGGGCCAGCCGGATCCCCTCCGCGCCTAGCAACCCCATCCCGCCCTCCGGCCGCAGCCAATCGCGCGCGGGCCTGCAGCGGCGTCACGCCAGGGGGTGGGGCTGCCCTTAAAGCGGCCGATTCCCTCAGGGTGCGCCTTCCCCGCGCCGGCCGCCCCCGAGTGTGGTCCCTCTCCTTTGCTGAGGCTCTTCTCGCTCTCCTCCCCGCCTCCCAGTTTCCTCTTCGGCGTTCTGCGCTCTCAGCCTCTTCTCTGGGCCTGTCGCCCCCTTTCTCTTTGAGTCCCCTTCCTGGCTCCCTCCCACCTTTGTTGCAGCTTTCCTCCGAGGCGCTTTAACGCTTAGCGCCGAGAATCGACAGAATCCAGGACTCGAAAAGATCTATAGGTTCGAAGGAATCTACGTTCGAAGAGTCCGAGGACGGCCTCCTGGACCCCGTCTGCTCGCACTGCCTCCTCGGGGCTCGCCCTGCGCGCTGTGGAAGAGAAGGGGACCCCGGAGGAGGGCGGGCTCGCCTGCATGCTTGTGTGGAAACTCGGCGTCCCCCTTGGGTGCAGAAATCCGCTCCGCAGAAGGCCCCCTTCGGGCTAAGGTCACCTACTTCTCAAGGATCCACGTTGTCGCGCTGCAAAGTCATTCCCTGTGTGTGCCGCCAAGAGCCCTCCTCCGGCAGATTTCCCCTCACGACTCCCGAGCCCACCTCTCGCACCGCTTCTACAGATAATGAGAAATAGATGTTAATCACTACGGCCCTAGAATGGCATTTTTTCTGTAGCAGGTTTGACATTTCTGGAAACACTTGCTTGGTGGGTGTAATTCCTGAACTCCCAAGCGTTCATCCTAAACTGGCAAATCCAGTGTCTAATCAAAGTCCAGAGAAACGGTCTTTTAAACTGGCCTTTAAAGTAGTAAGCGCTCCTTACTGTAGCTTGAAGAAACACAATCCCTTTATCTTGTGTGAACATCTCCCTGTCCAACAACATAATGGCAATAACTGATACAAAGTTCCGTCTTCCAGAGCCAGATACTATAAGATATTCTTGAACTCTGAACTCTCATATGGCTGGTAGACTTTAATAATTTATTTATCAAATATTTATTAAGCAACTACTATGTGCCAAAGCTAGGTGCTAGGAAGCAGCCCATTGCTCTGCCCAGTGGGAGAGTCAATGCAGTTTATGATAAATGTTAGGGTAGATGTTTGGGGGCACAGGTGAGGGAAACCTGAGGAGAGAAGCCTCCGGGGAAGGGAGGGATTCCGGGCAGGAGGAGCCAACACCGCAAGCTACAGCTGCAAGGTTTGAGAGTGTATACTGGATGCGTCGGGAACTGCAAGCAGGTCAGGACTGCCGGAATGCAAGGGCTCACAAGCTGTAGAGGTGACAGGACACAAGCTGGAGAAGCGGGCTTGGCAAACCAGGATCCAGGGAGCGCACTTAACGCAGATCATGGATGACCCCGATGGATTTTAAACTAAGAAAAAGCTCCCTGACAGTAACATGGAGAATGGAACCCAAGGCCTAGCACTTGAGGCTGAAAGATTTTTAAGGAAGACATGAGGCGAGTAGACTTGAGGAGGGCCTGAAGGAGGGCCGTGCCAGTAGGAGTTGAAAGAAGAAAATGGTAGCAAAGCGCACAGGAGCTGGTGACAGAGACAGGATTGAGGCTGACCCCATATTACAGGCTAAGCAACCTGGCAGGTGTGGGATGAGGGGCAGGACAGAAGAGCGCGCGGGTGCAGGTGAAGACCAGTGCTGTGCCCTGGGAGCAAGCCCCGTGGGCGTGGACCTGGGACCGCTTCTTCTGCATGCCCGATTTGATCTGGTCCCGGTGCACAGCAGCTGCAGCTCCTCACAAACAAAGCCCCAACTCTGTGTAGAGCCCACTCCTCCTCTGGGAGTGCTTAATCAGTACACAGAGCACTGGACCATCTCCCCAGTCAAAGCAGCCCCAGGGGACATGTTAACTGCTAATCAGATATTTCCTTTTCTACCATTTTCACTCTCCTCTGAAGCCTCTTCCTGGCCCCTCCTCGCATGCTGGGCAAGCGGCTGAAAAGTAAATAAACAAGCCTGAGGGCTGTGGGAGAGTGTGATGTAACCTGAGCCCCAGCCCTCCGGGAATCCCTGCCTCCCGCAGAGCAGCGCCTCGGAGGCCAGGTCTGGAAGCCTCTTAGCAGGTACATTGTCCCTGTCCCTGCTCGATGGAGGGGAAAAGGAGGGCGGGAGGGCTGGGTTTCAGGTTTACTTCCAGCTGAATGCCTCCACCAGTGTCGGAAGGCAAGCACCTCCCCATCCATAAACGAGTAGGGAGCTTGGAGAAGGCTTGAAGTTTAAAAAAGGCTTCCTGTTCACAGGAGCAGTGTAGCAATCACCTGGTTTTTAAAAATAGGGCAGAAGCTGTTGAATGGCCAGCCTGATTCAGTAATTACTTTCTTAAAAAGACTGGTCGGTGTTTTGGCAGAGCAGGTTAAGCCGCTCCCCTACCCTTGGGATACCTACATCCTATGTCAGAGTGCCTGGTAGTAACTGGGGCTCCTCCATTTTTGATTTAGCTTCCTGCTAATGTGCCTGGGAGGCAGCAGATGATGGCCTAGGTACTTGGTTTCTTGCCTCCAGCATGGGAGACCAGGATGGATTTCCTAGCTCCTGGCTGTTGCAGGCATTTAGAGTTAACCAGTGGACAAAAAGTCTCTCTCTCTCTCTCTCTCTCTCTCTCTCTCTCTGTTACACTGCCTTTCAAATAAACAAATAGTTTTTTAAAACAAGTAATTAAAGGGCAGCTTGTGTCATGAACTTGCAAGTGTCTCAAACACTCACAGGTATATACATTGTAGCGAAAGTGCTTCTGCACTAGGTGCTAGAGGATTGGAAGATGCAGAAGATCCCCCCCTCCCACAGCCCAGGATCCAGTGAGGGTCCACGGAACACAGACAGCAAAGGACAGGATGGGTCTGTGGCGTCGGAGCTGTGAAACAGGCACTGTGCTAATCTCTTTCACAATGGCGGCCCCACTTAATCCTCACAAGGATCCTCTGAGGTAGCTGCTATCCTCAGTCCCCCTTCACAGGCGAAGAAATTGAGGCACAAGGTCACACAGCTGGCAAGCCACTGATATCAGGACTCGAACTCAGTGTTTGGTTTCCTAGTCTGTGCAGTTAACCTGTGTAGTAGAATTGCTTCCACGGAGTGACTATAAAAACAAGAACAGAAACCTGCCTTTGGAACGCAAAAGAAAAAGCAACGGTGATAAAGAGTCAGAAAATTTCACCAATGCATTTAGATCCTGAGCCGTTTTATCTCATTTAATTCTCGGAAAAAAGAAATAACTGGGGCAGGTTGTTTCTGAGAATTAAGGAAGATCCTCACCGTGGTTTGAATAAGATATGGCTCCCTGGACTCCTGCAGATATTTAAACCCCAAAGTCCTAGGTCACACTAATATGTGGAACTTAACCCAAGTAGGTCGCTGGGACAGGTCTTCAGCAGGTACCCCTCACAGTCTGGTTTGGTATAAAACCTCTCTCTCGGCTTTCTTTTTTCTAAATATTTAATTTATTTTATTTGGGAGGTAGAGTTAGGGATGGTGGGGAGGGGGAGAAAAGTCTTCCATCTGCTGGTTCATTCCCCAAATGGCCGCAACAGCCAGAGCTGGGCTGTTCTGAGCCAGGAGCCAGGAGCTTCTTCTAGGTCTCTCAGTTGGGCCTTCTTCTTTTTTTTTTTTTTTTTTTTTTTTTTTTTTTTACAGGCAGAGTGGACAGTGAGAGAGAGAGAAAGACAGAGAGAAAGGTCTTCCTTTTGCCGTTGGTTCACCCTCCAATGGCCGCCGCGGCTGACGTGCTGCGGTCAGCGAACCGCGCCTATCCGAAGGCAGGAGCCAGGTGCTTCTCCTGGTCTCCCAAGGGGTACAGGGCCCAAGCACTTGGGCCATCCTCCACTGCACTCCCTGGCCACAGCAAAGAGCTGGACAGGAAGAGGGGCAACCGGGACAGAATCCGGTGCCCCGACTGGGACTAGAACCGGCATGCCAGCGCCGCTAGGTGGAGGATTAGCCTATTGAGCCGCGGCGCCGGCCCGGCCATCTTCTACTGCTTTCCCAGGCTATTAGCAGGGAGCTGAATTGAAAAGGGAGCAGCTGGGAACAAACTAGCACCCATATGGGATGCTTATGTGCAGGCAGAGGCCCAGCCTACTACACCACAGTGCCAACTCCTCCCCTCATTTTTCTTTTAATAATAAATCTTTTTTAAAAAAATATTTATTTATCTGAAAGTGAGAGTTACACACACAGAGAGGAGAGGCAGAGAGAGAGAGAGAGAGAGAGGTCTTCCATCTGCTGGTTCACTTCCCAAATGACTGTTAACAGTCGGAGCTTTGCCAATCCTTTCACGTATCCAAAGCCAGGAGCCAGGAGCTTCTTCTGGGTCTCCCACATGGGCACAGAGGCCCAAGCACTTGGGCCATCTTCTGCTGCTTTCCCAGGTCACAGCAGAGAGCTGGATCAGAAGTGGAGGAGCCAGGACTTAAACCTGCGCCCATATGGGATGCGGACACTGCAGGTAGCAACTTTACCTGCTACTCCACAGCACCAGCCCCTTAATAATAATTCTGAGGGACCAGAACTGTGGCGCAGCAGGTTAACACCCCTGAAGTGCCGGCATCCCATATAGGCACCAGTTCTAGTCCCGGCTGCTCCTCTTCTGATCCAGCTCTCTGCTATGGCCTCGGAAGGCAGAAGATGGCCCAAGTCCTTGGGCCCCTGTGCCCATGTGGGAGACCCAGAAGAAGCTCCTGGCTCCTGGCTTCAAATCGGCGCTGCTCTGGCCATTGCGGCATCTGGGGAGTGAACCAGGGGATGGAAGATCTCTCTCTCTCTTTGCCTCTCTCTATAACTCTTTCAAATAAATAAAATAAATCTTAAAAAAAAAAAAAAAAGGAGCCCAACCAGACAGCAAAAAAAAAAAATCTTAAAAATAATAATTCTGAAACAGAAAAAAAAAAACAAAAAACGGAGAAAAGAGAGCTTCAGGCAGAAAGATCAGCATGAAAATAGGTATGTGCTGGCTGGAAGGTGTGACATGCTGGGAGGGGCAGCAGGAAGCAAAGCCTAAGGGTAAGATGATGCCAGGTGATGAGGATCTGAAGCCCATCCAGGAGATTCTGCTCACTGCACCACAAATGGGAAGCCTGCAGAGCCTTCTGTGAGGAAGGATTATATGGAGCACGCTGTGTTTCAGACTCCACACAGAATCCCAGGGTTGCAGGGAGTAGGCTAAAGAGCAGTTGCCTGGCATGGCAGGCAAGGTCGCCGCCTGCAGTGCCGGCATCCCATATGGGTGTTGGTTTGAGTCATGGCTGCTCCACTTCCCATCCAGCTCTCTGCTATGGCGTGGGAAAGCAGTAGAGGATGTCCCGAGTCCTTGGGCCCCTGCACCCACTTGGGAAACCCGAGGAAGCTCCTGGCTCCTGGCTTCAGATCGGCGCAGCTCCGGCCGTTGCAGCCATCTGAGGAGTGAACCAGCGCATGGAAGATCTCTCTCTCTCTCTCTCTCTCTGACTCTCCTTCTCTCTCTCTCTAACTCTTTCAAGTAAATAAATAAATTTAAAAAAAGAAAAAGAGCAGTTGCCATCAATCAGATAAGACCTGCTTCTGGAAAATTCAGTGACAACAGAAAGAACATAAACTTGAGCGATGTTTAGGTTACTGAACTAAGATTTGGCAACTTTGGGTAAGAGAGAAGAGGTACAAGCTGATGTCACACACTAATGAGGATGATCAGGTAGGTGGTTTTCCCTTTGCCCGAGACAAGGAAGGCAGAAGAAAAGAAGGTAAATGGGGAGGGTTTGGGGTGTGTGGGGATAGAGATTAAGTATTGGGTCTGGGATCTTTTAAGTGTGAGATACCCGTGTGAAATACAGAAGCAGATACGTGCAGCAAGCAGGACGAAGGTTTCTGATACAACATCCCTGGAGGCCACTCCAGGTGAGCGGACCAGGCAAGGGGCTGTGCCACCTCTGTAGGTGAAGAGATGCAGACAGGCCCGGCTGGTCCCAGTAGCTTCCTCACAGGTCAGAAATTAGACTGTTAGAGAGTCCTAGTCTTCAAATTTAGACTTTGCATCTCTCAGAGTTCTCTATTTAAAAAAAAAAAAGATTTATTGATTTATTTGAAAGAATTGAGAGAGAGGTGAAGTGACAGAGAGATAAAGAGATCTTCCATGCACTGGTTCACTCCTCAGATGGCTGCAACGGCCGGAGCTGAGCCAGGCTGATGCCAGGATCCTGGAACTCCCTCCAGTCTCCCATGTGGTGCAAGGGCCCAAGCACTTGGGCCACCTTCTGTTGCTTTCCCAGGTGTAGGGAGCAACTGGGAGCAACTCGGACTAGACTAAGTTACTGGAATTAAGACTTATTCTATGCATCTGCTCTCCCACAATATGGCTCTGAGAAGGGAGAACCAGCTTCTACACAGCTGCCTCCAGTTCAACCAATAAACTGTAGGACCTACTCCTGATTGGAGGAGAGCAGCGTACTCGGCGTGTGGGTAGCAGAGTTGGGATTGGTGGAAGGACTATAAAGGAGGAGAGAGACAACATGCACCAGGAACATCTAAGAGGAATACGTGTGCAGCCCCCGAGAGAGCCGGCCGGCGGTATGCCGCTCCCCCGCGGAAGTGGGGAAAGTGGCAGGGGGAACCGCCCTTCCACGGAGGTGGAAGGGACGGTAGCCAACCCGGGAAGAACCAGTAGCAAACCCGGGGAGGGCCGAGCAGACAAAAGAACAATGCAGGGTCGTGTGTCGTTCCTCCACGAAGACGGGGAGCGACACCCAGGTACATTAGCAGGGAGCTGGATAGGGAAGTAGAACACCTAGAACTCAAACTGGCACCCATATGGGAAACCCACACCACAGCTTAACCCACTGAGCCCCAGAGTTCTCAATTTAAATATGAACATACTTTGTTCATCTATTCAGTATATGTTAATTATGCAATTATAGATGTCAGACACTATTCATAAGAATAAAGAAAACTCCCTCCTTCAGGACATTTTAGATTTTCCTAAGAGAAGACAGTAAGCAAATATTCAAAATTAATTGGGCTTTCAGTGATAATAAGTACTAAGGTGAAAAATAAAGCAGAGAGAGGAAAGAGAGTGCATGGTGATTTTAAGTAGGGTCATCAGGGAAGATTCTCTGAAGAGAAGGCCGCTCAAGACCTAAGGGAGGGCCAGCACCATGGCTCACTTGGCTAATCCTCTGCCTGCGGCGCCAGCACCCTGGGTTCTAGTCCCGGTTGGGGCGCCGGATTCTCTCCCAGTTGCTCCTCTTCCAGTCCAGCTCTCTGCTGTGGCCCGGGAAGGCAGTGGAGGGTGGCCGCAGGTGCTTGGGTCTGTACCTTCTGGGAGACCAGGAGAAGCACCTGGCTCTTTACCAACGGAAAAAGGAGGACCTTTCTTTCTGTCTCTCACTGTCTAACTCTGCCTGTCAAAAAAAAAAAAAAAGAGTGCTTTGAGAAAGTTAGCCAGAGCCTTAGCAGAAAAACGCCTAGGAAAGCCTCACCAGAAAGTCCTCCACCCCAGTAACACTCCTGTGCGTTGCTCTCGTCAAACAAGGGCCACTTTGCGGGAGCCTCAATAGGAAATCTTTAGGTATGCACCTTACAAAACTGATTTCCCTCCTTCTGGCTTCTTTTTTCCCCCCTAATTCAAACAAGTCTTTAAAGGGCATACTTTTTTTTTTTTTGACAAGCAGAGTTAGACAGTGAGAGAGAGAGAGAGAGAGAAAGGTCTTCCCTTTTCCGTTGGTTCACCCCCAAAGTGGCCGCTACAGCCGGCGTGCTGCGCTGATCCGAAGCTGGGAGCCAGGTGCTTCCTCCTGGTCTCCCATGCGGGTGCAGGGCCCAAGCACCTGGGACATCCTCCACTGTCTTCCCAGGCCACAGCAGAGAGCTGGAATGGAGGAGGAGCAACCGGGACTAGTACCCAGCACCCCAACCGGGACTAGAACCCGGGGTGCCGGCACTGCAGGAGGAGGATTAGCCTAGTGAGCCGTGGTGTCGGCGGGCATACATTTTTCTTTAGTTAATCCTGTGAAAAGGACTGCCTTGGCATTGCTCAGTACCCAGGACCCTCGGTTCATTAGGGTGGACTAAATGGCTGGTATCATTGCTTACATAAGTGTTTTGAAACTGATAGGTTATGTTGAGAAACTTTCTATTTTTTACTTTTAGTTCCTTTTTCCATAAACATTTTGAAGTTCCCTCAGTGGCTCAACTTCTCATCTCCCTCAGGTTTTTTTTTTTTTTTTTTTTTTTTTTTTTTGACAAGCAGAGTTAGACAGTGAGAGAGAGAGAGAGAGAAAGGTCTTCCTTTTTCCGTTGGTTCACCCCCAAGTGGCCACTACGGCCAGCGTGCTGCGCTGATCTGAAGGCAGGAGCCAGGTGCTTCCTCCTGGTCTCCCATGCGGGTGCAGGGCCCAACCAAGTACTTGGACCATCCTCCACTGCACTCTCGGGCCACAGCAGAGAGCTGGACTGGAAGAGGAGCAACCGGGACCAGAACCGGCACCCATGTGGGATGCCGGTGCTGCAGGTGGAGGATTAACCAAGTGAGCCACAGCGCCGGCCCTGATCCCATTTCTTTAACATTTCCACTGAAATCTGCTTTTGTCTGCAGCTGAGCTGGGTGCAAGAGTTTTGGCACCCATTGAACAGAGAGTTTGTGCCACTCTAATTTTTTATCAGAATTACATAAATTGAGCTGATTGAGATGTCTTGGTGTTGGCTGTTGTTTCCGCTGTTAGTCATCAGTCCTCTTCAATTAGGGCATTAACAAGATTAATTTATTCCCTCACAAATTAATGTGCCACTGCAGATTTCATCTCCAATACCATCTCATCCCCTCTTAAAATGAGTTATCCATTCGTAAACTGTTGATTTCTTTGGGCACATGGTCCCCATCAGCTTTTTGTAAAGCATCAATGCTTTCACCACCCAAGTTTACCATAAATTGGATATTTGTTCTTTTTTTAAATATTTTATTTTATTTATTTGAAAGGCAAAGTACAGACAGAGGGAGAGACAGAGAGGTCTTCCATCAGCTGGTTCACTCCTCAAATGGCCACAATGGCTGATCCAAAGCCAGGAGCCAGGAGCTTCTTCCAGGTCTCCCACATGGGTGCAGGGGCCCAAGCACTTGGGCCATCTTCCACTGCTTTCCTAGGCCATAAGCAGAGAGCTGGATTGGAAGTGGTGCAGCCAGGACATGAACCGGCACCTATATGGGCTGCTGGCATTGCAGAGGGAGGCTTAGCCTACTACACCACAGCCTCGGCCCCTGGACATTTGTTGTTGCTTCAATTTTAGCAGTACAAGATGGCCCAAGTCCTTGGGCCCCTGCACCCACATGGGAGCCCAGAAAGAAGCTCCTGGCTCCTGGCTTCAGATTGGCCCAGCTCCAGCCATTGAGGCCATCTAGGGAGTGAACCAGCCGATGCAAGACCTCTCTCTCTTTCTCTCTGCATCTGCCACTCTGTAACTCTGCCTTTCAAATAAATAAATAAATATTTAAAAAAGAAAAAAAAAAAGATCATCTAGAGCCCACAGACCACCGAGGAAACTGAGTATTTCAGAGATGTGGCTGATCATACTTAAGTCTGTTTTTTTCCTTTTTGAATTTTTATTTATTTCCACTTTATTTCAAAGACAGAGATCTTCTTGTCCACTGATTCACTCCCCAAATGCCCATAAGAACTAGGATTGAGCCAGGCTGAAGCCAGGAGCTTGGGTCTCCCACATGGATGGCAAGGACCCAACTCTTTGGCCATTATCTGTTGTCTGCTAGGATGTGTGCACATTAGCAGGAACCTGGATCAGAAGTAGAGGGGCTGAGACTTGAACTAGGCACTCTGATATGGGATATAGACATCCTAAGTGGCAACTTAACTACTGTGTCAAATCCATGGCCAATATTTAAACTTTAAAAGGATCACTTTGGCCACTCTTATGAAAGCAGACCAATGAGGCTAAGGAGGTTGTGTAATAATCCAGACAAAATGGTGACCAGGGTGAGGTACATGGTAGTAAGACGGTGAAAAGTTGTTGGATTCTGGATATTTTGAAGGTAGAGCTTACAAAGTTGGCAGAACTATTAGAAAGAATGAGAGAAACAGAAGAATCAAGGATAAATCCTGGATTTGATCTAATCAACCAGAAGAAAGGAGGTGCCATTTACCTTATGAGGATTTCTGGAGAACAGTTTTATGGGGAAATATCGTTAGTTCAATTTTAGAGATGACTTTTAGACATGCCAGTAGTAAAGTAGGCCATTGGCTAGATGGTGCAAGTGGGTAGATGTAGAAGTGTGCTGACCGTAACAGTTGAAGAGTGAAGGATACTGTGTAAGTCATGAACCTGGATCACCAAAGGGGTAAGAAAGGAAAGAGGCAGAGACCAAGATCAGAAGACTAAATCCTGAACCCCTGAGACACTCAACATATAGAGGTAGGGAATAGGAGGAGGAATGAGCAAAGAGACTGAGAAAGAGGGGCCAGTGAGCTGGGAGAAAAAAATCAAGAGAGCATGAGTTCTTGGAGGCCACATGAAGAACACTTCTCAAGCAAGGGAGAGTAATCCATTACATTAATACTGCTCGGCGGGCAAGTAAGATGAGGACCAAATCAAATCGATCATTTGATTTAGCAATGCAGATTACTGATGACCTTTATATGACTAGTTTTGGTGGAATAGTGTAGGGAAATTCTTTTATTATTATTATTATTTGACAGATAGAGTTAGACAGTGCAAGAGACAGAAAGATCTTCCTTCTGTTGGTTCACCTCCCAAATGGCCGCTAGGGCCGGAACTACACCAATCCAAAGCCAGGAACCAGGTGCTTCCTCCTGGTCTCCCATGCGAGTGCAGGGGCCCAAGCACTTGGGCCATCCTCCACTGCCCTCCCGGACCACAGCAGAGAGCTGGACTGGAAGAGGGGCAGCCAGGACTAGATCCTGGTGCCCACATGGGATACTGGTGCCACAGGTGGAGAATTAACCAAGTGACCCATGGCGCCGCCCCCCTCCCTCCCTCCCCCCTTTTTAAAAAATATTTATTTATTTGAAAGGCAGAGTTACAGAGAGGCAGAGAGAGAAAAAAAATATTTTCCATCCGCTGGTTCATTCCCCAAATGGCCACAATGGCTGGAGCTGTGCCAATCTGAAGCCAGGAGCCAGGAGCTTCTTCCAAATCTCCTACGGGGGTGCAGGGACCCGAGAACTTGGGCCATTTTCTACTGCTTTCCCAGTCCATGGCAGAGAGCTGGATCAGAAGTGGAGCAGCCAGGACTCGAACGGGTGCCCAAATGGGATGTTGGCACTGCAGGCAGTTTTACCCACTACACCACAGCATCAGCCCCCACAGGGAAATTCTGAACGGGAATTCAAGACAGAACATAATGTGATAAAGTAGAATAAGTCTTTGGAGGAGAATAATTAAAGAGGTGTAGAAATATGGAAAAGCTGTAAGGTAATATAAGGTCAACAGAGAGTTTACAAAATGGGACAAAGGGAATATAAGGCCAAGAGAGACCTTGGTCTCTTGGTTTTTTTCTTTGTTTTTGTTTTTTAAGATGGGAGAAATTACAGGTTGTTTGTGTACTGATGGGGATGATTTAGTAAACTGGGAGAATTTGATGATGCAATGGAGAGAAGGGAGAATTGTTAGAGCCATGTCCTTGGCTATGAGAAGCTGAGAATGGATGGGATCTAATGCACCACATGTGAAGGGATTAGTTTTAGGTTCGAGAGAAAACACTTCATTCGCAGGCACAAATGGAAAGTCAGAATGCACGGATGTTAAGTGGGCAGGTGAGGTGTTGGGAACGGTGAGTGTTCTCCCATGACTGCTTTTATTTTCTTCATGAAATGGGAAGAAAGGATGTAGGCGTAGGTGTGAGAGGTTTGTGGAAAAAGAAAGTTGTGGAGTGGTTATCCTACAGAGTGGAAGAGATAAGGGTGAGTAATGACAGTTTTCAGCCATTGGCCATGGGAGCCAGCGGCTGCCTAAGTGTGATCTTGAGCTGAAAGCTAATGGGGCGTAAAATAGAAAGGTTTTGGTTTTGTTTTGCTTGTTTCGTGTCTCCAGAGATGAAAAGTGTGGTTACGGTTCAAGAACCGAATTCTGAAACTCCAGCAGCTACCTGATGGATGGGGGGACCTTGAGAAAGTGAACCTAGAAAAGACGAAAGACCGGCTCACAGTGAAAACCTCCATTTCAGTTCTCCTCCAGGTGGGACTCTCTCTAGCGTCACCTCCCCCTGACAAGCAGCCACAGCAGGACGAAGTCAAATCCTAGCAGTCTGCAGGCCAAGAAACACCGGTAAGCAGTGAAGTCATCTCAGAACCCAAGAGGAAACCACCTGAAAGCAAATTTGGTGTGAGAAAGGCGAGTGTCACGTCAACCACAGTCTATACAGCACCCTCTCACTTCTACGTGTGCTTTAGTGTGTATTGTCTTACCCAGTGCTCACTACTCTGGGGGCGCCCAGACAACCTACACAGGTGACAGTTTTTAAGGTGCCACTAACTAGCTCAGGCAAGTCACGTAGAGAGATACACAGCACAGCTGGGAACTTCAGCCCAGCAGCGTACTTCAAAAAGTTTATGGAAAAGTGAAATTAAGAGATAAGTGTGTGTTGATGCAAAAAATTTTCAATCCTTGGGGCCAGTGTTGTGGCACAGCTGGTAAAGCCACTGCCTGCAACACCAGCTGGTTCTGTCCCCTGGCTGCTCCACTTCTGATCCAGTTTACTGCTAATGGCCTGAGGAAAGCAGTGGCAGATGTCCCAAGTGTTTATGCCCTGCCACCCATATGGGAGACCTGGAAGAAGCTCCTGGCTTCAGCCCGTGCAGCCCTGGCTGCTGTGGCCATTTGGGAAGTGAACCAGTAGATGGACAATCTCTCTTTCTCTCCGCCCTCTGTAACTCTGCCTTTCAAATAAATTAATTAAAAAAAAAAAAAAAAAAAACAGCCAGGTAGGATATAACTCTGCCCTCTGTAGCTTAGCTGGAGGGCACTTTGCTTTTTTTTTTTTCCTTTATATTTTGCTGTTATTTGGGTTTGGATGGTTTTATTTTGTTTGTATTTTACATTAAAAAGAAAGCCAGAGTTTCTTCTTGATTCCTTGGAATCTTCATTTTTCTAGGCCCAAGAGAAGTAAACAATGTCTGTGGAAAGTTCTTTTAAAGCTTGCCCTTGGTTGGGCAGACCTCTTGTGTGGGGAGCAACTGGAAGTAACTCGGACTAGACTAAGTTACTGGAATTAAGACTTATTCTATGCATCTGCTCTCCCACAATATGGCACTGGGAGAGGAGGAAACAGCTTCTACACAGCTGCCTCCAGTTCAACCAATAAACTGTAGGACCTGCTCCTGATTGGAGGAGAGCAGCGTACTCGGCGTGTGGGTAGCAGAGTTGGGATTGGTGGAAGAGGACTATAAAGGAGGAGAGAGACAACATGCACCAGGAACATCTATCTGAAGGAACACGTGTGCAGCCCCCGAGAGAGCCGGCCGGCGGTGTGCCGCTCCCCCGCGGAAGTGGGGAAAGTGGCAGGGGGAACCGCCCTTCCACGGAGGTGGAAGGGACGGTAGCCAACCCGGGAAGAACCAGCAGCAAACCCGGGAAGGGCCGAGCAGACAAAAGAACAGCACAGGGTCCTGTGTCGTTCCTCCACGAAGACGGGGAGCGACACTCTTGCACTTCATCTTAAATTTCGGTTAGGCCTACTTTCCAGGGTGCACATGTGCTGCTTACCAAGCATGAGGTCATGACTGTGATGTTGATCTGTGTCAGCCAGCACCAAACGGACAGTGATTCATGAGGCAGGGAGGGAGGGAGGGAAGCAGGTAACAGACACTTTCAATTGTACACATCAGAAAACCTGACTCATTCCAGCCTGAACAATAAATGGGATTTATTGGCTCATATAACTGAGAAGTCCAAAAGAGAAGTCTGGATCCAGGCATAGCTTATCCTGTGGCTACATGGCCACCAAGCACCTGATTTCTTTTTTGTTCTTGGCCCTGCCTCCCACAATGTTCACTTTATTCTAAGTCTGACTCCCCTTGTGATTCTAAGAGGGCTGCCAGGAGCTTCCAAAGCCACGTGCTTTCTCATCACACACAGAAAAAAAAAAACAACAACAACCACAGAGGATGCCCTTGTCCTAGCAAAATTGTAAGTTTCATTCAGATTGGAGCAGCCAAGTGCCTATCCCAGAAGAGATCACCATGCTCATGGAGGTAGCATGTGCTGATGGGCTTAGGGTAGGCGATGTGCTCCATTGCCAGGGCCAGGGATCCAGTCTGATTCCCATGAACAATGTGGATCCCCAAACGGAAATCAAACGCGCCCTGTCCTGGGCTGCGGAGCGTATTACTGTGCCCTAGACAGAAGGGAAAAGAAAGGCAACAAGTAGAGGACGAGCTGCAATGCAGTGAACTAAGTGATAGGATGAACAGGCGCTGCTAACCAACAGCTGCCCGGCACTTCAGAGTTTGCGCTCTGCTTTCTGTACAGTTTGTCTCATTAATCCCCACAATCCAAACAGGAACATCTGCCCTTATTTTTGGATGTTCAGCATCTGCAAACCCCTCCCTTCAACTGGGGAGCCCTTTGCCTTTGGAGTCTTCATGGAAGGCCGGGAGGGCCTTCTCTGCACAGGCTGAAAATGCGGGTCCTCACTCTGCCAGGGCACTGGCGCACAGCCCAGGTTTGCCCAACTAGATGAACCTGTGTCAGGCCTTCAGTTGGGAGCCAGTGACACAAAGAGGCAGAGGCTATGGATAATTCTGGCCAGGGTGAGATGGGAATGGCAAGAACATACTCGCTTCACACAGTTTATGGGGTGACAGAGCAAACAGGACATCTCTCCCAGCACCAGTGGTGCTGGAGGACAAGCTGCAGCAGCTGGCGCTTGGTGACAGCAGGGCAGTGTCCTAAGTTCTGCCACTTGCTCTGGGGCATTGTTCCAACCCTCCTAGCCATTCTGTGGGCTAACCAATAGGCTCTTTTTTTCTTTTTTTAAAGATTTATTTATTTGAAGGCAGAGTTACACAGAGAGAGGACAGGCAGAGAGAGATAGAGAGAGAGGTCTTCCATCTGCTGGTTCACTCCCCAATTGGCCGCAATGGCTGGAGCTGTGCCAATCTGAAGCCGAAGCGAGGAGCCTCTTCCGGGTCTCTCACATGGGTGCAGGGGCCCAAGGACTTGGGCCATCCTCCACTGCTTTCCCAGGCCATAGCAGAGAGCTGAATCGGAAGTGGAGCAGCCCGGACTTGAACCAACACCCAAATGGGCTGCCGGCATTGCAGGTGGCGGCTTTACCCGCTGTGCCACAGTGCCGACCCCACTATCTACTGCTATTGAAAGAGAAACACTCCAGAGATCTTGAGAGTGTGTCAACTGACACTTAGGGTTGGGGTGGGAAAGGTGGGACTCTTATCTTAAAGCGGACTGACTTAACAGACTGCTCTGGGAACAAGGGCCCATGAGAGCGGAATACACAGAGGGTGGGCATGGAAGAGAGAGAAAACTAGTAAAGGAGGAGGAATCAGGCTGCCAACTCCAGTGGTACCTCCGGGACTGCCGCAGAAACCGCAGCTTGCCCTCACGTTTCTAAAGGGGAGCTTTGGCTTGGCTGCTGTAGCATTTGCATAAGGCAGAGCTTTAGCAGAGGAAGCACAGGGAGGACGGGATTGCACGACACCAACGGTCTCAGCCTTTGCTGCTCTTCAGAATCAGCCAGGGACTGGAGTACGGGGGATGTGGATCGGCTACCTAATGGGCACAGTCTTTCCTTTTGGGGTGATAAAGATGCTGTATAATGTGACACATCTAATGGCTACACAAGGCTGTGAATGTTCCAAGTGCCACTGACTGTACATGTTTTTCAACTTAATATTTTATTTTCTGTTTTGAGATATTTTTAATTTGCTTTATAGTCAAAGGCTTACTGTATAAAAGTCAAAGGCTACTATATAAAAAGTCCATCAAATAAAAAGTTACAAGACCATAGTCTAGTGGCACAATAGGCAAGGACTATAAATAATAACCAAATGAAAAGATGTTCATCTTCACTTATGTAAATTTAAAAATATTCACAAAATTATTAAAATAATAGTATTATATAATTTATATCAATCTGGCAAAAAAAGTTTAAAGATTTCATTTATTGAGCCGGCGCCGTGGCTCAATAGGCTAATCCTCCACCTTGCGGCGCCGGCACACCGGGTTCTAGTCCCGGTTGGGGCGCCGGATTCTGTCCCGGTTGCCCCTCTTCCAGGCCAGCTCTCTGCTATGGCCAGGGAGTGCAGTGGAGGATGGCCCAGGTGCTTGGGCCCTGCACCCCATGGGAGACCAGGAAAAGCACCTGGATCCTGGCTCCTGCCAGGATCAGCGCGGTGCGCCGGCTGCAGCGGCGGCCATTGGAGGGTGAACCAGCGGCAAAGGAAGACCTTTCTCTCTCTGTCTCTCTCTCACTGTCCACTCTGCCTGTCAAAAAAAAAAAAAAAAAAAAAAAAAAAAAAAGATTTCATTTATTTACATGAAAGAGAGAGAGAGTTACAGAGAGAGGGAGAGACAGAGAGAAAGGTCTTCCATCCACGGGCTCACTCCCCAGATGGCCACAATGGCCAGAGCTGGTCCAATCCAAAGCCAGGAGCCAGGAGCTTCTTTAGGGTCTCCGACGTGGGTGCAGGAGCTCAAGGACTTGGGACATCTTCTGCTGCTTTCCCAAGCACATCAGTGGGGAGCTGGATTGGAAGTGGAACAGCCGGGACTCGAACCAGCATCCATATGGGATGTTGGCGCTGCTGGCCAGGGCTTTAACCCGCTGCACCACAGCGCTGGCCCACAGCAAAATTTTTTTAAAAAGTTGACAAAACACTGTATTTGCTGTAAAACTAATACTCATAAGCATTTCTTTTTTAATTTTAATTTTAGTTCCCACATACATGGAGAAGATATACTATTTGTCTTTTACATTATGTGAATTTTGCCATGAACAACCAAAACTGGCTCCCTTCATTCTTTTCATTCTCAGAGAGGGGAGAGCATGATAAAAGGCATACTTGTAGGTGGAGGAGTTTTAGAGAGAAAAGGAAGGTTGGAAGCAGCTCTTGAGAAAAGTGAGACTTTAGTGGGACATGATCTGCTCGGTGATGGGCCCAGTAATTTCCTTCTAGATGCCCTCAAGATAGCTTCAGCAAAGAGTTCCCATACTTGACTTTTCAAGGTTTTTATAGGAGTTAGATGTGGGTTTCTTTTGGGTGTGACTGTGCTGAGACAGGGCTAAATATAGCTTAGTTTTACTTGCGTTGTACCTCATACCTATGTTACAGACTTGCCCTAGCTGGCCCTAGATTTTAGCAACAAATTCAAATGTGACTAAGTACTCTCTTGCCCAGATGTAGTACAATATTCATAGATGCAAAGATTTCCTCCTATAGGAATGGCCTACTGTTGTATTCTTGCATAAGAAGCCCCAAGTGCCTCTCACACTCCCTAACTAGAAAAACATTCAGTTACCAGGGATAATCTGACAGCTAGCAATTTCAGCCTCTGATTTTGATGAAAATACTTGCTGGGACTGAACTGGCATAAACAAAGCACGTTCACACCCAGCCAGCTGGACTTCATCTCAAGAGTACAAGCTGAAGCTCCAGAAGGTGGGGGAGAGTGCTGCTATTTATGGCAAGAGTCTGCAGTCATCTCTCTGTTACAGGTCTGGGTGAAAAACGATGCCAAAGGAATTACAGCACTGGAGAAAGCAGCTACCGAAATGCTGCAAGCCCACACAAGACCCAAACTCCCTCGGAGGCCCTGAGTGCCAGAGACACAGGATACGAGAGTGGGTTTGCAGCTTCTCCAGCACCTATTATGGGATACAGAGAGCAAAGAGAGAGCCCAGGGAACTCACTTCCATGTTATTCTTCACGTCCTGGGGTCTGTAGCCCATCTGCCTCCTCCCCACCTTTCCAAGGCTTCTTGGAACATAATGACTTTCATCTTAGAATGAATTAAATTAACTCGTACTTGTAATACTATATAGAAATATAGAAATTGAGAGGGAATATCACCCCAACCATAAAGGTACAATTTCAGCAAATGTGGCCTTGTTCACCATACATTTTTTTTAAGATTTATTTACTTGAAAGATAGAATGAAACAGAGAGAAGAAGGGAGAGAGATCTTCCCTATTCCCCAAATGCCTGCAATGGCTGGTGCCAGGCCAGCTCGGGCCAGGCCGTATCCAGGAACTTCAGGTGTCCTCCCTGGGTGGTAGGGGCTCAAGTTCTTGAGCCATCCTCTGCTACCTTCAGTGTGCTAGCAGGAAGCTGGATCAGAAGCAGAGTAGCCAGTACTTGAACCAGGCACTTTGCTATGGGATGCAGGCCTACCAACTGCTGGCTTACCCCACAGTGCCACAACGCCTGGCATTCACCATATTCTTGAGCATTAGAGGTCACTTATTAAAACTGAATTCAGGTAACATGGGATCTGGAGGAAGCCAGGGGACAATGTTAAACTAGGGGGGACTTAGTAGGTGGCAGGCTTAGAGGAAAGCAGTATAGAAGTAAGTCAGGACCAGGAAGGAAAAGAGAGTTCCCCAAATGGCTTCCAATAGCCAAAATAATTAGACTTGAGGATCTTAGAATTACAGAATATAGAAATGTTCCAAAATTAAAAATTTGGCAATGGACGAAGAGTTCAAAGACAATGATTTACTGAATAAAGTTGGGTTTCAGAGGTAAGGATTGAATATCCAAAGAAGAACATGGAAAAAGGGAGAATATCACATGTGAGCAGAATGGGACAGGCCTGCTAGGGGACTGGAGTGGATTTTGGTGACTGGGCCCAACAAAATGTTGCTTGAAGGTGGTTCTCTGCTTCCAGTTCTTAAGTTAGCCTCAGAGATCACACCCACCAAAACCTAAATAGGATGGGTTCATGGATGGCTTAGACAAATTCATAGCAGAGTGATGCACAGGTTCAGAGGTGAAAAGCGTTTGGGGCCGGCGCCGCAGCTCACTAGGCTAATCCTTCACCTTGCAGCGCCGGCACACGGATTCTAGACCCGGTTGGGGCGCTGGATTCTGTCCCAGTTGCCCCTCTTCCAGGCCAGCTCTCTGCTGTGGCCAGGGAGTGCAGTGGAGGATGGCCCAAGTGCTTGGGCCCTGCACCCCATGGGAGACCAGGAGAAGCACCTGGCTCCTGCCTTTGGATCAGCGCGGTGCGCCGGCCGCTGCGGCAGCCATTGGAGGGTGAACCAACGGAAAAAGGAAGACCTTTCTCTCTGTCTCTCTCTCACTATCCACTCTGCCTGTCCAAAAAAAAAAAAAAAAAAAAAAAAGTTTGGGCTATATATAACCTGATTTATGTTATCCTTGGTTTGAAGAACAAGGATTCCAAGACTTTCAGATTTTATGGAAATAAATTTTTTTCTCAAAGATTAGGGAGACTATATAGACATTTGTTCTTTTACCTGCTTCAAAGAGTCCTCTACTTACTCAAGAACTACCCTTTCCCCACTCCAAGCATAGTTCTTGGCAGGGTTGCCCAGTCACAGTTTCTCTAATCTCCAGCTACAGGGTGGACACTCAACCAGGCTGGTCTCCACCCCAAACGCGGTGATTGACTCAAGGATGGCATGGGTCCTGGGACACAATAATCAGGGTTCCCCATCTGGAATGGGCCCGAGGGGACTTTCTCTCTGTTCAGCTGGAAGATTGTGTGGCTGAAAGCCTGGGCTTGCCTGAAGACACAGTTTCAGTTTAGTGGGGACGACTGACCTGTGGGAATGAAACCAATGTGCAGAGAGAAGCCGAGAGGAGGGACAGAGCTATGGGAGCCCACACATGGTGCCAGTCACTCCTGACAGCAGCCCTTCCTCTCCTCTCCCAGGTCTGGTTGCAGCAAACAACCAGTTCTGTGCTCTACTTAGATTGGTTTAAGTTGTGCTGCTGCTGCTTTGTTTTAAAGATTTATTTATTTGAAAGGCAGAGCTAGAGAGACAGGGAGAGGCAGAGATAGAGAGAGATATCTTCCATTCACTGGCCTACTTCCCAGATGACCACAATGGAGGGGGCTAGGCCAGGCTGAAGCCAGGAGCCAGGAGCTTCTGCTAGGTATCCCACATGGGCGCAGGGGCCCAAGCATTTGGGCCATCCTCCTCTGCTTTTCCCAGGCCATTACTAGGAAGCTGGATGGGAAATGGAGCAGCTGGGAAACAAACCAGTGCCCATATGGGATGCCAACATTGCAGATGGAACTTTACCTGCTATGCCCCAACACTAGCCCCTAAACTGTGTTTCTTTAACTTTTATCCAAAGAGTTATATCCTAGTAAAGCCATCCTGAAATAACTGACTGGGGAAAATTATAGAAAGTTGCCCAAGTTACATTTTTTTTTAAAGATTTATTTTATTTATTTGAAAGACAGAAAGACGGAGTTACAGAAAGAGGCAGAGACAGAGATGTCTTCCATCTACTGTTTTATTCCCCAGATGTCCGCAATGGCCGGAGCTGTGCCGTTCCGAAGCCAGGAGCCAGGAGCTTCTTCTGGGTCTCCCACGCAGGTGCAGGGGCCCAAGGACTTGGGCCATCTTCTACTGCTTTCCCAGGCCATAGCAGAGAGCTGGATTGGAAGAAGTGCAGCCAGGACTAGAACTGGCACCCATATGGGATGCCAGCACTTCAGGCCAGGGCGTTAACCCACTGTGCCACAGCGATGGCCCCTAGGTTACATGTTTTAAAATTGATGATGTCAGGGGCCAGTACTGTGGCGTAGTGGGTAAAGCTGCTGCCTGCAGTGCTGGCATCCCATATGGGCGCTGGTTCGAGTCCCGGCTCCACTTCCGATCCAGCTCTCTGCTGTAGCCTTGGAATTCAGTAGAAGATGGCCCAAGTCCTTGGGCCCCTGCACCCACGTGAGAGACCTAGAAGAAACTCCTGGCTCCTGGCTTCAGATTGGTGCACCTCCGGCCATTGCGGCCAATTGAGGAGTGAACCAGCAGATGGAAGACCTTCTCCCCGCCCCCCCGCCATGTAACTCTTTCAAGTAAATAAATAAATCTTTTTAAAAATGATGATGTCAAATGGTGAGGATGTGGAAGAACCAGTGCTCCCACACATTGCTTGGGGGGGAAGAGTAAAATGCCAAAAACTAAAAACTTTGAAAAACTAGCATTTTCAAATAAAGTTATACATACAACTTTCTGATGAGAGTAATTCCACTCCTAGGCATTTACCTAAGAGAGATAAAAATATATGTCCACAGAAAGATATATAAGAATGTTCATAGCAGCTTTATTAAAAGTAGCCCCAAATGGGAAACAAACCAAATAAGAACGGATAAACAAATTGTGATATATTCATACAATGGCTCAACACTTAGCAATAAAAATGAGTGAATTACAACAACAATGCTGGACTCCAAAAACATTATACAAGAACAACAACAACAACAACAAAAGCTAGATGCAAAGGATTCCATATTGTAGGAGTCTATTTTTATTAAGTAGAATAGACAAAGCTAATTTATTATGGTAACATCAAAACAGTAGTTTGGGAGGAGAGAGTGACTGAAAGGAGGCCAAGGGAATTTTCTGGGGTAATAAAAGTGTTCTGCATTTTGATCAGGGTGGCAATTACACTGACTGATTTCTCTGTCAAAATTCATCAAATGGGGATGGGTGTTTAGCCTAGTGGTTAAGATGTCAGTTAAGACTCCTGTATTCTGGGGCCAATGCTGTGGTAAAGTCACCGCCTGCAACACTGGTATCCCATGTGGGCACAGGTTCGAGTTGCAGCTGCTCCACTTCCAATCCAGCTCTCTGCTGGTGCACCTGGAAAAGTAGCAAAAGATGGCCTATTTGGGCCCCTGCACTCATGTGGGAGACTCAGAGGAAGCTCCTGGCTCCTGACTTTGGATTGGCCCAGCTCCAGTCATTGTGGCCATTTGGGGAGTGAACCAACAAATGGAAGATCTCTCTCTTCTCTCTCTCTCTCTCTTCCTCTGACTCTTCCTTTCAAATAAATAAAATAAACCTTTGAATAGAAAAAAAGACTCCTGTGTTCCATATTGGAGTGCATAATGCAGACCCTGGGAGAGTGGTGATGGCTCAAGCAATTGGGTTTCTGCCACCCATGTGCAAGTCCTGGATCCCATTCCCAGTCTTGGCTCTGTGGCTATTATGGGCATTTGGGGAGTGAACCAGTGGATGGTATCTCTCGCACTTTCTCTCTCTCAAATAAATAAATTTCAAAAATACTTGTAAGAAACCTCATCACCTGGCTTACTTAAAAATCTCTGTATTTTTAAAAGAAAACGGTATTTGCACACACATGCTCTTAGCAGATTGTAAACAGTAGTCAAAAAGTGGAGACAGCTCAAGTGTCCATCGACAGAAGAATAGATAAACAAAATGCTGTAAAGACATACAATGAAATACTTCCCTTTTTTTCCACCCCCTAAAAGGGAAGAGAATTCTTACATATGCGCAACAGGCATGAAGCTTGAGGACATTATATTACATGAAATAAGCCCATTGCAAAAAGACAAATAATGCACCATTCCACTTATGTACAGTATTAGAGTCATCAAATTCATGGAGATGGGGAATAGAATGATGGCTGCCAGGGGCTGGGAAGAGGACGGAAGGAGGGGATGGTGTTTAAAGGGAGAGGAGCTCTGGAGATGAAGTTGTACAACAACGTGAATGTACTTAGCACCACTGAACTGTATACTTAAGAATGGTTAAGATGGTACATTAAAGTAATGTGTGTTTTGTCACCAATTTTTTTAAAAAGGAAGAGATTATTGAAAGCAATTGCATAGGCACTAACATGAGGTTGTACACATTTTACTTTGCCAAGTAAGGATACAGAACATCAACAAACAACCTGCCATCTACTATGATTACCTGCATTGCATAAAAATAAGAATTTAAAGAAAAATGTTTGTTTGTTTGTTTGTTTGTTTTCCTGTCTATTGGTTCACCCCTGAAATGCTTGCTACAACCAGCGCTGGGCTAAATGAATGCCAGGAGCCAGGAACTCCTCTGGGTCTCCCATGTGGGTGGCAGCAACCCAAGCACTGAGTCATCATCTGCTGCTTCCCAGGTGCATTAGCAAGGAGCTGGACTGGAAGTACAGTGCGGCCGGGACTTAGACTAGCACTCCAGTATGGGATGTGGGCGTCTCAAGTGTTGGCTTTACCAGCAGTATTATAACACCTGCCCCAGGAAACAAAAAATATAAGAAGGACATAGTCTTAGAATAAAGAACAGTTATTTCCCACAAAATGACATTTGAATGTGTTTTCCCACATTATTCTAATTCTTTTGGCTTCATCATAAACAAGAAAAAAAATTCTTTCCATATCAGCACCAGTATGGAGACCAGAGTGTGGAATCACAATCAACAGATAATGCAATGTTGGCCGGCGCCGCGGCTCAATAGGCTAATCCTCCACGTAGTGGCGCTGGCACACCGGGTTCTAGTCCCAGCCGGGGCGCCGGATTCTGTCCCGGTTGCCCCTCTTCCAGGCCAGCTCTCTGCTGTGGCCTGGGAAGGCAGTGGAAGATGGCCCAAGTGCTTGGGTCCCTGCCTCCCAGGTGGGAGATTCAGATGGAATTCCAGGTTCCTAGTTTTGACCTGGCCCAGCCCTGGCCATTGTGGCCATTGTGGCCATATGGGTAGTAAACTAGTGGAAGCAAGATCTCTCTTTGTCTATCTCTCCCTCTAACTCTTTCAAACAAATAATTTTTTTAAAAAAAGATAATATAAAGTGGGTTAATGGGACTACCACTGACAAAATCCTTAGCCTACTGAACCAAGATTCTGACCCAGTGTGATATGTCTTGTGCCCTGAGAACACAGTTTCATTCATATACATAACAAAATCATGCAAAAATGTGCCCAAAGAGCTACTGGAGGTTGGAAGACCAGAGAGGCCTCTCCACCAGAGGATGGATGAGAGCTGGGCAGACATGATGTTCTCACACTGACACTCCTGGCCCTCCTGCACGTTTTAATTCTTGTGCCTTTTAATGTGACGCTGGCTTCTGCAGCAATAGGTCTTGCAGCTGTGGCTTCTCAGAAGGCAGGAAATGAAGAAACCCAAGCTTGAGGCAGCCAGGAGGCTGAGTCTGATGGGTGGTGGCGAGGTGAGAAGAAAATGCAACAAGTGTGAAACCACAAAGATACTGGGATCTGGCACCAGGGTTCAACGTTTGCAGCAGAGCTCCAGAAAATTCCAAATCTTTTCAGTGACCAAGCTTCATGTGGCTGCCTCGGCAGTGGTGAGGAAAGAGGGAAGGGGACATTGCAAATGGAGGTGGTCTAAGAGTTCTCAGGATCTACACACGGTCGATCTACTTCATAGTCTTTAAACGGCATTAAAATACTTTGTTAGGTGCAGGCAGTAAGCCTAGCGTTCAGATGTCTGTGTCCCATGTCAGAATGCCTAGGTTTCGTATCTGGCTCCGACGCTGGATTCCAGCTTCCTGCTAATGCAGACCCTGGGAGGCAGTGAGTTATGACTTGAGTAGTTGGGTCCTTGCCATTCACAGAGAGACATGGATTGAGCTCCCAGCTTTGGCCTGGCCCAGCCCTGGCATCTGGGGAGTGAATCAGCTTGCTGACTCTGCTTCTCAGGTACATTAAAAAGATGTATTTATATATTTGAAAGGTGAAAAAACTGCCGGCGCCGCGGCTCACTAGGCTAATCCTCCACCTTGCGGCGCCGGCACACCAGGTTCTAGTCCCGGTTGGGGCGCCGGATTCTGTCCCGGTTGCCCCTCTTCCAGGCCAGCTCTCTGCTGTGGCCAGGGAGTGCAGTGGAGGATGGCCCAAGTGCTTGGGCCCTGCACCCCATGGGAGACCAGGAGAAGCACCTGGCTCCTGCCTTTGGATCGGCGCGGTGCGCCGGCTGCAGCGCGCCAGCCGCGGCGGCCATTGGAGGGTGAACCAACGGCAAAGGAAGACCTTTCTCTCTGTCTTTCTCTTTCTCTCACTGTCCACTCTGCCTGTCCAAAAAAAAAAAAAAAAAAAAAAAAGGTGAAGAAACAGAGAGAGAGAGAGAGAGAGAGAGAGAAAGTCTTTGATCCACTGAGTCACTCATCAAATGCTTACAACAGCCGGGGCTGGGCCAGGCTAAAGCCATGAGCTAGGAATTCCATCTGGATAGGAATTCCATCTGGATCTTCTACATAGTTGGCAGGCACCCAAGTACAAGGCCCTCATATGCTGACTCCTAGGTACGTTAACAGGAAGCTGTATTGGAAGTGGAGGCAGGACTCCGTCCTAGGCACTCTGATATATGATATGCATACATCCTCAGAGGTAGCTTATCCCACGGCACCCCAAGGCTTGCCCCCCAGAATTTTTTTTAAAAGGTTTTATTAAATTAGTGTGACAAAGTTCCTTAATGTTACATCCAGAATTACCCATCAGAAAAACAAGACAATTGGTGTGATTAATGTGCCAGTAATGAATACAATCCTCCCAGCATCTGTATGCACTACATCAAATAACTATATATATTTTCTGTGTCATTTCCCCCAGATAATCTGAATATCAGTTGAAACCTCTGATATGCTAAGCCACATTTTTAAAAACTATCTTGAACTTTCAGAAAAATGGAAATTACATACAAAACACTTCTCTGTGCTCCTCCTCGGGGAACCCTCTTCACACTGCTCAAGCTCTTTTACCATGTGCCAGGCTATACACCCACGTGGGAGCCTTCCTCATCCTCCTTGGGTTCTGAAGCCTTCACCGGCTCTCTCCCATGCATGGACACCTTCCTTATGTGGCTGAGACTCTGACACTCTGAAGTCAGCCATCCCCGCCCCATATGGACCCCTCCTCACCCTTCCTGGGCTCCTGTCTCTTGCACGAAAGCAGCCCTCCCACTGGGCACCTTGCTCAGCTTGTGGTGCTCCATACTGGGCTGGTCCCCTGCGTGGAAGCCCCTTTGCCCTACCGAGGCTCTGTCACCCTGGGCTGAACCACACCACCACGTGGATTCCACTCCATTTTGCTGGGCACCTCTTCGTCCTGGCTTTCTTTGAATGGTATTTATTCTCCATTTGTTCTGCTTTCTATCTCAGGGAACCAAGTATATTTATGGTAGATTTCTGTTGTGTTTTATAAATGTATATAATTTCTGTGACTGCAGAATTCTATACAGATGTATATATAATTATGATAGCTATGATCCAAATATGTGGATTTTTGTTTTTCTTAGTTTAGGTCTCAGGAATAAAAATTTGTGAATGATCTGTATTCTGTGTGTATGTGCATGTAAATGTGCAGAATAGATGTAGTAGGCTGGAATAAAAGATAATAGCAGGGACTGGTGCTGTGGCACAGCAGGTTAAAGCCCTGGCCTGAAGTGCTAGCATCCCATATGAGTGTCAGTTCTAGTCCCGGCTGCTCCTCTTCCGATCCAGCTCTCTGTTATGGCCTGGGAAAGCAGTAGAAGATGACCCAAGTCCTTGGGCCCCTGCACCTGCGTGAGAGACCCAGAAGAAGCTCCAGGCTCCTGGCTTCGGATCGGCACAGCTCCAGCCATTGCAGCCATCTGGGGAGTGAACCAGCAGATGGAAGACCTCTCTCTGTGTCTCTACCTCTCTCTGTCTTTCAAATAAATAAAATAAATATTTAAAAACACACACACACACACACACACAGCAGTCAACCTGTTTTCCAAGAACTACTGTGACCAGATGTAATTAGAACTAATGCTTATTTTAATGCTTAACTGTACAACACAAAGACATAAGCAATTTACACACATTAGCTCATTTAATTATTATAACTATATAAAATATTAAACTTATATTTAAAAATGAGGGGCATCTCTCTCTCCCTCTCTTCAAATAAATTAATTAAGACATTTTAGGCAGGCATTTGGCACAGCAGCTAAGATGCCACTCAGTATGCCTATATCACATATCAGAGCAACGGCCGGAGCTGGGCCAATCTGAAAGCCAGGAGCCAGGAGCTTCTGGGTTTCTCATATGAGTGCAGAGGCATAAAGACTAAGCCATCCTCTGCTATTTTCCCAAGTGCATTAGCAGGAAGCTGGATCAGAAGTGCAGCAGCTGGAACTTGAATAGGCACCCATATGGGAAGCTGGCACTGCAGGCCAGCGCTTTAACCTAGTGCGCCACAGTGCCAGACCCCTGGTTCCACTTCTGATTCCAGCTTCCTGCTAATGCACACTGGGTGGGGCAGCCAGTGATGGCTCAAGTACTTGGGTCCTTCTCACCTTTGTGGGAGACCTGGATTGAGTTGCTAGCTCCCACGTTTGGCCTGGCCCACCCTGAGCTCTTATGAGCATGTGGGGAGTGAACCAGTAGACGTGAGATTTCTCTTCCTCTAATTCTCATTTCCTCTCTCTCTCTCTTTGCCTTTCAAATAAATCAATATTTTTTTAGTTTAAAAAGATATATAATGAAGGCTTTAAGCCTTAGAAGGGTTACATTACCTCCTGAATTGCATTAATACTAAATGGTGGAATGGGTTTGAAACCCGAGCTTCCCAACGAGTGATGCTCAGATTAATGCACTGTCTTCTCTCCTACCCAGTTCTGCTGCAGTGGGAAGTCCTGGGGGGAATACAAGGACGCGTATCACCAAGGGTGCTCACACTTTAAGAAGTCAAATCTATTTCCCATGAACGTGTCTGACTTGTACAGTAACTTACATTAGAATTCCAAAACACACAGACTGGAAAACTTCTCTACAAAGTTAATTTTTAGCCACTGTCACTCAGTTTCTTTTTCAACTCCTCCTTAGTCCTTTCACTATGGCCACAAAAGTGCTTAAGGTCAACATATTTAAAACAAAATCCATTCTTTTATCATCCAATAACCTTTTCTTCCTCCCAGTTCTGTCATTGGCACCTCCCTCTCCATTGCATTCTACGTGCCATTAGCTGTCAGCACTTAGTGCTCTGTCTTCTCCTTGCCTCACTGTCTTCAATGGTTTCCTTTCCATTTAAAGTGCCACCACTCTAAGCTAGCCTCTTATTTTTTTTTTTTTTTGACAGGCAGAGTGGACAGTGAGAGAGAGAGAGAGACAGAGAGAAAGGTCTTCCTTTTGCCGTTGGTTCACCCCCCAATGGCCGTTGGGGCCGGCGCACTGCGCTGATCCGAAGCCAGAAGCCAGGTGCTTCTCCTGATCTCCCATGGGGTGCAGGGCCCAAGCACTTGGGCCATCCTCCACTGCACTCCCGGGCCACAGCAGAGAGCTGGACAGGAAGAGGGGCAACCAGGACAGAATCCGTTGCCCCGACCGGGACTAGAACCCGAGGTGCTGGTGCCACAGGCGGAGGATTAGCCTATTGAGCCATGGTGCCGGCCCTAAGCTAGCCTCTTATTACCACTGACCTGGAATACTGCCCTGCAGAGCTAACTCACATCTTCCATCCTCTCATCTCTCTGCCCTTTCTCTTCTTCTTTTATCTCACCCAAAGGTTCAGACATCTCTTTCTAAAGCAGCGACCTCCCAACCACCTGTCAATAAAGATGTTTGAGAATCAAGCCTTAGTATATATACTTTGTCTAAATGACCTACACATATAATTAAACATATAGGCACACTGTAGAATGAACATAAATATAGAAATTACAAAGGAAACAGGAAATGGATATTTTCAATTTAAATTTTTGATATCTTAGAAGTACAAAAACATTTTTGTTCTCCCTATAACTGAATTAATCCCACTGTTTTTTTTTTTTAATTGATTCAGGGGCTAGCTCTGTGGCATAGTGGGTAAACTTGTTGCCTGCATTGGTTCGAGACCGGCTGCTCCACCTCCAATCCAGCTTGTTGTTAATATGCCTGGGAAAGCAGTGGAAGGATGGCCCAAGTACTTACGCCCCTGCAGCTGTGTGGTGTGGGAGACCTAGAAAAAGCTCCTGGCTCCTGGCTTCAGATGAGTCTAGCTCTGGCTGTTGTGGCCATTTGGGGAATCAACCAGCAGATGGAAGATCTCTCTCTCTGTCTCTCCATCTCTCTGTAACTCTTTCAAATAAATAAAAAAATCTTTAAAAAAAATTGACTTAACCATTTGTGATGCAGTGGTTCATAGTAATATTTCTAATTTGTTTATTTTGAAAATATTTTAATTGCCATCACAGCTGAGAAAAAAGATATTCATAAGTTACACAGTACTAAATGTCCTAAGATGCATTATTAAATGCTTTTTTAAAGATTTATTTATTTCACTTGAAGGAGTTACACGCAGAGAGGAGGAGAGGCAGAAAAAGAGAGAAATAGAGAGAGCTCCTCCATATGCTGGTTCACTCCCCAGTTGGCCACAACGGCTGGAGTTGAGCCGATCCGAAGCCAGGAGCCAGGAGCTTCCTCCAGGTCTCCCACGTGGGTGCAGGGGCCCAAGGACTTGGGCCATCTTCGACTGCTTTCCCAGGCCACAGCAGAGAGCTGGATCGGAAGTGGAGCAGCTGGGTCTCGAACCGGCACTCATATGGGACGCCAGCACTGCAAGTGGTGGCTTTACCTGCTACACTACAGCGCTAGCCCTGCATTATAAATCTTAATATTCATTTTTATGCAGCCAATTATGCAAATTTTATTGAAATTCAGCCAACAAATTTACTGATTTTGAAGAATTATTTTTTTTTAAAGAATTACTTTTATTTACTTGAAAGACAGACTTACAGAGAGGGGTCTTCCATTCCACTGGTTCACTCCCCAAATGACCATAATGGTCAAAGCTGAGCTTATCTGAAGCCAGGCGCCAAGAGCTTCTTCTGGGTCTCCCATGCAGGTGCAGGGGCCCAAGGACTTGCGCCATCTTCTGCTACTTTCCTGGGCCATAGCAGAAAGCTGGATCAGAAGAGGAGGAGCCAAGACTTGAACCGGGGCCCATATAATATGCCAGCACTGCAGGCTAGGGCGTTAACCCACTGCGCCACAGTGCCAGCCCCAAAGAATTATTCTTGCATGCTCCTTTAAAGGTATTATAAATCTACGTCTGGAATATTAGGTTACAGACTGTTTCCAATTTTTTAAAGCATGTAGATATAAATGTTTCATGGTTAATGATACAGTTCAATCATTTTCAGAAATTAAATAGCAATGGAGACATCTCCAGACATTCATTTTCAAAATGTTCTCTCAATAACATGTTTCATAGCAGAAGCAATTACTTTTACACTTATTGTTAAACACAGTTTCCTTAAATCCACTGATTAAATGTGTCTGTTATCTTAACGACTAGTAGCCTAGTTTTGAGTCATTTGTTTTAACAGAAAAGGTCAGAAATGTTGGAACATTAGTCTTTTTGTAAGACAAAAAATGTGTAGTTTCATCTTCACACTGAAAATTCATTAAAGTCCTTTACCTCCAAATGGCCTGTGTACCCGTCTGCTTCATTGATGTTTATGGTCACTTGTGAAAACCCTACTGTTTAAAGGTTTAGGGCTGTGTGTGTGTATAAACAGTCTCACTGACACCTTGTAGCACACAAATGCGGCTCAGGAGAACTTTATGTGTGACCCTTGACTCATGCACAGACAAGTGTGGCTGCCAGAATCAATCCACATAGCAGGTATCAGTAGCGTTTAGTTCCTTTAAGGAAAAATAAACTTACTTTTTGCCTTGGCCCAGGGGAGCATGTACCCCGCGCTCTTCCGGAAACCACACATATACCCTGTCGTAAAGCACGGTCACTGTGGTGAAGCTCTGATCCAGGCCCTCTCCTGCTGGCCGACCCTGGTTTTACCTGTTGATACCCCTCGAACCTCCTTCTGCCTCTGACTGGCACTGGCGTTCAGGCCTGGGGTCTGGCTGCGCTCCTGCGCTGCGAACGACCACCATCAGTGATTCACTCTTTGGCCCCACCCCGTGTGCCATCAGCCTAGTGCAGGCTGACCTTGGCAGCTTAGTTCCCTGGTAAGGGTTTCCAGATTTGGCTGTAATCCAACATACTCTAGGAAGTAATGCTATGGATAGCCCCATTTACAGAAGATGGCGCTGAGACACAGAGGTTACGTCACTTCCTCAACTTCACTAACTCTGAGCGGCGGCAGTGAGCAGGTTTGACCCAGGCGGGCTAACTCCAGAGTGGCTCACACGGGGCCGTTCTGCCCTGCCTCGAGACGTGGGTCATCATGCCAGGAGCAGAGGGCACTTCTAAGCCGGGGGGTTTTCATTTAACAGCATAGCCAACTTCAATATGATTCTGACTGCTTTTGGGTGGATCAGATCCTCAAGTTCAAAAAATGCCGGCGCTAATTGTGAGCCAAACTAGGAAAGGAGCCATAGGTGGCAATTCAAAAGCTAGACTACAGCTGATGCCAAAGAAAAAGGCCTCGTAGCCAAGAAAGAAACTGACAGAGAACATGAACAATAGCCACCCATTAATGATGCTTACTAGGTCCCAGACCCTGTCCTTTTGGCCTATCATCATTATCTGTTTAACTCTCATAAACAAGTTACATTTTCTATGCAAGAAAGCTGAGGCTTAGAAAATATAAGTAGGGGCTGGCACTATGGCTCAGTGGGCTAATGCCCTGGCCTGAAGCGCCGGTATCCTGTATGGGCGCTGGTTCAGGACCTGGCTGCTCCACTTCTAATCCAGCTATGGCCTGGGAAAGCAGTAGAAGATGACCCAAGTCCTTGGGCCCCTGCACTCATGTGGGAGACCCAGAGGAGGTTCCAGGCTCCTGGCTCCTGGCTTCGGATCAGCACAGCTCCAGCCGTTGCAGTCCTCTGAGGAGTGAACCATTGGATGGAAGACCTTTCTCTCTCTCTGCCTCTCCTCTCTCTCTGTAACTCTGACTTTCAAAAAAATAAATAATTTTTTTTAAAAAAAAAGGAAAATGTAAGTAATTATCCTAAGCTCACATACAAAATTGAGTGCTTCTATTAGAATTTGAAGCTTGGGATTTGTGAATTGAGTCAGTTAAAGGATAGCTTGGTAAGGAGGGGTGCTAGCTACCAGCCTCTACATAAGTTCCACTAGTTTGCCCTAAATTTTCCCAAATAAATGTACAATCGAAAAGAAAACACTGGGGGCCGGCGCCACGGCTCAATATTCTAATCCTCGGCTTGCGGCGCTGGCACACCGGGTTCTAGTCCTGGTCAGGGCGCCGGATTCTGTCCCGGTCATTCCTCTTCCAGTCCAGCTCTGCTGTGGTCTGGTAGTGCAGTGGAGGATGGCCCAGGTCCTTGAGCCCTGCACCTGCATGGGAGACCAGGAGGAAGCACCTGGCTCCTGGCTTCAGATCAGTGCGGTGCGCCGGCCACAGCACGCTGGCCGCAGTGGCCATTGGAGGGTGAACCAATGGTAAAGGAAGACCTTTCTCTCTGTCTCTCTCTCTCACTGTCCACTCTGCCTGTCAAAAAATAAATTAATTAAAAAAGGAAAAAGAAAAGAAAACACTGGGCCAGTGCTGTGGCATAGCGGGTAAAGCCGCTGCCTGCAGTGCCCACATCCCATATGGGCGCCGGTCCGAGTCCCAGCTGCATCCACATGGGAGACCAGGAAAAGGCTCCTGGCTTCTGGCTCCTGGCTTTGGGTCAGCTCAGCTCTGGCCATTGCAGCCAATTGGGGAGTGAACCAGCAGATAGAGGACTTCTCTCTCTCTGCCTCTCCTCCTCTCTCTGTGTAACTCTTTCAAATGAATAAATAAATATTTTAAAAAATTTTAAAAAAAGAAACATAAAATTCTAAGAAAGCATAGGAGTAAATTGTGGTGGCCTGGACTTATGAAAGGTTTCTTAGATATGACATCAGAAGCACAAGTGAAAGAAAGAAAACACAGCTAAATTAGATTTCTTTACAATTAAAAAAAGGGGCTGGTGCTGTGGCCCAGCGGGTTAACGCCCTGGCCTGAGGCACTGGCATCCCATATGGGTGCCGGTTCTAGTTCCGGCTGCTCCTCTTCTGATCCAGCTCTCTGCTACGGCCTGGGAAAGCAGTAGAAGATGGTTCAAGTCCTTGGGCCCCTGCACCTGCATGGGAGACCCGGAAGAAGCTCCTGGCTTCGGATTGGTGCAGCTCCGGCCATTGCAGCCGTCTGGGGAGTGAACCAGCAGATGGAAGACCTCTCTCTCTGTCTCTACCTCTCTCTCTCTCTGTCTTTCAAATAAATAAAATATATCTTTAAAAAAATTAAATTAAAAAAATTTAAATCACCTAATTCATCTTTTTTTTAAAAGATTTTATTTATTTATTTGAGAGGTAGAATTGCAGACAGTGAGAGAAAGAGACAGAGAGAAGGGTCTTCCATCTGCTGGGTCACTCCCCAAATGGCAGCAACTGCTGGAGCTGCGCCAATCTGAAGCCAGGAGCCAGGAGCTTCTCCAGGTCCTCTATGCGCATGCAGGAGCCCAAGGACTTGGGCCATCCTCCACTGCCTTCCCAGACCATAGCAGAGAGCTGGATTGGAAGAGGAGCAGCCAGGACTAGAACCAACACCCATATGGGATGCCAGTGCCGAAGGCAGAGGATTAACCTGTGCCACAGCACCGGTCCCTAAAATTAAATATTTTTGTTCTATAAGAGACTAACAAGAAAGTGAAAGAAACCAACAAAATGAAAGAAATTATTTGCAAATCATGAATCTGATAAGCAGCTTTGTATTTAAAATATATAAGAAATTTTACTACTCAATAATAAAAAGAACTCAATTAAAATGAGAAGGGCCAGGTGTGTGGTGCAGCAGTCAAGACCCACTGGGGATGCTCCTGTCCCATATCAGATTCAAGTCCCAGGTCCACTTCTTCAAAAAAGATTATTGAGGCCAGTGTTGTGGCACAGCTGGTTAAGCTGCTGCCTGCAGTGCTGGCATCCCATATGGGTACTAGTTCAAGTCCCAGCTGCTCCACTTCTGATCCAGCTTCCTGCTAATGCATCTTGGAAAGTAGCAGAAGATGGCCCAAGTCCCTGGGCCCCTGCACCTCCATGAGAGACCTGGAAGAAGCTCTTGGCAGCTTGGTCATTGTGGCCATTTAGGGAGTGAACCAGTGGGTAGAAGCTCTCTCTCTCCTCTCTCTCTCTCTCTCTCTCTCTCTCTCTCTCTCTCTGTTTCTCTTTGTCTCTCTCTCACTCTACCTTTCAAATAAATAAATATATCTTCAAAAAATTACCATATTTATTCAACAGGCAGAGTGACAGGGAGTAGGAAACACAGCGAGAGAAAGAGGTCTTCCATCCACTGGTTCTCTCCCCAAATGCCCACAACAACCAATTCTGGGCCAAGCTGGAGCCAGGAGGCTGAAACTCCATCTGGGTCTCCCAAATGGGTGGCAGGGACTCAAGTACTTGGGCCATCCTCTGCTGCTTTTCCGGGCTCATTAACGGGAAGCTGGATCAGAAGCAGAGCAGCTGGGACTCAAAATGGCACTCTGAATATGGGATGTTGGCATCACACTTGTGATTCAAATTTCTTGCTAATGTATTTCCTGGCAAGCAGCAACTGATGGCTCAAGTACTTGGATTCCTGCTACCCATGTGTGGGAATCAGACGGAGTTCTAGGCTCCTGGTTTCAGCCTGGCCCAGCCCTGGCTATTGCCAGCATTTGGGAGTCAATCAGCAGATGGGAGATCTCTGTCTCTCTCTTTGTCTTTCAAACAAACAATAAGTAAATAAATGTTTTAAATGAGAAAAAGATTTGTCTATGTATTTTTCCAATATACAAAAGGCCAATAAACATGTGAAAATATTTCCAACATTATTACTCATTAGGAAAATATAAATGAAAACAGCAGTGAGACTGCTAAAGTGTATGGGGTGTCTTTTGAGGGAGTGTGATGAAAAAGTTCTAAAGTTGGTGATGACCGCACAAATGTGAATGCACTAAAAATCATGGAATTGTACATTTTACATGGGTGAACATATGCAGGTCAATTATATCACAATAAAACTATTACAAAAAAAAGGCCCACAGTGATACTGCACTTTATACCTGTTGAAATAGAATAGAGATAGTTGGGCTGTCCCATATGGGCACCAGTTCAAGTCCTAGCTGCTCCACTTGTGATCCAGCTCTCTGCTATGGCCTGGGAAAGCAGCAGAAGATGGTCCAAGTCCTTGAGCCCCTGCACCCGCGTGAGAGACCAGGAAGAAGCTCCTGGCTCCTGGCTTTGGATGGTCCCAGCTCTGGCCATTGTGGCCACTTGGGGAGTGAACCAGCAGATGGAAGACCTTTCTCTCTCTCTGCCTCTCTGTAACTCTGTCTTTCAGATAAATAAATAAATCTTAAAAAGGGAGAGAGAGAGAGAGAGATAATAACAAGTACTGATGACTATGGTAGAAAAATTGCAGCCCTCACATGTTACAGTGTGATTGTAAAGTGTTGCCGTTGTTTTGGACAAAAGGTTGATAGTTCTTCAAAAGTTTCAACATGGGGTTGCCACAGGTAGCACTCACAGGTAGCCACTCAAGAAATGAAACCATGGATACACAACAGCTTGTATATGGATGTGCATGGTGGTAGGATTCATGATAGCCCCAAAGCAGGAATAATCCAAATGTTCCCGGACAGATGAATGCATAAACAAAATGTGTTGTATCTGTACAGTGAGCATTATCTGGCAATATGAAGGCATGAAGTTGTAGACAACATAAGTGAATCTTGAAAGCATGAGCCAAAGTGGAAGGGGTCAGATACAAAGGCCCATACATTGTGTCATTACACTTGAATGAAATGTCCGGAAGGAGCAAATCCATAGAAGCAGAAAGTAGACGAAGGGTTTTCAGGGGCTGGAAGGCTGCGAGGGAATAGGGAGTGACTGCTAAGGGGCATAGGGCTTCTTTGTATGGTGGTAAAAATGATCTAAAACTAGTGATGCTTGCACCTCTGTGATATACTAAAAACCATGGACTTGTACATTTAAAATGGCAAATTCTGTGTTCTAGATCAATAACCCATTATTAAATTTTTAAAATCATAAACATAATAGTGTAAGTACTACAAATTAGAATAGCAGTTAAAGTTAAATAGTGTGGGGCCAGCGCTGTGGCGTAGCAGGTAAAGCTGCTGCCTGCAGCGCCTACATCTCATATGGGCACCGGTTCAAGTCCCCACTGCTCCATTTCTGATTCAGCTCTCTGCCATGGCCTGGGAAGTCCTTGGGCCCCTGTACCCGTGTGGGAGACCCAGAAGAAGCTCCTGGCTTCAGATCAGCGCAGCTCTGGCTGTTGCAGCCAATTGGGGGGTGAACCAGCAGGTGGAAGACCTCTCTAGGCCTCTCCTTTCTGTGTAATTCTGACTTTAAAATAAATAATAAAATAAATCTAAAAAAAATTAAATAGCATATGGGTCTCTAGTTAAAATAGAATATGACTTTGTATAAGATAAGCATCTGAATTGGAATTATTTTGGACAAGCTGCCAAAAAAATTTGTAGTGCAAATAGTAAAATGGAGGCGCGTCTGAAGTTGGATTTTATTGTGTGTGATGGTTAATTTTCTGTGTCAGCTGACTGGGCTAACGAATGCACAGATAGCTGAGAAAATGTTATTTCTGTGTGTGTCTGCGAAGGCGCTTCTGGAGGAGGTTAGCCTTTGCACCAGTCGATTGGGTAAAGAAGAACTGTCCCCCCCAACTTGAGCATCAGACATTCCATTGAGGGCTCACATAGAACAAAAAGATGGAGGAAGGGTGAATCCCCTCTCTGAGCTGGGGCATCCCTCTTCTCCTGTCTTTGGACATCAGCACTCCTGGTTCTTGGGCCTTTGGACCCAGACCAGGACTTAAACCATTGGCTTGTTGGTTCTGTTTCTCAGGAGTACCCTGACAGGTACATGGGGATAGCAATTTATTGATCTCTATGTCTCAGTGCATTGTTTATTATGAGCATGTTTGTATATTAGCATAAAACCGCCAGTGCTTTTGCAGTGTTGTTTTCAAACAACACAAGGACATCTCTGGAAAAGAAACAACAAAGAACAAAATTAATATTTTTAATATTAAGAACAAAATTAATATTTTCCAAACTGATGAATTTTCTTTCTTAAGAGAAATTTTCTTTTCCCAAGAGAAAACAACACAACTAGTCCAACATCACTGTTATCTATACTTCTTTGGTGAGACATGGCTATGAATCACTCTCTTGCCACAAAAGGTAAGCTAATGACACTCTTACGTGTAGAGAGAAAGCAAACATAAGTCCTGTATCTAGTGTCCATCTAGACTGTGGCAAAAATTCAACAGGACACAATGTGAAAGAGTCTGAGAATGTATAGGAAAAGGCTAAACTCAGCAATCCAAACAGAGGGCCTCTGTGACCCATGTGTGTGGCCTTTCGCTGAACACCACACAAGCAATTACTTCTGCAGCAGATACCAGCTGCGTGTTCTCCAGTTCAATTCAGTTCTGAGTCTGTCTACTTGGACACGGTGTCAGATCCCACAGGCCGAGAGCTCGGTCCCCAAGACTGCTCCCCTCTCTCAACTTCGAAAGCCAGCCCCAGCCCCAGATTGTCCCAGCTGTGCTTCTGAGCCACCGGCAGCACATCACGGCTCCCACAACCATTTCTTTGGCCCACAGAACCCCGGGAAACACGTTAAAGGACGCTGATGAACGCCAGAGCAAGAGATGAATAGGGGAAGGCGTGGGGGGAGGGATACAGAGGCTACAGGTGTAGTTCCCACCCCACCCACTGTCCCAGAACCTCCATGTGTTTAGCTAACCAGAAGTTCATCCAAACTCTGTCCTTTTGGGCATTTATGGAGGTGTCATTATGCAGGCACGATCGATCCAATCTCTGGCCTTGGTGAGCGCCTCTCCTGTCTCCTCTCCAGAGGTTAGGGGAGGTTGGGACTGACAACTGCCTTGGCCTTTCCTGTGACCAGCCCCCAGCTTGGAGCTGCCTGGGGACCGCCAAGCAGCAATCATCTCACTGTCTGATACTGACACTAAAACTCCAAAGAGTTTAGGAGTTATATACCAGAAAGCAGGCACAAAGACCCAAACGGCATTTCACAATATCAGAAAGCGTAACTGCTCTCATGTGTAGATCCTAGAAGCTATTTGCCTTCACGTGGAAGGGCACAGCTGAGTGTAAGCCAGGCTTCGGTATTGCTGAGCCACATGGATGAGGGGGAAGCAGACAATGATGTTTCATTCTATTCACCCCCGCAGACTCATGCTACAAAACAAGTATTTTTTATCTATAATAATTATTTTGTGAGAAAAATGTGCGTTGGCAGCAGTTCTGATGAAAATCTGGCCACATGTGAGAAGTGTGTTCCTGTAGGAAAAAGACATTGCACCTGCATGCCAATGTGCACATTGCTGTCCTCACAGGCAATGGGTTAGCAGACAACACACACCTGGACCTTGAGTCAGGGCTGAAGGTTGCAAACGAGATCGGGGTTTGACTGCTGAATGTCTCTACAGCGTGTTGCAAGAAGAAACGGGCAGGGAGCACAAGTCTTGCCTTTTTGTGTTGAAGGTGTGCTGCCTACCAGGGCATTCTGAATTTTCTTGAAATAGAGGAAGTGATTCATAGCATTTCTTTGTTGACACTCGTAATGCCTGCAGAGACGTTTCTCTATTTTCAAGTGGATTATCTCAGCTCTGTGTTCACATTCTTGTGTGGCCTGAGCCTGTTCCTGCATGACTGGCAAAGCTAAGGAAGCCACATCACAACATCTTTATACTCTTTTTCCTCTTAGCTGTCTGTTGTCAGCTTATTTGATAATCTAAAATTATTGA